>NC_137970.1:11630096-12135010 GCF_963924665.1 Micromys minutus | reverse complement strand
ACAAATCCTTCTTCCCTTTGTAGATTACCCAGACTCTGGTAGTCTGTTGCAGTAACAGAAAACAAACAAAAATCTTGCATAAAAGCCTAACTTGCTCAACACTGGGGTGAGATGACTCTGAACCTCTGAACCGTGCTCTCCAGTGCCCCCCACAGGACTCTCTGGCACTAGCTACTGTAGTCCGCAGCAGCTAGCTACTTTCTATGCACCCCTTAGCTGGCCTTTCAGTGAAAGATCTGCATTTGAGAGGCAGAAAAGAATTCCAAAATCAAGAGCTATTCATCTCAGGAGGAAATGAAAACCCCCTGCATTTAAGAGATTTGTACAAGTCCTCCAATCAGTTCAGCAGAGCTTGGATTAGATCTCTCTATTACAAAAGACCTCAAAACAAAGCAGCACTCCTGACTATTTTCTGGCTCTCGCCTTTTGAATGCCTCATTTCCTTCCCACAGCCATTCTGGGAAGATGGTTCTTTTGGCCTCTCCTCCAGCGAGGAGCTCAGCCATTCAGCCTGCAGATTGAGATTTTATTCAAGGTCGTACAGCATGTAAGATCTCAACCCGAGTTTGTTCATGCCCAAAGCCCAGATCTCAGCACATAGAGAGATGAGTTTCTTGGATGACCTGCATCATGGGACGGTGCTGATCCATAGGTACCACGCCTGGCAGTTCTAGGAGACAGACAGTGTTTCTTATTACTCTCTAGGGAACTTGGTTCTAGTCTTCTTCCTACATAGTGGCCAAGGAACCAGCACAAAAGCTTTGAGGTCAGTACTAGAAAGAAGAGGGAGAAGAGGAGAGGAGGATGGAAGAGAAGGAAGAGGGAGAGAGGGAAAGAGAAGAGGGAAAGAGGAGGAAGAGGCAGCAGCAGAAGAACCAAAAGCAAAAAGCTAAGAGAACTTGAGTAATCAATCCACCTAATAGATTTAAAAGCGCTCTGAATTCTGCAGCTTGTCATGGTAGAAACACAGGTGCCGCCTCTCTTGCTGTGAGGTAGTCTTCATGGGAATTTCCTCCTAAACCAGGTAACTGAGTTGCAGGGTGTGAGAATGGTTTTCACAAGGGAGCCTCTGCCCCTCCTAAATCCATGTTCTTTCACTGTACTGATGAAGAATTCTCCAAGTGAGGAACTGCCAAAGAGACAATTACAAGGTCTAAAGCAGGCTGTCAGGGTCTGTGAGGACAAGAAACGCGAGCATGATGAGTTGCCCAGGGATCAAGGTTTCAGTACATTAAAAAGGAGAGATCCGAGGAGAGAGGGGAGGCTTACACATCAGCCAGAGAAGAGAATTAAATAGAAGTATGTGGAGGGAGGAAAGAGGGCAAGAGAAAGAGAGAGAATAAGCAATCTGCCTAGGTGCTAGGAAGAAGGCTTAGTGGACTTGACCAACCCCACAGGGTGCTGTGGAACTAGAATATTCTGTGAGAATTGGGTGGAGATGGTGAAGCTTTTTAACTCATCCTTAAATCACTTCCTGTATATGAAAAGCACCAGGAAGGAGTGATGCAGTATCTTCTTCCAAGGCTACTATGGTGTTCCCAGCTGTATCAAGGGCAAGTCAGAGTGCTTCATCGGTATGTCTGTCAAAATGCATGTGCGTGAGCATATCTGGGTCTGAGCCTGCATATTTGGCATGTATGCGTGCAATTACAATTCTCACAATTGGAACTGAGCTCCAGTGCCGAGTTGCCACACAAACCAGTAAAGCCTGCACAGGGAGGATATATACTGCACAGTAACTGTGAGCACCAGGTCTGCCCACAGAGAACTGTGACGAGTCCAGAGCCTTTCACTAGCAGCTGGCCGGTCATAGCTAAGAGGCAGACTGAGATCAGCTTGGAGACGCAAGGACAGAGACAGTGACATAGGAAAAGATCTTGGCGTGATGGCTACTGATTATTGTCAGGAGGACAATCACTGGGGAGATGGGCCTCTGAGGGATTAGCTTGAGTATGCTAAGTGATGTGTAAAAAAATCTATCTTAATTCTGGGCAGGACCATTTCCCAGGCAGGAACAAACAGACTGCGATGCTCTGGAGAAGAGCTTCACATGCTCTTCCTGTCGTTCTGCTTTTTGGCTGTAGATGCTATGTAACACTTTTCCATTCCACTGTGACTTCCCTGCCCTGAGGTGAGCTTTGGGAACCTCTTCCTTAAGTTGCTTCGGTCACAGCAGCAGGAACAACAAAACTAAACTAACAAATAAACTACGAAGACACATGATCAGAGACTAAAACTCTGAGAGGAAATGGAAAGGAAGAGAGGGAACATTGACACGGAGCAAATTTTGAATCAGGCAGGACCAAAGACAGAGAAAGAGAAAGGACACACACCCAACCCAACAGCTAACACCACACATACACATAACACACATGCACACACACACATGCTTGGTGGGACACAGACAAACAAAAGAAGCAAAAAGTTAAAGGCAGGTGGAAAGAGATTGAACAACTACGTAACAACAACGTAAGCAAAGATGGATATAGAATAGAAAGGTAGATTGGAAAGAGCGATGAAGCAGTTAACAGAGGAAGATCTAGAGGGGGTGCAAGGAGTCGAGGAGGGAGACTGAAGGAGAAAAGGCAGACCTTGGGATGACTAGACACTGCTAGGAGTTCATTGATGTGAAGGACACATGACTATCCCTCAGTATCCCTTGGTCCAATGAAAACATTTCTTTAGAAATTAGATGTTTGTTTGTTTGTTGTTTGTCATTAAATCCTAGTGGCTGTACTAATTTATTCCTGACAGGAATAGCTGACATAAGCTGCTCCAGGTCTCTAGGGCAAAGAGGGAAACCAGTGAGGGAGGGAGGCCTCTATGGCTGGACCTCTTAGAAAAGATGTGTTCCATTGGCCACCATGGGGTTCAGGCCTCTGTTCCCTCCCTGCCACAGACTCCTGGAGCCTCCTTTCACATAGTTCTCCCAAGCACAATTCCCCAGCCCCAGGCTTCCCAGAACACTCACCTGAACTTGCTTGCAAACTGCTCACGGAACAGTTGGCTGAGGTGCTGAGCATCCCAATGTCAGTGAGGCCTGAGGCCAGCCTGGCAATATTCCTCCCAGCGGTGTGCCATAAAGGAAAATGATAACTGTGTCTGCAGATAGACTAGAAGATGAAGAGGAATGGGGCAGGGAAAGGAAATGAAGAGGGACCATCAGCAAGCCAGACCAGATTATAGAAGGTAGACAAGATATGTTCATAAGCCAGACAGGACACTGAAGCCCAGGAAAAGGCTGTAAGATATGGGAAGTGAGAGAGAAACTCATATGGAGAGTTGTCATCTGTAAATACAGTATAGCTGTAAGGATAACATGCTGTGACCCTTAGGGAAGAAAGGAAGAAAGTTCTGCTATTCTATGCAACTATACTGGGCTAGACCAAGCAGGCTCAGCTGCTGGAAATAAATTAAGGTTGTGAGTGTCCAGGGCATGCTTGTCTTTTTCCTGAGAGATGCTTCCTGATGAGAGATGAGAGTCAGTGAAGTCTAAAACTACATGGAAGAGGAATTCAAGACAGGAGCCTGCTGCCCTGCCAACGATGTCACTGAGGTTATGAGGTGGAAACAAAGATGAGGAAGAAAGAGATAATACTCCTGCCACAGGGATCCAAGCCTGTTTCTTCCACGCAGAGTTTCCAATGCCCTCACCATGTAGTAGCCTCTGCCCTTTGTCCGAACCCAGTCACCAGTATTGTTCCTCTGTGTCCAGTGTAGGCCTTGTTCCACTGGCCATCATGGGGATCAGGTTCATGTTCCTTCCCTGCGGTAGACTCCTGGAGCCTCCTCACACATAGTTCTCCAAAGTACATTTGGAGAACGCGACAGATGAATACCTCTGCCCAGCTATGCATGTAAATGCAGGGTACACTCTGGAGAAATCATGTGCAGTGTTATATTAATAATTAATAGAACTGAGTGTGAGTGATAGTACCTTCAAGCCAAGAATTTCTTCTTTTTAGTGTATGACTTTAGGTCTGTCAAAACTGACATATTCATGGATGTCTTCAAAACTGAGTCTCCAAAAGTTTCATGGGCATGTGGACCACTTGAGCATCTTGTTAAAATTCAGGCATTAAACAAGCAAACAAACAAAAACCTCTGGGGAAGATACAGGATTTAAAACCTCAGATGTGTTCTTGAGTGATGTAGATCCCAAGGATCCATGGGCCATGCTGAATAACAAAGGTATTGTCTACTACAATATACCAGGGCTTATTCCTACACACTTATCTCTTTACATTTACAAATTCAGGGACCCTCCAAGGGCTGCTTCATACAGCTGACAAAAATAGTGGACTTAGAGGAACAGCGGAGATCCAGGGACACAGGCCTGGTGAGAAGGCATTCTGAGTAGCCAGGGAGCAGAGAGATCTCTGCCGAGTGCACAGAAAGTGTGCTGCCCCCCACCCCCAGCCTGGTCCAGGGAACCAGACACCCGGCATTAGGCAGTCTGTTCGCAGCCTTTGGGTGCAGAAGAGGTGCTCAGACCATCCGCACCCAGGAACAGTGGAGATCCAGAGACACAGGCCAAGTACAAGGGAAAGGCGAGAATCAATAACCGACAGCAAGATGGCAAGAGGAAACCGAAAGAATGTAACCCAGAGAAACCAAGACAACCTGGCAACACCAGAACCAAGCTCTCCCATCAAAGCAAACAGCAGAATGCCAAACACTCTAGAAAAAGAAGACTCAGATCTAAAATCATACCTCAAGATGATGATAGAGATCCTTAAATAAGAACAGGAGGAAAAGCATAAAGAATTAGAAGCTTTTAAAGAGGAAACAAGAAAAACACTCAAAGATCTCGAAGAACTAGAGGAAAACAGAACCAAAGAGATAAAGGAATGGAAGAAGGAATTTAAAATGGAAATGGACACAATAAAGAAAACACTAAAAAGACAACCCTAGAGATAGAAATCCTAAAAAAGAAATCAGGAGTCACAGATGCAAGCATTTCCAACAGACTACAAGAGATGGAAGAGAGAATCTCAGGGGCCGAACACAACATTGAAAACATAGACAAAACAGTCAGAGAAGGTACAAAAACCAAAAAGCTCCTAACCCAAAATGTCCAGGAGATCCAGGACACAATGAGAAGACCAAACATAAGGATAATAGGAATAGAAGAGGGAGAAGACTATCAACTAAGAGGCACAGTAAATATCTTCAACAAAATCATAGAAGAAAACTTCTCTACCATTAAGAATGAGATGCACATGAGCATAAAAGGAGCCTACAGAACTCAAAATAGGTTGGAACAGAAAAGAAATTACTCCCAACACATAATAGTCAAAATGCCAAGTGCCCAAAGCAAAGAAAGAATACTAAAAGCAGGAAGGGAAAAAGGTCGTGTAACATATAAAGGCAGACCAATCAGAATCACACCCAATTTCTCAACAGAGACTATGAAAGCTAGACGAGCCTGGACAGACATCATGCAGACCCTAAGAGAACACAAGTGCCAGCCCAGGCTGCTATACCCAGCAAAACTCTCAATCACCATCAATAGAGAGACTAAGATATCCCAAGACAAAACTAAATTTATGCAATATCTGACCACAAACCCAGCACTACAATGAATTATAGGTGGAAAACCCAGTACAACGAGGGGAACTACATCCTAGTAAAAACAAAAAAACTTCTAAGCAAGAAAATCAAAAGAAGAAAGACACACAGGCACAATTCAACCTCCAAAAGCAGAAATTGCAAGAAACAGCAACCACTATTCCTTGATATCTGTTAACATAAATAGACTCAATTCCCCAATAAAAAGATATAGGCTAAGATATACAAAGAACTCAAGAAGCTAGACACCAGAGAATCAAACAACCCTATTAAAATAGGGTACAGATCTAAACAAAAAGTTCTCAATTGAGGAATATTGAATGGCTGAGAAGCATCTAAGGACGTGTTCCACATCCTTAGCCATCAGGGAAATGCAAATCAAAACAACCCTGAGATTCCACCTCACACCAGTCAGATTGGTCAAGATCAAAATTTCAGATGACAGCAGATGCTGGTGAGGATGTAGAGAAAGAGGAACACCTCTGCCCTGTTAGTGGGGTTGTAAACTGGTACAACCACTCTGGAAATCAGTCTGACGATTTCTCAGAAAATTGGACATAGTACTACCTGAAGATCCAGTTATTCCACTTCTGGGCATATACCCCAGAGAAGCTCCAACATACAACAAAGACACATGCACCACAATGTTCATAGCAGCCTTATTTATAATAGCCAGAAGCTGGAAAGAACTCAGATGTCCTTCAGTAGATGAATGGATACAAAAATTGTGGTACATTTACACAATGGAGTACTACTCAGCTATCAGAAAAAAATAACCTTATAAAATTTTTAAGAAAATGGATGCATCTAGAGAATATCACCCTGAGCGAGATAACCCAGTCACAAAAAAACAGACATAATATGCAGTCACTGATAATTGTATACTAACCCCAGAAAGCTCTGAACACCCCCAGAAACAACTCACAGACTGTGTGAAGTTCAAGACAAAAAAAAAAAGAAGAAAAGAAAAGAAGAAACCATTATGTTTACTCCTTACACACCAAGAAAACCTTGACTAATTCCAGGTTACATCCTGTTTTACTTGTACTTTATGCTCCTTGTAACTAGTAAGATCTTAGTGCACACTATCAAACCTTATTTTAAAAAAAGTCAAGCAATAACAAAAATGTATTTGTATACTTTTATGCAAAAATGCTTAAAATTTGTACATTTATCTTTGTTTTTTTAAATAAAAATCTTCAATTAAAAAGATATAGGCTATCAGACTGGATACATAAACAGAATCCGGCATTTTGCTGCATACAGGAAACTCATGTCAGAGGCAAAGACAGATACATTGTAAAACTGGCCATCTTACCAAAAGCAATGCAATCTCCATCAAAATACCAACCCAATTCTTTATTGAGTTGGAAAGAGCAATGTGCAATTTCATCTGGAATGACAAAAGATGTAGAGTAGCAAAATCCATCCTCAACAACAAGAAAACATCTACTGGAATAACTATCCCTGACCTCAAGCTATATTACAAGGCAATTGGGCTACAAACTGCATGATACTGATACAAAGATAGGCACTTGGATCAATGGAATAGAATAGAAGATCCAGAAATGAGCCCTCATATATATGGTCACCTGATTTTTGACAAAGAAGCTGTAAACATTCAATGGAAACAGGACAGCCTCTTCAATAAATGGTGTTGGTCCAACTGGCACTCAGCATGCAGAAGAATGAAAATAGACCCTTTCTTATCTCCTTGTACAAAGCTCAAGTGCAAGTGGATCAAAGATCTCCACATTAAACCAGGTATACTGAAACTATTAGATGAGAAAGTAGGGAAAATCTTAGAACACATAGGCACAGGAGAAAATTTCCTGAACAGAACATCAATGGCTCGTGCTCTAATGTCAAAGATTGACAAATGAGACTTAATGAGATTGCAAAGTTTCTGTAAGGCTAAGGACACTGTCAAGAAAACAAAATGGCAGCCAACAGAGTGGGGAAGAATCTTTACCAACCCCACATCAGATAGAGGCCTAATATCCAAGGTATACAAAGAACTCAAGAAGCTAGACACCAGAGAATCAAACAACCCTATTTAAAAATGGGGTACAGAGCTAAACAAAAAGTTCTCAATTGAGGAATGTCGAATGGCTGAGAAGCTTCTAAGGATGGCTCAGCTATCACAAACAATGACTTTATGAAATTCTTAAGAAAATGGCTGCATCTAGAGAATATTATCCTGAGTGAGATAACCCAGTCACAAAAGAATAGACATAATATGTAGTCATTGATAATGGGATACCAACCCCAGAAAGCTCTGAACACCCCAGAAACAACTCACAGACAGTGTGGAGTTCAAGTTCAAGAAAAGAAAAAGAAAAAGAAAAAGAAAAGAAAGAAAACATTATGCGTAATCCTTACGCACTAAGAAAACTTAGACTAATTCCAGGTTACATCCTGTTTTACATGTACTTCATGCTCATCGTAACTAGTAAGATCTTAATGCACACTATCAAACCTTTAAAAAAAAAAAGCCAAGCACTGACAAAAATGTATCCATATACTTTTATGCAAAGATGCTTAAAATTTGTAGATTTATCTTGTTTTTTGTTTTTTTAAAATAAAGTTGTTCAATAAAAAAAAACATCTAAAAAAATAGTGGACTTAGCATTTGTGTCAAGAAAGCAAGATGTTATGCTGGACAGAAGTGCCTCTGGACCTAAACCACCCTAATCTCTTGCTTCCTTCTACCATGTACAAACAATTTGGCCTTGTTTAAATTCACTTGAATGTCTGGCTCCCAGTTGTCTCATTTGTAAAATGGACATATTAGACATTGCCAGGTTGTGGGAGAGAATACAATGGAAGTTACAGGTGAGTCTGTCTAAACCCGTGACTCTTATTTTGACCCCTGCTACCTTCACCTTCTTTAAATGCCAGCTCATAATATCCAAATCATGTGCTTAGCAATTAATTCTATCTGATGACACGTGCTACCTGTGGACTCTGTGTAAAGTATTATGTATCCTGGTGATATCAACTGGACTGTAAGCGTGTTGTCAATTTTTTTGATATAATCGTTTGAATTTAATGATTGCCAACTAAGGACAAATTTAATGGACAATTGATGGACAGATGGATGAATTAGTGAACAGATGAGTAAATAATTATGTGTTTGGATAGTTGAATGGACAAATGAACAGAAGGGTGAGTGAAAGAGTGGGTAGATCAATGGATTCATGAATTTTCGGATCCAGGAGTGGATAGATGGATCATGACATGTGCATGTGTTGATGCTGACTCTGATTCCTCTGTGATGCTTCCTGGGGGGAGTTTGTAGTGCTTTGCTCAGTCTTCCTTAAGCCTCTCAAGACAAGGTGAGAGATACTGGCCAAACTTTTGGTTCCGTGGCCTGTGGGTCAGAGAGGACATTAGTTATGGAAGTCTCCGCCAAGAATGACACCTCTACTTAATCATGTTAAAGAATTCTACACCAAGCTGCAGTTCTTCTGTCCTGGCAGGAATGAGAGGGTCCCAGATCTTTCCACATTGCTTTGGATATGGAACAAGAACCAGGACTTTTTAGACCTCCTAGTGGCACATATAGGTCATGAGATTGCCACTGCACAAGTAAGCTGGCATCTGTTTAAAAAGAAGAGTTTCTAACTAGTTGCTTGCTGCTGAAAAATGACCCATTCACCCACCCACCAGGAGAATTGTTGTTCATATCCTATGAGTGCCATGGAACCAAGCTTTTTCTCCCATAATTCTGAATACAGACCTGGTTCAAGGACCAGGCCTACTATTAAATCTGTCCTTATTAGAGGCAGCAATCAATTCAGTCTAGCAGGGGAAAAAAAGCATCCTATTCAGATATGGGTTCAATGAACAGCAAGCTGGATATACTAAGGAGAGTTAATTTGTTCCTGGAGCCTTAAGGGAATGATGCTCTTGTTCAATGGAACACATGTGTCTTTGGGATGGGGATTCAAGATGACATTTACCAGCCTGTTGCACTCACTTTCCAGCTTTTTGGGTTTTATTACTAATTGTTACAGCACCACATTTTTTTCTCTTTGATTTTGAGCAATTTCCTAGGCTTTATAGGAGAATCCAGACTTTGATCAGACAGCCCTGGAGAGCAGTTGGTCTTGAGGGTCTCTTCTCTCTTCTCGGTATTTTAAGCTAGGCTCTTTCTGGTTTCTATCCAAGGCAGGATTGTCAGCTTTCCCATCTCTTAAATGAGGGGGCTGGACAAGATGATGGCCTGCTTCCAGCTCTCTGGGTCCATACATGAAGAGGCTCTTGTTTTCAATGAAAATATCCAGCAAGTGTGCCCTCCATATCTTGAGGCCGAACCATGAAGAAGACATCACTGAATAGGCATGAGAATTTGAAAAAGACGGATAAAGTCACTAGGTTTAAAAGTCATGGGACGTTCAAATAAAAATGAAACTTGGAGATCTTCAGAGCTATTAAACTCCTCCATGCCATAAACAAGAAAACTACAAGGAACTAATGTGGTCTTACCTTTTGTTTCCCTCGAAGAAAATAGGTGATTAGACAGAAATCGCAAAAATACCCTTCACATTAAAAAAAAAAAAAAAAAAAAAAAAAAAAAAAAAAACTGTGTCGTGGTTGTTCTTAAAGAAAATTCATGTTTGCTGTCTCATCCTGGGTTAGCATCTGTTAGAGACTCCCCCAAATCCTCCTTGCCCAATGAGCTACACGTTATAGCATTTACTTCTTGAAGGACCCCTCTCTCAACCAACCTTCCGGCCGGCTGTGTGATGGCTTTAGATGTAACACTTGCAATCAAGACACAAGCAGCAGAATCCTATTTATAGCTTTTCCATCTATCTATCAGCACTTCTCTTATACACTGACTATGGGACACTTCCTCTCAGAACCTAGTTGCCATACTGGAAGAAAACCAAGCCATATGGAAGAGGATCAGGGTTCTCGCTCAACCACAGCCCCAGCTGAGCTCCTAGTGGAAGGACAGCACCAATTTGCAAGCACAGGAAGGCACCATCTTGGGAGTGGTTCCTCCCCACAACCCGCCCTGATGAATCTTTCCCAAAAATGCAGACAAGCCTTTTGCATCAAATATTGCTTAAAGTGCATAATCGCCAGCAAATAAATGCCTGATGTTTTTGAAACCACAAATATTTAAGGTGGATAAACACACAGCAATACGTGGCACAGTACAGTTGCATTCAGAGGAATGCTTTCTACTGCTTGAGTTTGACAGTATTCCTAATGGAGTTAGTTCTCCATACTCTCTCATGGCATTTTCCCCCCTCTGGGTTTAACTGAGTATTTCAATCCTGTTGTTATGGGGAATAGCACCTAAATAGCTTCCAAAGTCTACCTATGCCATGACAATGGACAGTTTGATTCTCTGTGCATGTGTCTTTGTGAACATAAGTTTATTTTCTTTTCCTAAATAAATGCCTGGTTTTTTTCTTTTTTTTTTTTTTTTTTTTTTTTTTTTTTTTTTTTTTTTGGGCATGGATAACTAAGGGCCGCTGAACTAGAAAGTGCTGATTTAGGGATAGGTTCCATAGTTAGCTTGCTTATCAGGTGCTTATGGGCTTTGAATGCATCAAGGTCCCAAACCTAAAGGTTAATGTTTTGACACTGAAAATCCATCAGTCAGAGGGTGAGGACAAGGGGACAGTTTGCATTAATTATGTCTGACTCTTAATTTGAATCAATGAAAATGCCAGAATGACAGAGGTGTTTGGGCTGAATTATAATTATCAGGAATGATGTGGGGCTGAACAAAGAGGCATAAGGAGGAGGACGACCGTGTCTGATAGTAGGGAGTAGTCTGGCAAGGCAGGGCTGCAGTCAGAGAGGCAAGCAAAGTAAGAGCCTTGGCCAGAGTGAGAGGCAGCAGAGGAAAAGACCCCTAAGGCCAGGCAGGGCAGGGCAGGGCAGGGGCTAGAGCTTGGAAGGGCATGGTCTCTGGAGCAGTCTTAGCACTGCAGTGCTGTCTAATCCACTAATGGTTTGAGAAATGGAACAAGTTGTGAACGCTGTCTCATATCAAGACTTGTCTCATTTCTGGAACAAAGGTGTTCCTTGGATTTTATTTTTATATCATCAACCTTAGTAAACCAATTTTACCTGCAGAAGGTAAAGCTCAGAAACTAGAGGGGCCTTAGTCAAAGTCACATACTTCCTGAGAGACAGAGGTAATGGAACATCTACGTCTTCTACCCCATCCCACCCCAAACTGACATTGCCCCAGGTCCCAGTATTTGAAAGTTCCATATACATTGTTTCCTGGTATATTCCTACCCTTTAGTTGGGGCAGGAAATCAAGCAGTTAGGTACATCACTGGTACAGAAAAAAAAGAGAATAACTTGAGAGATGAATGTTGGTCACATGACTGGAATATGACTTACCAATAGATGGAAGAGGTGGCTGGCCTGTTGTTAGGATTCACAAGAACTAGGAAACTTTGCTCCAAATTCTTACTTAAAATTCTACCAGAAAGTCATTTATTTAGATTAAACATTTCAGTCTTTCTATGGTCCCTTTAAATTACGTTTTTACTGTTTATGTTTATTTGTGTTCATATGCACATTAGAGAAGGATATGCTATTGGATGACAGAAGAGGGTGTGGGATTCCCTGGAGCTGGTTGTGAGCTACCCAATGTGCTAAGAATTAAACTCAAATCCTCTGAAAGAGCACTGGGTTCTCTTATATGCTGAGCTACCTTTCCAGCACTCCTTTTCATTTTTATTTATTTATTTGTGTGTGTGTCTGTGTGTGTGTGTGTGTGAGAAAGAGAGAGAGAGAGAGAGAGAGAGAGAGAGAGAGAGAGAGAGAGACGGAGACGGAGACAGAGACAGAGATAGAGACAGAATGCCACATGAATACAGATCAGAAAAAGACACTGTATCCCTTGGAACTGGAGTTACAGATGATTGTGAGTGCAGTGCTGAAGACTAAACCCAGGTCCTTTGAAAGAGCACCAACTGCTCTCTCCTATATATATATATATAGCCTAAAAGAGATATTATTAAAGTAACTCATTTTCACCTTAATGTGAATCAGCATAATCAACGCATTTGCTCTCACAGGCACACATGTATCAAATCCTTTGTTCCAAACCCCAGAATCCCAAAGCAGAGTTAATGCCTGAAGCTCTGCATTTCCTAGGGGCTAGAGACATACAATAACAACTCAGTTACTGTCCTTTGTTGAGCCCTCTTTTCTGGGCACCCACGGAGACCATTGGATCCCAGTTCTTCTTCTCATGGTGTTCTCTCCAGAGAAGCCCCATATCTTCCCAAAGTCACACAGCAAGAGTAAATGAAGAGAGAAAACGGTGCCAGGTTGGCCTGGTTCCCAAGCATGAGTGTTTTCAAGAACACTGCCTGTGGCCTCACAGCAGTGCACAGGGGTGAAGAAACATACTTGTGGGTCAAGGTGAAGGGATGAAATGAGGGCATCAGACATCATTAAGGGTGGGACAGGTGTTATAAACCAAACAACAATTTGGGGCAAAATCCCAGAGAGATGAAAGAAACATGTTTTCAGGAAACCATAAGTAGTCCATCGTGAGTAAAGCCAAGAACTTGAAAGAAATCTGCTCACACGAGTAAGCTATGTAGGCAGGCAGGGGCCAGTTCTTCCAGAGTGCTGCTAACAAAATCTGGATTTTATCCTGAGCTTGGCACAAATCTTTGGCCAATGGTAAGCATAAGAGCTTTGGCAAGGACACAGCTTTGAAGTCTGGGACTCCTAGAGCACACTGCTTAGGAGCACAGGCCCCGGGGTCAGATCTGGATTCCATCCTCCTTCATGCTACAGAAGTCATTAATTTTCTCTTGCCTGCTGGAATGTAAGCTCTCTGAGGTCAGCACTCCCATCTTCTTGATCTCTGCTGTAGGCAAAAAAAAAAAAAAAAAAAAAAAAAAAAAAATCACTAGCATACAGTAGAAAGTTAGGAGAAACCAGTGAATGTTTCCCCAAACCCATCTTTTTTTTTTTTTTCTGGACATACACTACCAGGAGACAGTGGCATTCCCACCCCCTTTTGTAGATATATGTATATGTATGTGGCCATGTATTAAAGTTACCCCAGTAGGATGTAGGGTGCCTCTCTCTCTCTCTCTCTCTCTCTGTCTGTCTCCTCCCCCTCCCCCCTTATCTCTCCCCCCTCGCCCCCAGCCCCCTGTGTGTACATTGACACACATTGCTTTTGGAGTTGCTTATCTCTTTTACCTTACTATAAGGTAGAACACAAACACGGTTCCAGTTCGGCTGTCACAAGAACAAATGCAGTAAGTTTGCTAAACCACAACACTAGAGGGGCTTTATGTTACTGTGGCTAGCCTTTACTCTAACTGACTTAGTGAACGTCCCCTGAATGAAGTATACACAAACGTTATTGGAGTCTTGTTTCGTTTGTCCAGCCTGACAGTACCTTGAGTGCTGTGTTTGTCTACCATCCTGAAAGGACCTAGATTGGTGGCAGACTTGTGTTTTCAGTTCTGACTAGACAAGTCTCACTAGGCCTGTCTCAGTAGTCTTCTTTGCTCAAATGAGAGAGGACTGTCTCTCCCAGACTAATACTGGTTAGAGTTTAAGAAGTGTTTAAAGCTCTTTGGACAAGAAGGAGTTGCCAGGGGAATGAAAAGTTGGAGGCAGCACCTCAAGGGTAAAAATCTCTTGGGTGACCCTAAGAAACGTACAAAATGACAGCTGGCAGAGTGCATGGTTCACACCGCCACAGCTAAAAAGTCACAGGACAAAGGGGACCCCTCTCTGTGGAGAGAAGCATGCTGGCACTAGTGATGCATCAAATTTAACAACATTGCCACAGACGTCCCCAAATCCTGTGCTGCTGAGAACTCGTTAGTTACATCGGATGTGACATATGGGTGGGTAATAGAGTCTGGAGCCTAGATTTCTGTAATTAACCAATAGCAATCAAGAGTGAGGGCAATTCCAGGGGAACTGTAATTGTCTGGAAGTTCTGGGTGCCTGGAGGCTGAGCCGCAGGCCAGAAACCCAGCCAGCTCTGTCCCCAGGAATCACAAAGAGCCAAGGTCATGGTTGCCATTTTAAAAGGGGTCGTTTCTCAGAAAGCTTGAGATCACAGCAGATTGCAGCAAGTGAGAATTTCCTCTGATGTATGAGCTTGCAGCTGGCTAGCACAAGCCTACTGGTCCTGGGGACACCCCCCCCACAGAAACATACAGTTAGTGTACAACCTGATAGGACTCTGGGGAGTAAATGGCACCAGGCCTGGATGACCACTGTCCATAGGCTTTCAACTCCAAAATTCTGTCATTGACAAGGTCTTGCTAGATGATTAGCATATACCAACCTCGAGGGGAGTATCTAAATATTTAGATGCTGGAGTTTTTTTTTTTTTTTTCTTGCCTTTTTTTTTTCTTTTTGGGGGCAGAGGTTTATGAGAAAGGCCTGGCTGGCCTGGAATTCATGGCAGTCCTGCCTCAGCCTCCCAGAAAGCATCTGCTGTTGATGTTTGTTAATTGTATAAATAGTGAGTTTCATAATGGTTTCCTTGATCGAGCATTCATGTACTTCTCCTCTGGTACCCTCTTCTGGCCTCTTGCCCCACAGCAAATAGTCTTCCTACTTTCCTGACAGGTGTGTGTTTGTACAATTTACGTTGAACCTATGAGAGTATGAATGTGGACAGGTTGCTCTTTTTAGAATCTGGTTTATTTAGTTTAATAAGAAGATCCCCAATCCTATCTATTTCATAAAAGTGACAAAGTGTGTGTGTGTGTGTGTGTGTGTGTGTGTGTGTGTGAGAGAGAGAGAGAGAGAGAGAGAGAGAGAGAGAGAGAGAGAGAGAGAGAGAGAGAGAGAGATCACATTTTCAGTGGTTGAGAATTTCATACATGCATATAATGTGTTTTGAATAAATATAACCCCTTTCTTCCCTTCCCATTTCTCCGATGCCCCCCTCCTTACTCCCCCCATTTCTCCCATGTCCCCTTCCTTACTTCCCCCTCCCAATTTCATGTGCTTTCTGTTTGCTTTGGAAATCCACTGAGTCCACTTAGTGCTGCCTCTATGTGCATGGATGTAGAAACATCTGCTGGAGTATGGCAATGTGCTCTGAGCTTCACTCCTACAGAACACCGATTCTCCCTTCCTTAGCATCCATCAACTGCAGGTAGCTTCTGGGGTTCATTATCCGTTTCTCACCCGGCTCCATTCCATATCTTGGCTATTATGAAGAAGAAGAAAGAGTACCAAAATAAGTGTGTGTCTCTTTGAGCAGTTGTCTCTGGGATGACATTGGCTGTGTTTGGGAAACATTTTTAAATGTTTGACAAGAAAGGCAAAGCAAGTGTTGCTTTTACTTTTCCATGGCATTGGGGCTCAAATCTAGGGCATTACCAGGCAAGTGCTCTACCACTGTGCTACATCCCAGCTTCTACTCCTTTTGAAACAGGGTCTCATTGAATTGTCCAGAGTAATCCTTCTGCCTTAGCCTCCCAAATAACTTGAATTGCAGGCATAAGCTATCATTCCCAGCTTAATGTAGGTATAACATTGGAGGCTGTTATAAAACCCCTTGAGAACGTACTGCTTTCTTCTTGGTATAGCCAGCCCTTGGGATCTAGGAATACTCCCCTGTCTGAAAAGCAAAGATGGAGAAAGCGGAGGTGGACTCTGGGAGGCAAGATGGTGAGAGGGAGGGAAGGAAGCACAGTGGACAGGGACCAGCAGAGGTGGGAGCTATCAGTAGGACTAGGGGAGGGCAATAAGCTCCTGGGATTTGGTTAATGGCAAAGGACAGGAAAGTTCAGAGAGATGTACCAAAGAAACCACTAGTGGGTTGTCTGAAAAGACTGCTCTTTTTGGTATTAATAAACTGATAAGAATGTTGTGTAGCTCTGGAGCCTGTAAACTGTGTCTAAAGTGGTGGGAGGTTTTTCCCCTCTGCAAAATTGTAGAGAAATACCTTTCTCGTCTTGCTGAAGTTCTCTGCTTGGCAAGCTCCTCTTCCCTGATAAAGTGAAAATAAACAAGTGCTCATTGGCCATCTCTCTGAATCATCACAAATTCCAAAGAAGAACACACTGTATTAATGAGGTATTTTTTCAACGCACTATTCTAAGTGGAGTTGGAAATTGAGCAGCCCTTGTTTGCCTGGGCAATAGGACACAGAGCTCCAAACATTCCAGGCTGTGGTCAAGATCTGTAACACCCATGAGGAGTAAAACTCCCAGAAAGAAAGAAAAAAAAAAAAGACAACATTGTTCTCTGGGTCTGTGGACTTCTAAAGAAAGTGTTAAGCATTCACTTAAACTTGGAAAAAGGTGATATCTTGGTTTCTATCGTAAGGTTATACCTTTGGGAAGCAGAGGTGTAGTCTATGATGCAAGATTGTTGGACAGGTCCACCTGTGGGTTGATAGAGCTTGACAGAGGTGGGGGCTGCCGGGAGGGAGAGAAGAAGGCAAAGGACTACGGTATTTGACTAACACAGCAACGTATTCTGTAGCAGGACTGCCTGTAGAAAGGCTTGCATTAGGCAGAAAGAGCTGAGTCTTCACATGGGCTTGCACACACCGCCACACATACACGCCCTTCACACCACTTAGAAGCAGGACCAGGACCACCCAGAAAAATGCATGACCAGGGGCCAGACATCGCTCAGCAGCAGAGGTGCTTCACCAGAGGAGCTGACAGCTGCAGGCTGTCTGCAGACCATGCTCTTTACAGCTGGGCAGAAAAGCCATTTCTTGAAGAGGGATCGTGGCAGTAGGTCTTTGTCTAGCACAGCCCCAGAGGCAAAACTGGCTCTGTGCTTCCCAGGGCTTCCCAGCTGCTGGGAACCTCTGGGCCTGCCCATTCCACCTGCCCTGTCAGGCATCAGGTGAGCTTTGTGCAGAACTACTGGAGAAGTTGCCTGCCTCTTCCTGTGCAGTCCCTGCCCCTCCCATCATTTTGTAGATGTGGTTGCTTTCTCTAGTTGGTTTAAAAACACAGTCAAATGCCAAACTCACTGCTGAAGATATTGAGGCTGAACAGAGATAGCACAGACCTGTTTCTGCTCTCAAATAGTTTACATTCTAAGATAGAAGGTGTGGCTGAGATCTCAGCAAAACCAATTGCTTTATCCAGGTTTGACCAGCAAAAGGAAAACATACCTGAAATGTTCTGAACACGCTGTCCACTAACCTGCTAAAGTCATCATTAATGCCTAGTATTTAAAGGGAATTCTTGCCCCGGACAAGTGCTGTTCTAAGAAGGTCATCTGTGCTGAGGTCATCACTCACTGTGAGCCTATGAGAAAGGTTCTAGTACTATCTTTACATTGGGGTTTAGACAGATTGGGTCACTTATGTATCATGACTCAGTTCATCGCTAGTGAAGGAAATGTCGTCCCATATGGTCTATATTTTTCAGAATGTGTGGCTGTTGTCTGTCTACTGTGCTATCTCTTCCAGTTACCTGGTACCTAAATTACTTCTTGGAACTTCTTCCAGATGGGCAAGGAGAGAAGCTTGTTCAGGGAAGACACTGGAGAAAAAGGAAGACTTGTAAAGTTGAGTAGGTGGCAGGAGATTAAAATGACTCTTCCAGCAAGAAGATATCATGGACGGGGTTTGTAAAATATATATACACCTACAGACAGACAGACAGACAGATAGATAGATAGGTAGATATTAGCCAGATTCTGGAGATTCAGCTCAGTTAAGAGCACTGACTGCTCTTGCAGACAACCCAAGTTTGACTCCCAGCATCCACATTGGCAGTTTACAAATGTCTGTAACTCCAGGTCTAGGGCATTAAACACCCCCGTCTGGCCTTCATATATACAAGTCTCACAGACATACATGCAAGTAATATACTTATACACATCGTAGTGGCTCTTCCTGGTTGTCAACTTGACTATATCTGGAATGAACCACAATCCAGAATTGGGAGGCTCACCTGTGATCCTGATCTTGAGGCACAGAGGCTATGGATCTTAGGACACTAAGACAAGGAGATCTCTGAGCTCAAGGTCATCTGGGACAAAGCAGGTCCCAGATCCAGGTGTGGTGGTACACACCTTTAATCTGGGACACACTTTCTGTTGGAGACCTACATAAGGACATTGGAAGAAGGAAGGCTCTCTCTCTTTGTCCGCTTGCTTTGTGGGACTGAGCATCTGCTAGATCCTTGGATTTCCACTCACAGCTGCTGATCATTGTAGGGGAGTTGGACTACAGAGTGTAAGTCACCAACAAATACCTTACTATATAGAGACTACCATACTCTGTGACTCTAGAGAACCCTGACTCATACACACATAAAATAATATTTTCTATAAAAGAAAATATTAGCAAGAAGCCTTACAGGTAAGATTTTGAGTGCCAGTGATTTGCAAGTGATCCCATTCTAGAAACCATCAAGAGGGATTGTGACAGAAGATAAACAGGATGGGACAGGAGAGATACTAGCTGACAGATTACCTGTCCCTCTGGGGAGTTCTGGGGGACAGGATAGAATGGACTCCAGTTATCCCATTCAAGGGTCAGGACAGATGAGGCATTAATCCACTGCATTTAATCCTATCAGGCAGCAGTAAGGCTCCCCCAAGGAGTCTCAAAGAGGGATGACCTCCCCCTTCCTCCACCCTCCCCCTCCCTGTGTACAAGTAGGACACTCTTGTGCCAGAGTAAAGCATACCAGTCAAAGCCTGCGGGTAGAAAGGCAGATGCTGGGAGCAAGGTGTTTAATAGACATGCACAAAAATGCCTAATCCCATAGAGTTATGGTTAGGATAACGGCAGGCTGGGCCGAGATGCATTCTGGAAGTGGTACAGAGAAATAGCTCTGCTGGAGAATAGGCATCACAGCACCCTACAATGACCGCTCCCCCACACACAAGATGTACACCTTCTAAGCCCCAGAATCTAGAATTGTGTTACTTTCCATAACAAAAAGAATGTTGCAGGTAGATGAAGTTACCAATCTCACAGTGGAGAGAGCATCCTGGATTATCAGAGGTTACCTAGTAAAATCACAGGAGCCGACAGCCAGTGTCACGAGAAGTGTGCAATGTTGGAAGCAGAGAAGGAGCCACGAAGAAAGGGCCATTAATTATTTCATGCAGGTGGGCTCTGGAAGTTGGGAAAGGCCAAATTGTAGAGTCAGCACCTTTCAAAACCTCCAGGAAATAAAATGGGTTTCCTGGTTCCTTAACTAAAAAGCTTTAGTGAGACTGATTTTCAGTGCCTACCTCCAAGAACTGGAAAACTAAATGTGTGTTGTAGTAAGTTACCAAACCCACAGTCATCTGTAACAGTAACAACCGCAAACCCCATATACTCCTTTTCCATTGAGCCACTGTGCAAGCTCCCAAGCAAAACGTTCATCTTTATTCTTGGCATGTTGGATTTGTGCAGTGCTTAAATGTAGAATTTTCTTGGCAGCACCTCATAGCAATCACTTGCGGTTGATTAGGAAGGCCTTGCCTCCAATTTTTTTTTTTTTTTTTTTTTTTTTTTTTTTTTTTTTTTGAGGAAGCTGAGGCTCAGAGAGGCCAGGGGAATTTTCCTGGGCTGCTCAGCATGTTGGCAAAGGAGGCAGCTCTTGTTCTGCACACTGCCTGCTTTACCCCTGGTTCTGCATGCCATGCATAGACTATCTCACACAGGAGCAAGTCCATGGCTTCCAGAACTTTCTCTCTTCTCCGCCTAGAGATAGGAAACTGCTCAGATGTTTCCACTAGAACAAAAGCACACCCTTTGGGGTCCTAGACTTGGTCCAGGGAGAAGATACAAAAGCTACTCTCAGTCTACCTGATCCCTTGCCTTATGCTTGCCAACTTTTTCTAAATCCACCAGAGTGCAGAGAACGTTTACTATATGATGAGAGGGGTTACTCTGGTTTGGTTCCTGCATTTTACCGCAAGGTAGTGGTAGAAAAGAAAGAAATGATCAATCCAAGCTCTGATAACTAGGTAACTGGATGAACTTGGCCAGTGATTTACCATTCAATCCTTGATAAGACCTCTAGCTTGCCCTTCCCCAAACAAAAAGGGGGCAAGAGGCAGTTAGGTCACCCATGTGTAGAATCACTCTAGCAAAAGTTCATATTATAATGTCCTAATTACCATCTATTAGGATGCCTGGACTTCTGTACTAGACATTAGTCTTTACAGAAAGGATCTTCTGATTTGAAGGCCCTCTAATATTTGTGGTTTGAATGCCAAATGGCCCCCATAGACTCATGTATCTAAACTTGATCCCTTGCTCCCCAGTTGGTGGCACTGTTTGATTAGGGTCATGGAACCTTTAGAAGGTAGAGCCTAGTTTGAGGAAGTATATCATAGGGAGAACTTAAGGTTTATATTATGGCTCCAGTTCCTGCTCATATTCTTTCTTTCTCTCTCTCTCTCTCTCTCTCTCTCTCTCTCTCTCTCTCTCTCTCTCTCTCTCCCTCTCCCTCTCCCTCTCCCTCTCCCTCTTCCTCTCCCTCTCCCTCTCCTTCTCCCTCTTCCGCCCTCCCTCTGAGCCCCCTCTTCTTCCTGACTGCCAGGGCAGCACCTCATGATGTGGTGCCCTGCCCCCCACCATAAAAACTGATAATTTGCTTTTGCTTAGGTATTTTATCACAGTACCAGAAAAGTAACTAATACACTTACAGAAAGGAAAAGCCCTGGTATTAGCTGCACCTGGAGTTTTGATGAACTGTCACTCTAACACAGTATTACTATATGTTTTCTGTGTTCTCTGCCGTTTAGGCCATATATAGAGAAGGGCCTCTTTGCATAGGAAGATGATCATAGAGTCCTGAAGAAGTGACATAGGGAGATGACCAAAAAAAAAGTGTTCATTCTGTCTCTTGCTTTTGTCCTAAGCTAGTTTTTGGCTTCAGGTTGAGCTCAGCCAGCAATCTCTTCCCAGTGTTCATCTCTTCCTAGCACAGCCTAACAGAAAATCCATTTGGAAGTTCAAAGTGACATTTTACCAAAAATGTCGACATGCTTGACCAAGTTCAAGGATGAATTGAGTGATAAAATGTCTCAGTAGATCTGGATCCCTTTCTCTGTATTTGTTGACTAGACAAAACTAACTGTAGAAGTCAGTTTGATTGGTAACACAGCTGGGAATTTCAAGGAGGTCAAATTCCTTGCTAGTACGGTAGAAAGCAGGTGGTCTCATGTCAGCTCTGTTGGAATGAAAGGAAGAGAGAAAGAAGGAAGGGAAGAAAGGATAATGAAGTCTGGAGATGTCCAGTGTACAACTCAGTCACACTGGAAACCTTCAAGGACACTGCAAAAAATCCTGCCTTCAGAGTCATCATTTAGAGGTAGAGGTCCAATACCAATCCATTCTGACCTTTCTCTCCTGTTTGTCAAGGCTCACCATGGATGGGGATGATAACTCCACACACATCTAGGCCATGATCCAGAGCTTCTTTGGAAGTATCTAAAGAAGCCAAGACTTCTGTGGCCCAGATCTGATGCTAAAAATATTGCAGTGGGTAAGATAAGGCCAAACTGAAGCTCAGTTGGCAGGTAGAACTGAACTTTGGAGAACTAGGCAGCCTGAAAGATCAGAAAGCACAAATAGTTAAGACATGAGAGTAAGGATCAATGGGGCTCAGCTAAATGATGACAATGCTTAAACTTGGATTGGAAAGATGGCTGTAAACTAGTTTTTAAAAAAAACAGAATGGACTTAAGGAGTAGCCCATCCAAACTCATCTCATACAGGCTCAAAGCCAAAAGGACTAAGTATTCTCCTCCATTGACTCCCTAAACTAACATATGCTGCTAGAAAGTTCTGGAGTTTAACATCTTAACCACTTTGCAGATTTCCTGTCATGTACAGATGAAGGCTCAGCAAGTTTACATGTGAAGAAAATAACCACTGAGCTTCAGGGCAGCACAGCTTCAAGTTAGCAGAGCTCACTCTGAAAATGGCTTCCTTTCTCCATGAGAGCCAGCAGACTGATGCCAACAATGAGCACTCTTGTATTTCTGTGTGCTTCCACTAAATCTATTAACATGACAGCATGCCATAGAAAGCCATATAAAGAATGATGGGGAGAGCAGAGTCAAAGCACCCCAGTTATAGCAAGCAAAGCCCTGATAGATGGGCTGATAAACAGCCACCCCTCAGACCGAGCCTAGCCCTGAATAGCAAGACCAGCCAGCTGCCCCACAGATGACTATCGATGCAGGAACACATGGGTTCAGCCCACAGTCATTGATAATTACACACTTGGGAAGGAAGTAAATGTGTATTGTTACAGGCCACTGAGATATTGTAGAGATTTTGTTATGCAGCATGATTATGGCAATAGTAGACAAATATAACTCTGTCAAATCCAAGATAAACTCCTGCTCTGTGAATTCATATTTTCTCTCTCTGTATCAGAGTTTCTTATTTTTCTCATTCTTTCGAAAACACGTATTACCTTCCAAACCTGACCACAATCTCCTGAGTCTCCAGGTTTATTTCTCTGTTTTCTTACAAAGTATTTAGAGGCACGATGAACGCACAGTAGATCTCCAAACCACAGGTGTGATATCTAAGCCCTCGTGGATTTCTAATGTCATAGCTCCTTTCAGAGTCTTAGAAAATGACAATTTAAAATAGATTAAGATAGAGCCATCCTTTCATTTTACAAACAAGCAAACAGGCTACAAGAGATTCAGTTACTATTCATGGCCACACGGTTGGCTGAAAGCAAAGCTAGACCTATTCGCCAGGTCTCTTGGCTATGACTCCACTTCTTTGTATCCCAGTGGTGACATTAGCTCCTTATCTGATTAACAAGGTCTTCCCAATAACAGTGTGATGAAAATTCTGGCATAAAAGGAGACAGACTCATGATGAATTAGCTATATCTTCCCTGAGTAAGAATGGAGAGTTACCATCACCATTACTCTTGGTGATTATAGATTAGCCCTTTGATTTATATTTAACATAAAGAAAACATTTTATTTATCTCACTTTTGTCTACTTCCTAGTTAGAATAACACTTTCAAACCTTCAGAGGCTCTTATGGACTCCTTTCCATGAACACTCAAGATCAGTATATTTAATTATTTTTGTGTGATTGTAGGTGAGGGTTTTTATTACTGTGGAGAGGCACCATGACCACAGCAACTCTTATAAAGGAAAACATTTCACTGGGGCTGGCTTACAGTTTCAGAGTCCATTATCATCATGGTGGGAAACATGACAGCATGCAGGCAAACATGGTGCTGGAGAAGGAGCTGAGAGTTTTACATCTAAGTCTATATCTGGATCTACAGGCAGGAAGAGAGAGTGCCACACTCGTCATAGCTTGAGCATATAAGACCTCAATGCTGCCCATACTGCCATGACACTCTTCCTCCAACAAAGCCACACCCACTTCAACAAGGCCACACCTCCAAATAGTATCATTCCTATAGACCAAATATTCAAACATATGAATGTCTATAGGAGGACATTGCTATATAAACCACCACACTGTGACAAAATGCCTGACAGAAGAAGCATAAGAAAGTAAAGGTTTTGCAGGGCTCACAGTTTCTGAGAATTTAGTCCTATCATGGCAGGAAAGGCATTGACTGTGAAGATAGTTCCACCTATAGTAATGAGACAGTAAAAAGGAGGATTTCTCACAATGTTATCATGAAGACACAGAACCAGATGAAAAACAGAGTGATGTTCTAACTCCCAAATGCCCATCCATGATGAACCAACTCAACCAGCCAGATTCCACAGCCTCTCAAAGCAGTGCTACCAACTGGGGACCACATCTTCAAATACATGAATCTTTGGCAGGCATTTCAGATTTGAGCTATAGCACCAAGATATTTCTTTTTCTTGGACAAGGAAGTATTTTTAAAACTTCTAGTGATATTGTTCACTTAAAAGAAAGCTTGAGGTATGAAAAGTCAAAATGTCAGAATCTTATACAGAAGTTAGGAGGTCACAGTAGCATAGAGACTTGTAAGCTGAAATAACTAGCTGTTGCCCCTTGCCTAGCTCCCCCAGCCCCTGAAAAAAACCTAGATTCTCCTTGCTCTGATGATTGTCATTCTTCCCTCAGATTAACTGAACACAGTACAGTTGACTAGAAGTGCCTTATGAAGTAGGCAACTTTCTGAGCAGCCATGGATATCTGATAGGGGAACTTTCAGGAGAATAAAAGGAAGTGCAGAGGAGCTGGAGAGCTGGCTTAAGAGTCAAGGGCACTTGCCGGTTTCCACAGGACCCAGGTTCAGTTCCAGAGGATTTAATACCCTTTTCTGCCATCTCTGAACACTTCACACATGTAGAGCACATATATGTAGGCAAAACACCCATAGACCTAAAATAAGAAATAAATAAATCTTTTTATATAGAGAAGAAATGCAGACTATATTTGTCTTTTTTCCTTTCTAAGAAGAGTAAAGGGTACTTTTCTAGAATCTTTTCCCTGTGTTTGTGTCAATTGATGTTAATTTTTCAAGGCAGTCCTCCCAGATGTTTAAGATAGGGTCAGAAACCCCTTCTCATGCACCTTATATTCCACTGAGTCTGAGATCCATCGTTTTTAAGATTTACTAATATGTTAGGTATACCAATCAGAAGAAAAATGTCACTGTTCAATAACACAAGGCTTTCATAGCTCTTGGGATTTTTATTGTGCAGTTCATTATTAAAAGAGCACTTTTAAATGTATTTAGACAGATTTGTATGATATAGCACTCTCAAGAAAAGGAAAACACACTCAAAATTAACTGGTGGAGGTAATCCTTAACTTCCTTTGTATGTGGGCAGAATTCTCCTTGGAGGGGAAGAAGGAGGGAAAAGGAAATGATTGCCTAATAGGCACAAAGTCACAGCCGGATAGTAGAAATACATTTTGGTCTTTTATTACACAGAAGGGTGACTATAGTTAACAGCGTCATCTTGTATAATTCAAAACAGCCAGAAGAAAGGATTTAGAATGCTCACACCACAAAGAAGCGATAAGCACCTCAGATGATGGATAAGCACACTATCTGGATTTGATCATTACACAAGGTATGAAGCTCCCAAATACTGCCTCATACCCAACAAAGATGTGAAATTATACACTGTCCACTTAAGACACTAATCCATCAATCCATTTTTAATGTGATTGTTTGGAATAGATTTGTGACCCAGAGTCATCTTCAGGCCGGTGTCTCCACAGCAAAGTTGTGTCTCCAACCCATGACCAGCCACATCTTCCATTACCTATGTCTCTCTCTCCACCTCTCCACCACAGGCCCCAGTCATTATTGCCTACCAGACAGCTGCTCCACTCATGGTCAGAAAAGAGCTTTTACAGACAAACTCATGCCTAGTCCCACTGAAGTCTTCTCAGCTGGGAACAACTCTAGTGATTTTGATCCCCAACTTCTCAAGGCAGATTTTTGAAGCTCAGTACTGGGAAACCTCTTGCTAGAGTTGTTATGGCAAAGCAGCATGCAGAGCTGGGACAATGGCCCAGAGAGTCTGGTTCCCAGTAAAACATTCCCTCTGTAGACCTGACATGCATTCATCTCTTGTGCATATAAGAACATAGAACAGGCTGGTTCTCACAGCATGCATATGGCAGGGTGACAGACGAAGGTAGGAGGCACACAACTCTGCCACTTCCAAGTCATGGAAACTTGGGATAGTGGCTCCACCCACTCAGCTCTCAATTTTGCTCATCTGTTATAAAAAGGAAGCTCTCATTCTCCTTCTTAGTGCTCTTGTGGAAGCCTAGGAAGCTATTCCTGTGGGTGAAGTAAACACACACTATATGCCCAGCATATAGTGAACAGAGGGTAACTACTATCTTTGGCTTCTATTGTAACACAAGCCAAAGCCTCTTACAGTGGGGTATGCAGAAACACCAAGTATCTCATCCCAGGATCCTCTACATGCTTGAGTGTAGTGGGAGACAAAGACATAGCCGATAGATGCCATGGCAGTAGCACCCACTGCCCCACAGGAACCTGGCAGGGTCCTTTGATGTAACTAAAGATGCGTGTCATCTCAAGGTCAGGATGCAACATTAGAAGGATGAGCAAAACAGCCAAAGGTGGAGTGGAATGCTGTAGGGGACGGGTAAGTTTGGCAAGAAGAGAGAGTCTGGCCCTATAAGCCAAATGCAGAGTTCTGTGAGTATAAAGTGTCTTCTTGCTTGTTTTTTTGGCTTGTTCACATTGGCTAGATAATTAGAGAAGAGAAAAGTGGCTGTCTGAGTCATATTTGGTGGGAAAGGGGAAGCAACAGAAGAGTTTCAGCAAGGAGGTATCTTGCTCGACAGCACTGTTACTTGGCACAATGCCTTGGCAGCATATGTGGGCATGACACACTGTGAAGGGACAGTTAGAAGGTTCTTTCTAGCCTTGGAAAGGAAGTGTTGAGTGATGATCAAGGTCTAGACTTGAGGGACAGTCAGTTTGAGGCACGTTGAACCAGGAGAAGTGTAGTGGCAAGAGAGAGCAAAGAACAAGAGAAGGAATTTGATGAACAAGTGCTTCCTTTGGTCTGTGTCTGGAAGCCTGGAGACATGGGGTGAAGAGCAGGCCCCCAAAAGTGCAGCTCCATACATTTGAAGGAGAGCTGTGTTTGGTAGTAAAAGACACGATCCGGAGAGAGGGGTGGCATTCAGAGAAAAAGACTCAGGACATGAGAAAAGAGGTGACTGTCTACACATAGGACTCAAGTTTTCTGATCTTCCCCCCTTTAATTTTTGGGACAGGGTTTCATGTGTAACAGCCATGGATGTCCCATATTCACTTTGTAGACAAGGCTAGCCTTGAACATGTGGAGAATGCCCTGACTCTACTTTCTGAGTGCTGAGAGCAAAGGGATTTAGGTTCTTAAGTGCATCAATAACATCATGATCTCATGTAGTCTCCATCCCTCCTAGGGATACAGTGCAGTAAGGAGCAGTATCTATACTCCCAGTAAGGTTCTCACAAACCTTCACCATTTTGACTTAAACTGTCCCCCTTAGCATGAAGTGAATTTGCTTAAATTACACATGTGTCCTTTGCCCCAGTTCTATTTACATAGGGCCCTTTGATCATGTGTGGAAGTCTGTAGAAGACATATGCACACACACACATTCATAGTGCAACCTTTTCACTCTACCTTCCTCCCTCCCCCCATACTGCTCTTCCAGCTCGTCCTCCTCTGTCCACCGATCCCCTACCTCTGTCATAAGTGAAGCCTCTGTTTTCAAGAAAGTCTTCATTTCAGTGAGATCCACTTTAAAAGTCATCATTTGGAGCCATTCTAGGGCTACCTTATAACCAATGCAAGATGGACTTTATCTCTGTATATAGATAAAGATGTTTTAAGAATTTTGTCAAATGGAACGTGTCATGGTTTGGAGGAGGGGGGATATCTATAATGATTTGGTTTATGAAAGGAAGCAGGCAAATGAGAGCAACAGAAAAATAACTGGAAAGGGAGATCAAGGCAAAGAGAAGTACGAGAGCAAAGATATGGGTGGCAAACACTGCTTGCATGCAGAGAGAGGCACAACAGAGTGAGGAGGGCTGTGTTAAACCGCAAATGAAAGAATGCTCAAGGTCCAATAGCTTAAGTAAATAGATGCTAGCTTCATGGAGCCTGAAACATAAAACTTCACAGTTGCTTGGTATTGAGTCAGCCCCTCAAAGATATCAGATATGTCAGATGTGGCATTTCTGACTCTTCTGTAGCCTTTCTTTTATGTTGATCCCAAGAAGGTTGCTTAGCTCTGGCAATCACAATAGCATCTGGATTTATGATGACAGAGGAAAGATGAATTATGTCAGCCATTTGAGTTTGAGTCCCTCTGAAAGTACAATTCACACTGATACTGAGAGTTTAGTTGCTAACTAACATCCGGAAGCATTAAGAGAAAGCAAGAAGAATAACAGAGGTCAGATGTGGTGGCATGGACCTCTAATCGCAACGTTTCAGTTGTTTTAAGCTGGGGATTTTTAAATTCAAGGCCTGCCTAGGCTAGAGAGTGAGTTCAAAGCCATCACTGTAACCTAAAGAAGCCCTGTCTCAAAATCAAAAAAGTGAAAAGGGAGTGTGGCTGTAGCCTAGTGGGAGCGTATTTGCTGAGGGTTTGTGGGAAGTAGGGAAGGAGCAGGAGGAAGAAGGGGTGGTTACAGCAGAGGAAGTCGAGTAGGGAAAGGATGAGGAGGCATAAGAGGAATAGATGGAGAATAGAATGGAAAGATAAAGGAAGAGAAGGAAAATCTGGAGGAGATAGTGGAGGACAAAGAGAAATGAAGAAGGAGGTGGAGGTGGGGGGCTGGAGGACCAGGAAAAGATAGAGGTAGGGGATCGGTGGACAGAGGAGGATGAGCTGGAAGAGGAAAATGGGTGGAGGGAAGAAGGTAGAGAGAAAGGGTTGCACTATGAATGTGTGACAAGGAGGTTTCCACCTCGAGCAACAGGGACTTCATTACACCTTGGCTTCATTACACAATGCCTTCGAGACTTTGAATCCTGAAAAGCAGGTGGCTGGAACATCTGTCCCATGGCCCCTGTCCTCCATTAGCTAAGCACTAATAGCCATACAAGCGTCTCTACTTTGGGTGTTGCTTTTGTTTGCCAGTGGGCTCTTGCAGTGCTGCTGAAGTCTAGGAACAGATAGGAGGACAGAACATAGCTTTTTCTTGAGGTCAAATGTTTTCAGCATGGAAGGATTCTGAACAGCATCATTTGCCCATCCGAGCCACAGCAGAAATCAGGGGTGGGGGGTGGAACATAGGACAGCATGGTCATCTGTCTCACCAGCCAGACTTCCTTGTGCCCCACTGGTCGGAGCTACCTAGGTTGGTTACTGCTAGCTTTAAGGGAGGATGAGAGAGCTGAAAGTATCGATTCCCAGCCTCAGAAAAAGAAGCAAGGCTGGAAAAAGGAAATGAGAGAGGGCTATGAATGGAATGAAACCTTATTTGATTTCAGATTCATGAAGGTTGGTAGATTAAGTCATCTGCTATGATCATCTCCCCATTTTATCAATGAGATGGGAAGTGGATCCTGAGCTGGGGGTGTTGAGCCAGTGCTGCAGTTGGGAGTAGAGCTGGTACTCACAGCAAGCCTTTGGAGTCAGCAGGCCTTTCCAATCTCACCATAACAACCCTCTCCAGCTGGGAAAGAATGTTCTGGCTGGAACTCGGTTTTTACAAAATGAAAGGAAGGAGAGAAAGAAAGCTCCCACATTGCCAAGGTGAGTTCTGTTGTCATGAGACCTGGAACAATGAACGTGGGCATTTGGACTTGGTCTGAGGGGCCACGGGGAGCCATTGTAGATTCTTAAACAGGAACATGGCAATTTGGGTTGCTTGTAGGTAGATATTATATAAATAGAAGGGCTTATTTCTCTGTTGATTAGTGCTGCCGATTCAGCCAAGACGAAATGGAGTTCTGGACAGGCCCACACCTCCAATGGTGACTGCAGGTGCTGTCATAGGAAGGTGCCGGCTGCTGTCTGACATTCTCAAAAGGCCCCTGCTCTCCCGAGACCAGCTTGATGCTTATTGCTAATAACAAGGCTGGCAGCTGGCTGCAGCTTTCACTCAAAACTCCCCAGCTCCCAGTAATCAAAGCCAGGCCTGGGCTGTTCCTTGGCTCTAGACTGCGGAAGGAATTTCCTTTATTTTTTTGGACACGGAGTGAATAAAAAGAAGTACACGTTGTTTTATAGGGCAAGTGGGGCAGCAATTTGAAGGAGGCATTTAGACATCTCCTCGGAATTAACATCGGGACTCATTTAAGGCTTGGAGTGTTAATAAGGATGAGATGTATTTATTTTTCCCTGGGTTCACTTTTAGGAATCCCTGGGCAGCATTCTGGAATTGATCTGTACTGGTTCAAATTTCACACAGCCCCCTTTCCATTTTCCATGTTTATTTCCTTGCCCCTGCTTTAGCCTAACTTGCACCTCATATTAACCTGGAGAAATGCCGCAGCCAAGGACGCAGAGCCAGGCACTTTTGGTACCCACAAGTACTGCTCAGCAGATTGAAACAGCTCAGCAAAAAGAAAGTCTTTTACCCAGAGAATCTGGTTTGAAAATTGGACATTAAGTTACACTTCTAATTGAAATGAATTTGATGGTTTCAGAACAGTCCCCAACAACCCCAACCCACATCATAAAAACCACCATCAGCAAATTGGCACCATTCAACCTTGGCTCCAACAGTCCAAGGAGCAAAAGAAGATGTAAACTGAATCTGTGGTTGTTTTTATCTTTAGATAGACAGGCTGGGGCAGCTTCCAGAGGGGAATTCATGGGTCAGATTACATCATTTTCTTGGCATCCTGGGAGGCAGTGTGGTATGGAAGCTTGTCGGGAGATAGAGTCTACTCTTGTTTCTGACAGCAGTTGACATTTATGTCTTTTGTCAACTCCTTTTTGGATATTCTTCATGTTTCCTCCTTCCCTGTAAAGAAAGGAAGATGGCATCAATGTGAATTAGGCACTGATAGTTCATTCAATTGTCTAAAACCATCTCTTGGACACCAGGAATCATGGTAGCCTGGCTGGTGTCCATTCTACCAGTTGACCCCAAAAGGACAAGATGCCTGTCTTCCTGTGAAAAGTGCTTGTGAGGTTAGACGGCCTCAAAGCAAAGCACAATGGCATAATCACAAGAGTACTTTCAGGTTCCCAGGCAGATCACTCAGCATTCACTCCATGGGCTCTGTGAAGGTGGTGATGTCTGAAGCAGAGACGGAAGATGGCTCTGGACCTGGGATAGTGCATCATGAGTGACTTGGGGCTGGGATTTGCTTCTAAGCGCATTGAAAAACAATTGAGAGCTTTGCAAAATTGACTCTAATTGATGCGTGGGCTGGAGAGCACTGAAATACTGGTTATAAAAGGCAAGACTTCAGTCAGTAAAAGGGAGGCCAAGGGAGCTTGCATTAGTAGAGCATCCATTGGAAATAGAAAATAGTAGCCAGGCTCAACATGCCCTCAGTGTTTGTGGAGGGACAATTGGAAGAATCTAGTAGCAGGATAGATTTTGGAGAGAGGAGTGATGGACAGGGATCAATCAAAGCCAAGTACATATATAGAGAGATCAGTCATTTACTGAGATAGGAATTAAAACTCCAGAGCCTATTGACCATTGTATGCAGTTACAGCTGAGGACTGGTGTGCTTCACAACATGAACATTTTGAAGCCATCATATTGCCAAAAAGGATAGGAAGCTCAAGAAGCTGGTCTCGTGCAAAGACTCTAAGCCATGTGGCCACATCTTATTTCTGTTCTACCAATCTTCTAAACCCAATTCTCCTTCCTTCCTTCCTTCCTTCCTTCCTTCCTTCCTTCCTTCCTTCCAGGAAGTCTTGGGTAGAAAGAAGACACAACATGCTTAGGGCATTCCCTACCCTGCTCTCAATATTTTTGGGACTTCAAAATCCTTTCACTCCTTCATCCAATCCATAGCTTTCATCTTTATATTAGACAGATTTCTGTTTCTGCAGAAAATACCTAAGACAATCAGCTTATCAAGAAGAAAGGCTTGGGCTGGGAAGATTGGTAAAATGTTTGCCAGACAACCATGAGAACCTGAGTTCAGCTCCCTAGAATCCATAGTTTTTTTTTAATGAGCATGGTGGCACATACCTGTATCCTCCAGTATTCTGGGGAATGACAAAGATAGCCAGATTCCTGAAGCTCATTTGCCAGCTAGTTCAGTAAGAGATGCTCCTCAAAACATAAAGGTAGAGAGTGATTGAGAAAAAAAACAGTGTCAACCTCTGGCTTCATGTGCAAGTGCACATACATTTGCACATACCCACATTAGCAAGTATACTCAAAACACACACACACCATCACAAAAGCTATTTCTAGTCGCCATTTCAGATCCTTTAGCCCATCGGACCTGTATTGAGGCTACACATCATGGCAGGATAATATGTTGCAACAAATGACTCACACATGGCAGCCAGGAAACAGAATAGAATATACAAGGTTCACACAAATCTCTTTTGACATTGTGTGTCAAGTGTTCCTAGAGGCCTAAAACCTTCTAGTACCCTTCATACCTAAAAAGTTCCACCATCTTCCAACAGGGCCATAGGCTAGGAACCAAACCTTTACTACATGGGCCTTTAGCAGATATCCCAGATCTGGGAAATGGTACCCTGCACCCCAGATGCCTTTGTCTGAAGAACTTTCCTAATAGTGGCTGTTTCTTCCCACCCTTGCAGACCAGACTTTCTAGTCTGGAACAAGTTGCTTCAGCAGAGTCACTGGTGCCTGGACTAGGGCAGGAGAACTTGGCAAAGCTCTACTTAGCTCACATATCTCTAGGACACACCTGGTAAAACACTCTACCATGTAATATCTAGCCTACTCACCATAGGCATGCAGCTCAAGTACGCTGACTGAAAGAGGTCATGTTATCATGTGATTGCTCAGCCAGTATGTCGACCACATGGCCCATTTCTTTGATTTTCCTTTCAGCATAGATGAGACCGAGCTGGCCATTATCTTCCAGGTAAGCGATTGTCTGATGAGAGTTTTGCATACAGACACAGCTCACTGCAGAGTGAGACGCATGGAGGAAGAGCCTATCTTTAGTTTCTGAATAAAACAAGACAATAGTCCCAAGTATTGCATGATTTTCAGCTGAGTTGCTCTGAAGAACAGTGAACTTTAGTTACTTTAGAGAGGGTAGGGCACCATTGACCCCCATTCCAACCTAAGTCTTTGTTGTTGAGTGGGAAAATCATAATTTCCCTCATTTGGCCTTAGATAAGACATTTTGGAAGAGAATGTTCATGCTTATAGACCTTGGGATCATTGGTTTATGGACAGTATATAGTGTACTGGAAGTCTACCCAAATTTTGCTCTTTGTACCTCTTTGTCTGCTAGTAACTCATTGGTTACCTTGATTGTCAGTTCCTTTTGCCTGCATAGGTTCCTTGGATAGGATGTTAGAAATGGCCATAGGTCCTGCCCAGAGCCAGTAGATGCTAAAGAGTCTTCCCTAGCACTATCATGATCCATTATAGGGCCATAATGTTGTTTTATGTTCTAGGAGATTCTGGTGTAGAGTAACATACAGCCAAGAAACACGCTTAGAAGGCATTCACTTGTCGCAAAGTGCCCAAATTGTACACTGTCTATTTCCCAGTCACTTCTTGTCTAGACCTATTTTTTCCATCATTCATCTAAGCTCTCAATAGTACCCAAGGACCCTTTGGACCAAGGTAGTCAAGAGTGAGTGTATGTCACTTACTACCACTACAACTTACAAGCTGTATGTAAAAAGAGGTACTAGCGCATCCCCAATCCCCAATCTCACTAAAGAAGAGGATTAATTAGTACCAGCCCTCTTTCTTCACCTATCATTGGGCCAGTCCACTGAGGATTCATCCCTGAGCCACTAATGAATTTTGCAACTGTCACAAAACAATGCAAATAAGTAAGAGCCACATCTGCTGAACACCATCATGGGGTCAAACTGTGGATAAATAAATGCTTGCTTCAAGGAGAGGGGGAATCCAAAGGTAAGGAGTGACAGGGTTTTGTTTGCATAAAACCAGCAAGGTATTATGGGTAGGATATTAATTAAATCATGCTCCTGGGCCTCACGAAGCCCCAGCTCAACGGCTTCAGCTTGTTGACAAACTGAACAAAAGGCCCCTAGAGAAAGCCCTAACATTTTGATGAACAGGGTTTGTTGGGGGTGATGTTTCCTAACTAGCAATTTAATATATTCTTTGACGTTTTAGCTGAGCAACTTGGAAAAAAATATGAATAAAAGAGGGGGGCAGATATCAAATATACAAAGATGAAATTTTCATCCAATCTTGGGCCACTGGAATTGTTTCAAGGAAAGAATTCTGTGCCCCTCCATACCCTATTTCTGGCCTTCTTCAGTGACCCTCATCTTTCCTCCCCAGCACCTACATATCTTTTAGAACCTCTCTGAAGAATGTTGATGCTGCCTCAGGTTGAAAAGAAGTTTTAATGATCTGAGAGTCTGCCCAGAACCCCTGAAATATTTCCCTTTGGCTCCTTCTTCCTCTTTGAAGACATTAACTTGATGGCAGGTGTAATCTTCATGGAAAAGGCTCTTAGGCAGAAGGAAATAAAAGACCCCACTGCAGCTGGAGTGAAAGATTGGTCATTATTAGACCTTTGGTGTCCATCAGACATGCCCATTCTCTGAGAGACACTGACTGGGTAGGTTCAAGACCCCTGTAATTGACTAATGACCCTGTCCACCCAATGCCACCATTCCCATCTTCTCTTGCACTATATGACCTCTTTCAGCTCAGAATTGTATGCATCACCAGAAGACTACAAAGCTTCTTCTATCTGAGAATATGCAAACAAATATGAACTAATTAATGCTTCCACTAGCCCCCTGGGAGTGTGCAATTGTCTTATGCCCCATGAGCTTCCCAGGTATTCTTTGATATATTCCTTGGTAACTAGGGCTCCATGTCACTTGTCTCCCTGCTTGGCCTCCTCCTCCCCAGCAACTCTCAGCTTCATCCTCAAAATATTTCTCAGCTTCACCCACCTCGTTCCATTGCTGTTCTTTCAAATTGTTTCCTTACCTTGACTGGAAATCCAGACTCTCACTTCTCCTTTTGTTTCATCTACTCCATACCCAGTTCTCCACCTAGCAGTCAGAGACCAATCTGGAGAAGTGATTTCTCAAGTAAAGGCCCACTTGTAAGTCACTTACTGCAAGACCCTCCCTGACACCCTCATCCTCCCTGATGCTCTTTTGCTTTCGGTCTTTCAAACATCAAGAGCTCTCCAAATTCGTAACCTGTGTATATGTTATTTTCCTCTTTTAACATTTGGACCAGGAAGTACCAACTTATGTGACTAGTCCCATCCACAAGTTCACATCTGAAGCATCAGCCCAAGCCTCTGGGCTTTAGAGTGGTTTATTACATAGTGATGTTTTCACAGCAGCTGAGACAGCATCTATTTTCTTTTCCCAACATAGATTGAGTTTGGAGATCACCCTTCTCCATTCTCCATCACAGGATTCCATTGAATTCTAGTCTGACCACAACCCCAGACCTAGCCAATTAGAGCTTCCCATGCATTCCCCTGACTAGAGAAGCTGGAATACACTCAGTATGTTGTTCAAACTACATCAATAAGTGTAAGTAAAAGTTGTCTTCTCTTTGTGTTTTGAGATTTGTTCATGTTAATATGGACTCCTGAACTTTTGAATCAGATTTGGATTGCATTTAATCTTTACTTATTTCATTGTTTAAATCACCCCAAATATCTGCAGAAGGCATTACCTCTGTCTGGCCCCTGTGTTCTCACCTTTCATCACGTGCTTTTTGTGGTGCAACAAGAACCCAGTTTAAACAAAGGGAATGAATAGGCAAGTGCATGAATGGGTAGGTGAATGTTTTCAAGAAATTAGTAAGTAAAAATGTTTGAGTGACCACTTTTTTTTTTTTTTTTTACAGAAATCATTCATGGAGGCCTGGTACTGAGATGATCCTGCTTTGGTTGTAAATAATTCTAAAATTTCTACTTTGTAAATTGTATAGACTACAGTCAGGTGGCTTCATCAGCCATGCTGCTAAGTTGGGGATTTAAGCCTTATCATCCCTTCCCTAGTGTTTAAGACCTCTTGATTTTTAAAATAAATTTATTATTTTTCACATATGAGTTTTTTGTCTGCATACATGTCTGTACCGTACATGTAGGCGGTGACCATGGAGGCCAGAAGAGGGTGTTAGATCACCTAGAACTTGAGTTACAGACATTTGTGACGCTGTATATGAGTTTGAGGACTTGAACCCAGAACATCTGAGACAACAGACAGTGCTTTTTGACAACTAAGCCATTTTTCCAGACACTCCTCCCATTTTCTTGCCTCATGTTTTCCTTCCTTCTGCCCTTGTGAGATGGAGTCTTACATGGCCCAGGCTGACCTGAATTCAGTATGCAATTGAAACTGGCTTCTTATTTCTTTTTAAAAAGATTTATTTATTTTATGTGTATGAGTACACTGTAGCTGTCTTCAGACACAACAGAAGAGGGCATTAGATCTCATTACAGATGGTTGTGAGCCACCATGTGGTTGCTGGGAATTGAACTCAGGACCTCTGGAAGAACAGTCAGTGCTCTTAACCACTGAGCTATCTCTCCAGTCCCTGGCTTTGTATTTATGATCATCCTGCCTCTACCTTCCAAGCACTGACATTTATAGGCATGTCCCACCATGCCTATCTTGGATTATGGGCCTCATTCACAGATTAATTCATGGTTGCAGATGTCACCCAAGTTCTTACTGATTGAATTGTTCCTTCCAAACAGAATATGAGATTATCCCTCCCACTCTGATCTTCTGCTAGGTATCACTGATGGTCTTAAACTTAATGATTTAAAGTTGTTTTATGTTTCTAGTGATCCAGTTCTCAACCTGCCATGGTCTGTAATCTACCATTTGTTTCTTCCAAACCACTCTGGCCATACAAGAGGTACATGAGAACTCAACATCATCACTATATCTTTAATGCTTCCAAGAGAGCAAATAAACTACTACAATATGGTTATGACAACACCACAATGTGTTTGGGAGTTGGATTTATTTTTAAATGTCATGAAGAAGTAGATGATTCCACTTCTGGGCTGGAACTATAAAAGGAGAAGATGAGCCTGGGTTCTTGTTGCACCACAAAAAGCACGTGATGAAAGGTGAGAACACAGGGGCCAGACAGAGGTAATGCCTTCTGCAGATATTTGGGGTGATCTAAACAATGAAATAAGTAAAGATTAAATGCAATCCAAATCTGATTCAAAAGTTCAGGAGTCCATATTAACATGAACAAATCTCAAAACACAAAGAGAAGACAACTTTTACTTACACAAAATACCAGCCAAAAGGAAGAAATGATGGGTTGCAAACAATCCCTATTTTCTAGCCATCAGAGAATCCTGAGTGGCAAACCAAAGCAACGGGATGAGTTGACTAGGAGCCTTAATAGTCATGCAGTATCAGAGCATCTCCATATGATTCATGATGGAAGAAAAAAATGTAGCTTTGTTTCCTAACCAAACAGCCAATTATAACAATAATACTGGGCACACTGACACCATGCACTTTCTGGTGGGTTTCACTAAGAAGCCTGTATCCAATGACCATAACCCGAGTATGACAATGAGGATATTGTGAACGAACCTACCTGACCTTGAGGGCCAGTCTATAAGATGGCAATCCAGAGTCCTCCAAAACCATCATGAAAGTCTGGAATTTGTCATAAATGAAAAGGAAGAGTTGGATAAGTCAATACAGTGTTAGTTCCTGAATTGGATATGGGGTCAAGAACAGCCAAAAATACTTTTTAAGATGAGACATCATGGGGCAAATGGCAACTTTTATATATGGACTACAAAGTAAGTGAGATTGTATGAAGGGTAGAGGTTCTGATTGTGGTTATTATCCTGCCTTTTAGAAGAAAATATTCTTGTTTGCAGGAGATACATACTGAATAATTTAGGGCAGAGCATTTTGTTATGTGCAACTCATTCCTATCATGATAATTACTATGCTATGTGTATTTATGTTGTGCTTATGTGTACGTGTGCATGATATAGGCATAGAATGATTAAGACAATGAAGCAAAAGTTGGTCATTGGTGTATTCAGGCGAATAACATGTGGCATTTCATTCTACTTCTGACAGATTTCATATTGTTTGGTTGGTTTTCTTTAAAAACAAAGGAATTCCCACATATACTTTCATGCATGCACACACACACACACACACACACACACACACACACACACACACACTTAAAAGCTTTTCATTAAGCAAATGCAGGGTGACACCCCTTTAAGGCAGTCAATGACCTGCTGACAACTTATATGTGCCCTGACCACTATGCAAAGCACTAGCCACATTTGTGACTAGATTTAAGCCAAAATGAATTAAAATTGCATGTAATTTAAAACTCACTTCCTTGATGTCTCTGGCCATCCCCACAGAAAGCTCTATTGGCTGGGGCTGAGAGGGAAAGAGCATGATCTGCCTTTGTCATTTGAGATGACCTTCGGCAGGTTGCTCTGAGTCTACAACCTTCTTCCATCGCTGTATGATGAGGATAATCACAGCTGCCTCCCAGGGATTTTGTGGCAGAGCTACTTTAGAGAGCCAGTGGGGGAAGGGAAGTAGATGCTGAAGAACATCTGTGCTCTACTCCTTGTGTGAAGTCACTCCCCGACTCTTCTTGTGTTCATTGGAGAGATGGGGATCCAGCATCATGCAGCTACTGCCCTCTTGGTCAAAACTGTTTCTTGTCCATCAGATGACACAAGTGTGTGTCCAAAATCCTACAGAATAAACAAAGGTGTTAAGATAATGAGCCTGGCATGTTGGGACAGCCACTGGTGAACAGACTTTATTCACTGATACTACACATTTTAATTTTTTTAGAAAGGCCAGGTATGGAGTTGCCCAGGTTAGTGTACATATCCCTTCATCCTCTTTCACAGTACAGGGACCCACCTATCTTCCTGTCACAGATATACTTCTGTCTACAAGCCCCCAATAAAGTGTACCCTGTTCAGTCTTTATTCTGTCTGGCACTTTCTTGGGTGTCATGGCACCTTCTGCCATTGGTGGCCTGTTCTCTACTGGGTCTAGGTTTCCTGAAATGCTGAAGAGCTGTCCCAGTATTCAAATTAAGCAGACTCCTTTCTTGGTTTCCCACCAGCTGCTGTTTTCGTCACATCATGGCCATTTTTTTAGCAGATCGTGTGCAGGGCAGAGTTGCCAGCCCCGTCTTCTGTTTCTGGCACCTGGCTTAGGGGTACTGTTAGTAATATCCAACCCCAGCCCTCAGCTTCTTGCTCTTATTATGTTCACCCAAGTCCTACGTCTACTCCAACTCAGCTCCCAAGAAACTCAGTTCCCCTCACCCCAACCTCTGAAATTTCATTAGGGCCCATGGAACACATGACACCTATGCAGCACACCAGAGAAACCAATATTTATCCCTTTAATAGCTAAATTCCTAGCCTACCCTTCCTCCCTACCTACTTCTGGCATGCATTGTTCAAAGACATTGGCACTACTACATTCTAATCTACTCCATACACTCTTTGACAACATGAAGTTCACACTCTTCTAGAAAGACGTGTGTACACCTTTCCTTTGCTCTTAGTAGGTAGATGATCATGGTGGAGGTGATGTTTGATGTCTGATGTCATTAAAAGACAAGATGACACCTGGCCCTATGGGCTGTTAATGTTTGGAACTCAGCTACCATGTCCCGAGAAAGACCAGGCCACCCAGGAAATCCACATGTAGCCACATGGTTTCCACTATGCCCTAGCCGACAGCCACCATCAAATGGCAGGCTTCAGATTATTTCAGTTCCAAGCCTTCAAGCTGTCCCAACTGATGCTTTGTAGACCAGAGAAAAGCTGTCCCTACTGAGCTCAGCTCAGCTGGCTGGTCTGTGAGCAAAATTAATGTTATCATTATATTACACTTCTACAAACACTGCCTAATCAGACCACACTGCCGGTTTCACTTTGCTGCTGAATACATGCCCATATCAGGGCACTACAGGGTGGTTTTCACACTTTAATATCATATAAACCACTGGAGTCTAGTTGTGTATGGTCCCCTCAGGCTGCAAGACTTCCGTTTAGAATGCCCATAGCAAGACTCTGACCTGATGCTTGGCATACTGGGAAGATGTTTCTTTTCCCCTTGGGATGGAGTTTTGCCTACACCAAACCTATCTCTTCCCGAGAAAGTGCATGCCTTATCCCTTCATCAGGGTCTCACTGTCAGCTGGTATGCTGACAGAGACTTGAGCACGCACATGGAAAAGGTCCCAAAATAGTCGACCTGACACATAAGACTGTAAACAGCTGTTGACTTGATTACAGAATCACGTGGTAGAGGGCACCATAGGAGGAGAATGGCATGCCATGAGGGCAGAGAAAGATCACATCTGCTTGACTATGTGTGAAGAGGATTCTACATGCTTTTCTGCTTGATATTGAGGACGGAATCCCAGGGCCTTCCCCGTGTTTGACAGGTAGTCTATTAAACACCACACCCAGCCTTTTATACATTCTTTAAATTCTTTATCTTACCAAGTTACCCAGGCTGGTCTTGAACTCCTTCCGTAGGCCAGGCAGACCTTTACTTGTAATACTCTCAGCCCAGTCTGCCAAGTAGCCAGGATAATAAACATGCACCAACATAGCCAACTTCTATGTTTCTGCACACTGTCTTATGGATAAATGACAGGTGGAGAAGCCCAGCTGCATTGCCCGGCTAAGATCTATTTATAGATATGGATATACTGATACAGATCTGACCCTCTACATGCAGAAAGGATACTTTCTTTCCCTTTCATTTCGTGTCCATATGTTTAACTCACCTGCAAGAAACTCATATTCGTGAAGGCTCCTCCCCTACAAGAAATCTGTAGTAATTGTGTCATTTCTGGCAATGAGTCCATCCTCATAGTGAACTGGATTAGACTGGATCAGTTCCAGTGAAGTAGTCTCATTCTTACTCTTTGTTGTGGCAATAATAATGCTGTGGTTGATTTACAGTTTGCAAAAGGTCTTCACATCGCTGTGTCTACCTAGCCCCTATTCACCTCACATACAAGGCGTGCTTCAGACACATGAGTCCACTTTCCTGACCATATCCAAGTTGCCCAGGGACAAACGCATGTTAAATAGAGTCTCTCTTCAAATATGAGTGGAAGCCAGGTGAGGTGGCACACATATGTATAATCCCAGAACTTGAGATCCTGAGGAAAAAGGATTCCAAGTTTGAAGCTAACTTAGGTTACATAGTGAGACTCTGTCTCAACAATAGCAATAACACAACACACACACACACACACACACACACACACACACACACGAAAACACACAGACAAATGAATAAAATATATGAGTGGAAACATCTATCAATTTGGTCTGTTTTTGGACTACATTAATGATAATGCTCAGCATGGGAAAGTTTTTTGCTAGAAGAGACGGCTCTAATATCCTGATCATTTCTGAGGGACCACAATATGTCCCTCAGTAGCTACTTAAAAAGTTGGTACAAATTATTTCTTCTTGTGATGGATAGTGACAAATAGATATGACCAGTAATCTTTTGGCTTTTCAAATAGTACATTTGACTTAGTTTGGATCTCTCAGAAGCAGATCCTGAATGTTAAGTGGTTTGTGTCAAAAAGATCTATATGGGATGAGATATTAGTTGGGGTTCTCCAGGGACACAGAACTCATATCTGTTGTAGGCAGACAAAGAAATAGATGGAGGTGAAGATGGAGTTGAAGGTAAATGTGGAAATGATGGAAATAGAGACCGGAAATGGAAGCAAACCTAGGAATAGAGAGGGAAATGGTGATGGAGATAGGGATACAGATGGAGATGATGTAGGAAAAATAGAGATGAATACAGATAGGGAGCTAAAGGTAGATTTTCTTTTAAGAAATTGGCTCTTACATTTCAGTGTCCTCTCAAATACAGAATCTTATGGACTACAGTCTCATGGTGTTGCAATCTCAAGTGTGAAATCAGTCTACAGCTATTCCTTTCTCCTCGCTGGACCTTAGACTCATTTAGGGCCTTCCGAGAATTGAATGACTCTAACCCCCATTACATAAGACAGGCTGCTTTACTCAAGTCAACTAAAACACATTGTCATCTTACCCAAAAGGGTGGGGGAACCCTTCACAGAAACATCTAGGCTTATTTTTACTCAAACTGGACTAGCGAAACTGATATAGAAAATTAACTGTCACCAAAAGGGGAAAGGAGAAAGAGGCAGCCACAAATTGGCTTCTTGTTTACGCAGTTCTGGAGGAAAGATATGTCTTAGTCCTTTCTACCTGAGAAGCAGCAGAACAAGAAAGAGTTGTGGATGTAAACACAATGGATATTCATTAGATGGGTTCCCTAAGAAGCAGAGAACTTGGCTCTAAGGGATAAAATATGTGCAGGAGTTGAGCAGAGAAAGCAGACAACAGAGAATCTGGGGTTGGAAGAGAAGCTGTGGAAACCAGGAATTCCCTGAGGTCTCTGATGTAAGCTTGAGTTCTCCAGGACTCCTGAGCAACCACCTTCTAGTATTAAAGAGCCTGTGGCTTTCAATTCCCATTTATTGAACTGGCTGTTCCCTAGGTATGGTTATGTTGACCATGTTGGTGGGCTTTGCTTCAAGGCTGCACTGGTTCTCAGGCCATGACGAAGGCCAGGAGAAGGAAATAGATGGAAAGATTATGCTGCAAGCTTGGTATAAAACAGGGTTTCAGGGCGGCTCTGAACTTGCATAGTCCTATCTGTTAATACAGGGGCACATACAGGCAGTACCCCTCTAGGCACCCTAAACATTCTCTACACTGTGTAAGGCATCTTGACTTTCACACCCATCAAAGCAGATTACAGAGGAGAGCCCACCCTGTTTTGGTAGCAATAGAGAGAGCAGAGTCCTTATACACTGAGAGTGAGCAGGAAACCTGGTACAGATTTTCAAGAAAGCAATCTGATTTGGCTTGGTGACATTTTGTTAGAAACATAACCTAGTATCTAGTGACTACCCCCTCCCAAATTCAGAAGCCAGAAGAACTGTCTCATGCCCAAGGCTGAGGAAGCATTTTGAAAAGGCATGGAGCAGTTGGTAGCAACAACCTGGAGGACAGCTGGATTTGATGTGGGTTTCTATCCTTAGGGAAGCAGATGGGGGAAAGCACAGTGGGTACGTGTTCTAGCTTTATTTCTATTGCTGTAATAAAATACCCTATGGAAAGCAACAGAGGAAGAGGTTCATTTAGCCCACAATTATGTTATACTCTATCACTTTGGAGAAGTCAAGGCAGGAACTCAAGCAGCAATCATATCATATCCTTAGTTAAGAGCAGAGAGAAATAAATGTACCCATGCTGTCTGCTAGCTTTCTTCACTCTAGTCCAATTCAGGGCCCAGCCAAGGGAATGGTGTCACTCAAAAGAGGCTGGGTTTTCCTGTATCAATTAAGAGTCAAGATGATCTCTATAGACATGCCCACTGGGCCAATCTGATCTAGACAGTTCCTCAATTAAGACTCTCTTCCCAGGTGATTCCAGGTTGGAGCAAGTTGACATTTAAAATTAACCATCAGAGTGTACCCTATGAAATATTCAAGTATAGGAAGCCACACACAAGACCAGCTTCAGCAGATGACGGATCTTCATGACACTGCACTGAACAGAAAAAAAAAATAAGTAGGAAAACTAATGAGATATATAACAAGATACTGGTTATAAAAAACTTAAAATCCCACTCACCATGTGGTATTGCATTATACAGATGTGTGCATGTATTAAGACATGTGTTATGATCATTGTGGGGAGGGGAACAAAAGAAAAACCTGGGAATGGTGTGGGTAAGGGCTACGAGAGAGAATAAAAGGCAGGCAGGCCTTTACATGGCACAACTTTCATTGTTTTCTATTACTGGCAACTATGATCACCCATTACCTGCCTGTACTTGAAGGTCTAAATAGATAGTTTCTGGGTTTTGTTTTGTTGAGATAGTATCTTGATACATAGGCAGGGATAGCCTCAATCTCATGACAATATCTGTGCCTTCCCCCCCCCCCCAAATGCCAAGATTACAGGCATTCAACCACCACACCAGGTTTAAATGGATGTTTTTTTGAAGTAAATGATGTGCTTGGAACACAGCAGGTGTTCACAATACAGCTGCTAAGAATGTGGCTGACTGGACAGTTGAGCAGTTTGTCCACACCATGCTGGCTAGCCACATCCTATGGAAACCAGAAAGCAGAAAAGATACTTTCTCTACCCCATGTCAGATACTTAGAGAGATAGGGAGTAGCAAGTAGACTCTGTTCTTTTAGATAGGACAAATTCATTTTCGTTAACCTCTGCTTGTAATTGAACATGTCCACAATTGTTTGTGGATCTGGACGCTTATCACCAAGAGAAAGTGTGGGTATTTTTGCAGTACTTTATAGCCGTTGCAGGTATCGTGAAATATGCTTAGCACCACTTGGAAATTATGATAGTTATTATAGCTGCCACTGGATCATATTTAAGGCATTGATAATTGTGTATTTATCATATTTCTGATTTTTAATATTTTATAAGCATACTTTAATATCTTTGGCTTCCTTTGTGATTCTGTATTTTATTGTACACATTTGAGCTATTATTTTCTGAGGACACATCTGTAAGCTTTACCAGATTTTGGAGACAGCAGAGCAGAGCAAAGGTGACAATCTCCCCATTCTAAAACAGGGTTCTCTCATTTCTTCCTTGAAACAAGACTCTGGAAACACACAAATACAACTTCTATCATGCTGTCCTCAGTGACCAAAGGTGAGCTCAGTGGTGGCCCCGGTACTGGTGTCATCCAGGGGTGCCAGAGCCACAGTGTCTGGTGCCACTTAGTCCTGTGAGGCCACACAGGTAAAGAGGAACAAAAAAAGGATGGAAGACAGAAGAGGATAAGGGAGACGAGAGAGATGGGAAGATCGTTTACCCGTCTTCTTCACGTCACTGAATTGAACTTTACTTTTAATAAAAGTATTATTAATAGAAATGGCATGCTCATTATTTTGCATTTACAGGATACTAGGAGACATGGCCCCAGTAATTATTTGAGCTGTGCTAGGGATGAATCTTCTCTATTACTGAATATGATACAATCCTCATCCACCATTTCTGAGGTAGCCTTACCCCAGGCTGTGGAGCCACACAGTCTCTGTTTCTTCTTTGTGTCTCTTTGCAACCAACCTCGTTGAGGACAAGAGCTCCTGCTCTGGGCCACAGGCATCTCACTCTGGTGGCGAGAATGATTGTGCTCTCATAAGTTGCAAGATCTGCACTAGCTGACAACCCCAGAGACTGGGTTCTCCCCATATCCAGTCCTCCAGCCAGACCTGCGATTCCTTATGGGTCTCCCTGAGGGTGATTTGGACTTTCTGCAGGGTGTGAGTCTAGTCCCTTTATTTTGAAAAATGCAAGGAAGACCTTAAGAACAAGGTCAGAGCTGGAGAGAAGAGAGCAGCCCTGCAGGTATGTCGAGAACAGAGTGACTACTTCCAGCTCACACAAGCAAAATGAACTTCCTGAGTTTTTGAAACACCTGGTGGGTGTAGAGTTGCAGATTCTCATTGTTGAAAAAGGAGGGAGGGAGCCAACAGAACCCAGAAGGCAGGGGTGGTTTGGGGACCCTCATAAGGTCTGCTGTAGATCTAATACGGGGGACGCTATTTGCTACTGCTCCTTGATTTAAAGACCTTATCTCAGTGTCTCTTTCTCTGCAAGTATCTAGGTTTCTCCCAGAGTTGCAAAGCAAGGCCTATGAACCAAATGCAGTTCTTTAACATCTTTGTTTGGCTCAAACGTCTTTAAGAAGTAATGTCTATGTGTGTTCTTGTGTGCACACATCACAGGTCAATGCTGGTGACTTCATTAATTACTTCCCAGTTTCTTTTTCAACATGGGGTCTCTCCTGGACCTAGGACTCACCAATTTGACTAGGCTATCTGGACAGTAGACTTGGGATCCGTCTGTCTCCACCTCCCAGGCACTGTGACTACAGGCATAAACCACCATGCTAGTTTGGGAGAATGCTAGGAATGTAAACTCAGGTCCTCATGTTCGAGCAAGAAGTACTTTACCAACTAAGCCATCTCCCTAGCATCCCCCAAGAGGCTTTTTAAAAGATTGCCTTATGTAGCCAGTGTCTCAGATTCACACTGTTCCATTTAATTTTTTTTTCTCTACAAAGATATGTTTGGCAACACTGGACCCCAAACTAAATGATCCCTAATGCCATATGGTTCTGGGAATCTAGAAACTAGATTCTGCCAAAGTACACTGGCCTGAGTGGGACACCATTTATAGTCCCTTGGATGACTCTCTCCCTTTCCCCCCTTTTAAAAAGCTTTGGGGATTTTAAGTGTTGCTTTGAGAAGAGATATTCCATTTCGTTTGGTTTTATAAAGAACAATACAGCATTGTGGCTCTTCCCATAGCTGTGGAATAATGGGGTTGCTTTAGAAGACTGGGTTGCCTGTCCTACTAAGGTGGTAGAGCCTTCATATTTTAGCATCAGCTGGCAGATCACCTGCTTATGAGAAAGACCTAGCCATCTGTTTCCTGGTTACAGTGAGGGAGCATCTTTCTCCTGGCACATCTATCCTTAGACTCAAGCCCAGAGACATTTTGTAACCTAAGAACAGCTCTGGTCTGTGCCATACACAGAACTCCCAGATTCCTCCACCTTCTCCTATACTCTCCATCAGTTCCTTGCTGATGGTGGCCCAGTGGGAGATGAATGGGCTGGCTATCTCCAGCTTAAAGAATTGTTCAGGCTTCTGGGTTCCAGCCAGCTCCCTGGAGGCCACTGACTGTGCCCATCAAGCAAAGTGGGACTTGAGAGCTCTCAGCCCATTGCTGAGCGGCCCTGGGAGTTGACAGCTGACGACCCAGGCTTGTCCTGATTGCCAATCTAGACTGCATGGTGAAATATCCCTTCCTCAGAGATCCCCTCAAACACAGCTGTGATTAGTCTAGTCGACCAGACCTTCCAGAAAAAAAAAAAAAAAAAAAAAAAAAAAAAAAAAAAAAAAAAAAAACTCACTGATTTCAAATTGTAATGAGAAAGCCAGTCTAACAGGGTAGAACATGAATCTAGGGTCTAAGTAAACCTCCCCCACACCCTGCATGAAATAAGAGAACAAGATAGCCAAGAAGTAACCCTGAATTAATGAATCACAGTTTTTGATAGGTTACTTACCTCTTTTATTTTTAAAGAATAGGTGTACTTTTAAACCGATTCTTAACTATTTGAATTCTTGACTCAGTTGGGGGTTGTCTTGCCAAAAATAATGAGAATGTAGCACTGATAATCAAATTGCTAGGAATTTGAATCCAGGTTCTCTCACTCGATAGCTGTGTGACCTTGGGCAGACCTTGACCTCTCTGTGTCTCAAAGTCATCACCTCCAAAATAGAACGACTACTAAAACTGCCCTCACAGAACTGCTTTAAAGACATAGACATGTATGTAAAGTACACCAGACAGTACCATGCTGAGAGTTGGAACTCAATAAATGTTATATATTATTGCAAGATTATTCTGTCTGTTTTTTTTTTTCCAACAATGGTGCCTATGTTGACATCAGCTAGTTTTCTGTAAAAAGAAAAGAATCCCTAATTTCTGAATGGATATGTTAATAGCCAGCCTCTAGCCCTTTTTATGCTAAATCTGATAAGAAATTCTGAGGGTGTGCCCTTGGGGGATCAAAGCCCACCTGGGCAGCAGGCCCAAGGCAGAGAGCAGGACATGGAGCCTCTGTCATGGAGCCTAGCTTATGGGCTTTGTGTATTTAGCTGGCCTGCTGACATCTCCCTGCTCCTTCACAGGTGAAGGTGAAACGGCAGAATCCAATTTTTTGTCACCTTGTGAAATTATGAGACTCCATTCGGCTTGCGTTTGTATCATCAGAGCACGGCAGCCACGTGGGGTAATTGCTGTTGCTGGGTTACTCCTTGTAAGTTCAAACAACTTCACATGCTGAATGCCAATGGGTTTGCCGTGACCTGAGTGAATCAAAGCCATGCTTCCTGCCTGGGTAGGCTTTGCTGCGCTTCAGTCCATCTGTTTCTGATGAAGGTAATACGGCAGCAAAGTGGAAATGAGAACACGGTGCAGGCAGCCACGCTGATAGTCCTGTCCTCCTTCCCTGTCCTCCTCTTCTCTTTACTTCCCTGCTTCCTTTCCCTGCCTTCCTTCCCTCCGTTTCTCCCTCCTCATCCCCTCTTTTCCCTTTCCCAAGTCTTTGTTCATTTCCTCTTTCATTTCCTTACTCCTTATTCCTCCTTACCCCCTCCTCTCTTTCTCACCCCATCTTCCCTCTGTCTCTGTCCCCCTTTCTTTTTTCTCCCAATTTTTTTTTCTCTTCTCTTTTTCCTGCCATGACCTGGCTCAGATTCAGGGTGCAGCTCAGAGAGCCTTTGCGTTCCTGGATGCCCTCTCCATGTGGACACAAGTCTGAGAGTCCCAAGTCCAAACACCAGAAAGCCAGGTGATGTGAGCTAGCTGGAAGAAGGGATTTGACAAATTTGCTTCAGGTCAAATCTTTAAGATGCAAAGGTAAAGTCAGCCTCTTTCCTTAAAGGTTAACTTTCCCATTTTAATTGTCTCCTGCAGAGGCTGCCTTGAGCTGGGGCTCTCCAGGTTGCCTCCACACCAGTCCAGTCTCACATGTGCCCCGCAACCATTTTTCTTTCTCCAGCTGCAGGAGACTGGGGCACCTAGAAACCCAATACTAACACACCAGGCAACTGTGAGCCAAAAGTGATAGAAAGATACAGAAAGGACTCAGAGCCCTTTATGCAGGTACCAAGCAAGGCAGATGCTTGGTCCTGGTACTACCATGGTAGCAAAGTACCCTAACCCTGAAAAAATATTAGCATGTGTCAGGGCTCAGAATTGAGTAGACTCAGCTTTGACGTTCTCACTTGGGAGGTCTCAAGCCACGCCAGTGACGTGGTGGCAGAGGCTGGAATCTGCTGAAGGTTCAACACTGGATGGGCTATCGAAGGTGGATCCTGGACAGTGATGGTCACCATTGTTCACTGATGGGTAGCAGGTTGGCAGAGATTCTCTCTGGAGCACCTCTACAGGGCCTCTGGTATGTCTCAGGCACAGTGACTGAGTTCTGACAGTATCCTAGGAGGGACATGGAGAGGCTGGCCTTCTCAGAAACACATGTATAAGGAGAGCCCCAAGAGTCACAGGCAGAAACTGCATGGCCTTTTAGGAGCCAGCTTAGACATTACTGTGTCATTTTCTTCATACACAGTTGGTCAAAACAGTAGTAAGCCTGCCACATTCCAGGGGAGAAGGCATAGATGCTACCCCTCAGTGGAAGAGTGCCAAAGAATTTAAAAACGGCTACAGTGTTGTTTGAAAACAAGAAATTAATTTTATTTAACTTGAAAGTCCTGATTATGCCAAAACGCCAGCCTGCCTGGTTAGCAGGAGAGCGGCAGAGAAAGGAGGGGGAGTGGTGGATGTGAAGGGAGCATCGTGGTGGGGGGGGGCATGATGCATTTTAAATTTTTCAATGATCCTTTTAAGGGTCCCGTAACAAATGGGAAGTACTCAACATAAATGTATCCAGAAGGGAAATTGCAACAATAACAAGAACACCTTGTTGTGAAACGTTTGCCACACAAAGTGGATGATGTAACAGAACAGGGGCTGGAAAGAAGAACAGACACTTCACGATCTCCATAAATGGATTCACATTCTCCATGCATGGATTCACATTCTCCATACGTGGATCCACATTCTCCATACATTTATCCACATTCTCCATGCATGGATTCACATTCTCCGTACATGGATCCACATTCTCTTCCTCGCTTTCTCACATGCGAAGAACAAAACATTTTATAAATTAAATCCCATTTAGTGTTTTCAAAGTTGAAGACTTCCCACAAAACTAAGTTTTTAGTATCTTTCAAAAAGTCATGTATAGGAATATAGTTTCTACATTCCCCGAAGGCAACCACAGCCTGGTAGTAACGTACTGTTTTATTTTGTTTTGTGTTTCCTTTTTGATTTTAATTCTTATTTATATTTCATGTGCATTGGCATTTTGCCTGCATGTGTGTCTATGTGAATTTGTCAGATCCCCTGGAGCTGGAGTTACAGGTAGTTGTAAGTTCCCATGTGGGTATCCTCTGAAAGGGCTGCCAATGTTTTTGACTGCTAAGTCATCTCTTCCGACCCTGCCATGTACCCTTTCAATAGGACTGACATATACCTATACTTTCTGACATATACCTATACTTTCTGACATATACCTTATACTTTCTGCAATTCCTACCCATCCCTATTTCTTCCTATGATGATTTAAATGAACTCCCCCCTTCCTTCAGAGGAGGTAGTACTATTAGGAGGTGTGGCCTTGTTGAAGTATGTGTGCTTTTGTTGGAGGAAATGTATCATTGAGGGGTTTCCCCCCCCTCTCTCTCCTGCCTATAGATCAAGATTTAAAACTCTTGGCTCCTTCAGCACCATGCCTGCCTGTGTGCTTCCATGTTCCCCACTGTGATGATAATGGTCTAAACCTCTAAACTGTAAGCCAGCAAAAATTAAATGTTTTCCTTTATAAAAGTTGTGGTCATGGTATCTATTCACAACAATAAAACCCCTAACTAAGATACATTTGGAGCAGGAGGGTACATATGAGTAGCCAATTTTCTACATGGCTAGGTATCTTACTAGGTCATTATCCTTTGCCCCTTGGTTTTGACTTGGTTTTAGTCAGGGGAAAATAAAAACACAGTTCCTAGTGTCATGTCCTTGTTTAAAGTGGGGGAGTACAACACCTGACCATGTAACAACACAAAGGGTAAGACAGTTTATGGGCATAAAGCTTTTCCTATGTTTTTCTAACATAGGATTGTATTGCCTATTCTCACATACCTGCCTTGCCATCCTTCCTGCTCTCTGCTCTTTCCTCTTCATTCTCTTCCTCCTCCCTTCTTTTTAGTCCCCTCTCCCTTTTCCCTCTTCTCTCTAATAGTTAGAAGAGCTGATTGGATGTTGCAAATGAACCTGAGTTGATTTCATTTTCACTCTTGATACTATTACTTGAGGTAAATTATAATTTTTTCCTCTCCTGATGCTTATCTTTATATATAACAGCCAATAAGGTAAAAATTTTTGAGCACTAATTATTGCTTTTGATCCATTAGATGCCTTGCATGTCCTTTGGGATTTGTCTTAACTGGTTTCCCGAGTGGTGCCTGTGAGTGGTTTCTCCAGGAAGAGATATCTTGCCAGACCAGCCCTGGGCCTCCACAACCCTGCTTATGTTCTAAGCCAGAAGATCTCTTCTTTCAACTGGTTCATGTGGAACAATGGGCCATCAACTTCTTACTGAAAACTCTCCCATATCCATGGTTGGGGGAGGCTAACATTTGGGTACAGAGTCCAGTCTTTTTGCCTAAGAGAGAGGCCAGTCATATGCTTGTGCCTTCTTATGCCCCACTCAACCAACATGTCCAGCTCCCCTGATGGTCACGTACCTATAGTGACCCTGCAAAAAGAAATGCCCACATCCTTTTGCATAAGCCACAGTCTTCAGATAATCCCTCTGGGTTCACATGAAAAGGAAGGTTCCTTTCCAAGGGAGCCTCAGCATATGCCAGCCCTCAGCAGACCTGGGGAAAACGACAGTGATCTGCCATGGTGGGCCAGGCCTCTAGTAGTAAAACAGCCATTCATGATGGAGCCCCTGAGAGGTTTCAGATAAAAGGGCCCGAACCATGCATGAGCATCTGGAAGAGCCAAGGGAGAGGAGTACTATGTAGGCTGCTTCACAAGCTCCCATCAATAAAATAGATATTTGAACAGAAAAAAATTGCCTCAAGAACCCCTGTGTGGACAGGATAACACATGGCTATACTCCTAGCACTGGGAAAGCTAAAGCAAGAGAATAATGAGGTTGGGGCCAGCCTGAGCTACATATGGAGACTCTCAAAATGAAATAAGATGGAACATCTCTGAAATTCTTGTTTGTTTAGATTTGTTTACTTTGATTTTATGTGTGTCTGAGTGTTTTGCCTGAATGCACACACCTGTGCATCATGTGTGCTCAGTGCTCACAAAGACCAGAGGGGGCATCAGATCCCCAGAGATTAGAGTTATGGATGGATGGTTGTGAGCTGCCATGTGGGTGCTAAGGATGAAAATTCAGGTTTGATTCTATGAGAGCAGCCAGTGCTTTTAACACTGAGCCACCTCCCCAGTCCCTGTGAGTTATTGAAGGAGACATTTTTCTGACATAGTTCCTTAAGAAAACTGATGGGTTCTCTGTCTTTCTTGTCTGTGTGTGTGTGTGTGCGCGCGCGCACGCATGCGTGCATGCGTACATGTGTATGAATAATATATGTTTGTGTATATGTCTGGAAATATAAATATGTATCTACAAATGGGTACATATATACATTTCATGCCTACATGTGAATATGCATGTTATTTCACTCATATTTGTGCATACATGTGTGTCTATATACTGGCGTTTTTGTTCATATTCCATAACAAATCACAGAGGAGTCTAACAGTTAAGTAAGAAAGCCAAGGTATGCCATGAATTCCACATGGAATCCTCTCCACTTAGACCTCTCCACCATTAACTGCCCACTGGGATAGGACACCATAGAAAGCAAAAAGAAAGTCACATCAAGTTTCATGTTGTGTGACTTTTCCTGGAGAGAGATAAGCAAGTGTGTATTCACCCTAGATAGGACACCAATGGTAGGTCAAAGAAATAATTCCATCCAAGTCTAACTTAGTGAACCAGTGAGTTTATTGGGGTCATAGGAGTGGGTGGCTCAAAGGCTGCTGCAATATTGAAAAACCCACCCCACCATGAGCAATGATTCATGCATGCCATATCCCAGAAGGTCGCTGCATAAATTTGCAGGCATCTGGACTAGTCAGAGCATCTCCTCTCCACAATGTATATAACCTTGGCAAATGAACTTGTGAATCTTACAACTTTGAGAAACTTCTCTGAGTCCTACAGCTTCCTTCCTCCCACCAGGATAGTATGTTTCCCTTCAGAGCAAATGGCTTCACATGTCCACATGCCCATCACTGGATGAGCTTGTTATCAGGGCAGCTATGAAGACTGATAGCACTCTGCCATAAGAGGTCCTTGGGGGCAGCTATGGTCTATGGTACCCCAACCATCCCTACTCATATCCCTCCAAGCTTTTGTGCTGAGACCATAAGACTGGGCATTGTTTAACTTTAAAATACAAAGAACCCTTAAATTGTGAAAATAACCAAGAAGGAAATCATTTGACATGAAAAATCTGTGCCAAATAAATACCCTATGTTCTCTGAGCTTCAGAGACATCCTTTAAGGACAAAAGGCCATGTAGCTGGTGAACAGATGCATGCAAAACCAGCCTATTAGACTCAATGGAATGGGCAGGGTAGTCATACAGAACAGACACTTTTCCAACAGCTGTCCTCATACCTGGTGTGTGTGTGTGTGTGTGTGTGTGTGTGTGTGTGTGTGTGTGTGTGTGTGTGTGTATACACATAACTACTATACCTTCTAGAAGAAGACTTTGGGGATATCAGTGGCCAAGTCTGATCCCCTCTGAACTAACCTAGGGGTAGGGGAGCCAGCAAAAGAGAAAACAATTGTCCCTTTTACTGTTCTGTCTGTCATTACTGGGTCCCTCTCCTTAGCTGTTTCTGCATCTTTCCTCTTTGCTTACTTCCTGACACACTGGAGTGTGGGAGGGAGACAGAGTACAGGCATACTCTACCAGGCCCCATGATGTCATCGTTGGCTTGCTCAGGGAGAATGCTCTTTCACGGGAAGATATTTTTAGATGTTTTGGAGACATCCAACAATTGTACTGCTTCCCACAAAAGCATCCTGGGATATTCCCCCACTGACAGTTCCGAGTAAGACTGTCCAACAACAGAGCACCCCTGAGCGCCTGGATTTTTCGTGCCCTAGGGTGCAGCACTACCAGTCTGCAGCTCAGAGACTTGTCCCTTGAGGGCACTGCCACATGCCCCTCTAGAGGCTCTTAGGATGCAGAGGGAAGGATTCCACCTAGCCAACCCCGACTGGCTGGCAGCAAGCATATGATGGCTACTGGAGCCTGGGAAGGGCCAGAGAGATGCCCTCCTGGCTTTCCTACATACTCATGTGACTCTGTCATATTTCCAGGCAGCCACTTTCATAAGGTAACAGGGGTGAGCAAATGGGGAAATGCTTATACAGCAGTTTCTCACCCACCATCCTGTCTAGAGAGCTGACATACCAAGAACTGGTTTGAGGTTGAAAGTGCAGCCAGAGGTGAGGCCATCTGTTTCAGTCCTGAACCCTGACACATCCCAGTTGTGTGTCTCGAGTAAAATTGAAATTCTCTGTATGCCTCTATTGTCCACAGAATGAGATGTCCCAGGGCCTTTCCTTGCAGCCTGCTGTGAGCATTTAATGAGTTATTAGAGCACGGTGGCGTCGTGGCGCTGGTGCACTTGTGTGTGATTCCTCCTTCTCTCTTGCTATATAATAAGTTCTTGGTAACCATTTGCCTTGAGCTATAAGGAAGAGGTCAGATGTATGAGACCTAAAAGTGGGGAGCTGGCAGCTCAGCTTCAGGTGGCATTTCAAACACTCGGTCAAGGAAATTCCTCATTTGAGACATTTTGGGGTTTTGCTTATTTGTTGTGCTGTGTTTTGTTTTGTCTTTCTGGTGTTACTGATACATGAGAGCAGGTATGTACAGTATATAAAGCAGTTTGCCCCTTCTGTACATTGTGAAGTAGTTATGATAGTCAGACTAGTTAACTGACCCAGCTTCTCACATGCTTGCTTCTTGAACATGGCAGAGAACAATCAAAAAAGATGTATTCTCCTAGCAAATGTTGTTCAGCGCCTTATTGTCAGCTGCAGTCACCTGACATAACTGAACCTTTGCATTCTTTAATCACTATCTCCCCAAGTCTCCAGCCATCGACAGCCACCATTCTGCCAAATGCCTGTAGGTATGCCACATCTTTAAATTTCCACATAAAATCATGGAATATTTGCCTTTGAGGCTTGCTGCATTCAGAAGAACAAAACAAAACAAAACAAAACAAAACAAAACAAAAACCTGTTCAACTCATGTTTTTCATGTTCACTTGTTAGAAATGATCATCTTTCTTGTTTTAATTAAATACTATTCTCTCTCTCTCTCTCTCTCTCTCTCTCTCTCTCTCTCTCTCTCTCTCTCTCTCTCTCTCTGTGTGTGTGTGTGTGTGTGTGTGTGTGTGTGTGTGTGTGTGTTTCCATTTATTAACAGTTAAGTTGATTCTACTTCTTGGCTTTCATGAACGTTGGAAACCAGATAACTCTTGAACATACTGATACCATTTATTTTAGATATGTCCCCAGAGTGGCATTGCTGAATAGATCCCACCTGTTTTCAGGGTCATATATCGCCAACCACTACTGAGAAAAATCCTTCCTTGAATCTGCATTGGATAGCAGCTGTTGCCTTATGTTTACTTGTAGTGGTTCTATGATTTTGTGCTTTCGTTTATTTGCAGTTGGTTTTGGGTATAGTTTGAGACAAAGGTTCAGTTTCTTTCTCCTGGACAACTAGTCTTCAAAACAGAGTTCACTGAAGATATTGTTAGTCTTCCATTATGTATACTTTTTGCCATAGTCATGCTGGAAATGGCTTTCTCTGACTTTTCTACCAAGGTAACCTGCATTTAATGTGGCATCCATGAAAGAATGCTGGCCATGTTCCCCCTTCTCTCCTTTCATTGGAAAATATTCTAGATATCTGACAGTTTAAAAGGGAGTTCTCATCTGATGACTGAGCACAGTTGGCTGCCTAGAGTTGGGCCACTACTCTGACTCATAACTTTTCTGGTGGGCAGTTTTTGTCCTAGACACCACTGGCCTGAAGAGACGTTTTCAGTGTGATGCTTTTCAGCTGAGCCTAGTCCATCCTTCCCCTCTTCTTTCACAGGGATTGGACAGACAACTTCTGCAGGCACCATTTGTCTTTTGCAGGTTTCTAGCCCCATCTTGGCATCCACTTCCAAGAGGACAAGAACTGGCATGCCTAACCATGGAATCTCAACATCACAGTAGGTGTTTTCTGGATCTCCTCCCCTGAGTTCTTTCCAGCTGAATAAGGGAGCAACTGCAGTCTGTGCCTTTCCTGAACTCCCCAAATATCATGCCACAGTCCTAACCACAGCACTTCTGTTCTGCTATGCTCTTTTGTTTCCTTCTTCTACTAAGTTCCCTGAAGGTAAGAACAGGAATTATCTTATCTCTAAGCCAGGTATTGAGCAATTCAGCTCGAAGTTAGGGTACTCATCTACCAAACGTGAGACTCTGGGTCACACATCTCCCTCTTATCTCTGACTCTTTCTGTCTCTCTATCTCTATCTCTATCTGTCTCTGTTTCTATATGTCTATCTCTCTGTGTCTCTCCCCTCCCCCTCCATATCTTCACATAATACAATTTCAAATGTTTTTACACACACTTACAGTTTGTTGAAAATGAATATCTGCGTATGCAACTTACTGATGGAGCTTCTTTGTAACATGCATAAGGCCTTGAGTTCAATCCTCAGCATCACAAGAAAACAACAGCAACGGCTTCAATGGAAACAGCAACAACAATGACCATCATGGGTTGAGAATGTTATTTGGTGTGTAAAGTGCTTGCCTAGTATGCACCAAGCCTAGAACTGCATCCCATATACCACATAAACTGATGGCAGTGGCACATGCTTACAATCTAGTATGCTTTAGAGGTAAGGGGAAAGAAATCTGCAATTCAAGGTCATCCTGAGCTACATAGAAAGTTTAAGGCTAGGTTGAGCTGCATAAGACACTGTTGAAAGAAAGAGAAAAAGAAGGAAGGGAAGAAAAAGGAAAGGGAGAAAAGAAAGGAAAGGAGAGGGAGAGGAAAGGGGAGTAAGAGACAGAGACCAAAAAAAAAAAAAAAAAAAAAAAGGTAGGAAGCTAAGCCCAGGATTGAAAGAAAAATGTGGATCTAAATAAACATAAGCACTAGAGAAAATTCTCAGAATCAGAAAAGAAAAGAGAAAGGGGCAAGATTTAAAGGGCAATTTCCACATTGTTCTTGGGTTTCCAAAGCCTGGTTCTGGGGCCTGGCTATAATTCTTAAGTTTCATGAATCAAAGCACATGCAAGTCAGTCTTTTGAAAAATCCTTTTCTGGTTTTAATGAAAACCTATCACTTTTCCTCACAAATGAAAGAATGAAAGATGCTGAGGAAATGGAATCTGCTTTAGGGCAAGTTAGTTTCCAACCCTCCTGGGCCACCTTTCTTAATCAGATATTGTATGGTTTCAGAAAACCAAGGCCTCCAGAGATAGCAAAAAAAAAGTGGTATCAAGTCAAAAAACAGGGAGTTCGGAGGCCCCAGGGGCACACAGTACAAGCAGGTCTCCAGAGAATCAGCAGCCAAACTCTGCGAGGTGAAGGCACCAGGGTCTCCTAACCTACTTAGGCACATGTTCTAGCCCATACTTCTAAAAGATCCAACACTCCTGGGACAAAATGCTAGCTTTTCCTCACATCCAACAAACTTCCTCAACTCCCTACACTCTCAAGTTAGATAATGTAGAAGGCCCTGTTTGGGCTGGCTATCCATACCCTTTTGCCTCTTAGCTGTGGCCAGAAGTTGTGACGTCAGAACTCCTGGGAGAAGAGGAATGGGCTGATGGGCAATGTGTCAGCACCTGCCCTAGCCTTGTAGCCATGCAGGAACTGAGCAGTCAAACCTAGCACATTGGATCCCTGAGCGGCTATGGAGACTAGACAGTTAAGCCTCTCCTAAGCTTCTCTACGCTACTCATTCCTCACAGCCAAACATAGTCAAGTGGTAGCTAAAGCTTTCTTTTCTTGCAGAGCACATACAGGTCTATTACACCCCTCTGTCATCTCCCTAGGTTCCTTAAGGTAGCCCTCAGCAGCACTTCCTGCCTTGTATTTAGCAACGCCATGAAGTCTTAACAAAAAAAGACACTGCATTTAACACTTTAAGGCAAATTCTTCTTTAATTCCCTAATAATGACAAAAATGATTCAAAGCTACTTTACTGAAGGAATAATAAATATCTATGCACACACTTAGATCATTTATACCAAATGTCTTTTTAACAACATTTCTCAATTAAATATTCAGCAGAGATCATATGAACTCTGAAGCCTTTCATCCAACTTTGTTTTGTTTTTAAGTGAAACATTCTGAAATATTTGCCAGTCAGAATGAAGTTACTGCAGCGTCAGACACTTGTCCAAAAGGACTGACTACAAGTCAAAGCCACATCTCTCTGGATGTGCTGGCATTTAACTAGATGCAAAAATGTCAGCATGGAAACTGGCCTGTTCAACACAAATATGAATGAGAGAAGATAGTATTGGTGCCCAAATGGAGTTTCTACAAGGAAAGGCATTTCCGGCCACAGTCAGGGAACTTGTCTTCTTATTCATGCTAACTCTCTTCCCTGGGGATAAGCACAGAGAGCACATTCTTCATGGAAGAGATGGCAGAACTAGAGGCCAGGAAGCAAGACTGTATCACTGTCCTGAATCATAAGCACAGCCTATTCTGTTCCAAGCTTTACTTGCCCTACTCTATTGCTGCCTAGGATGTTGCCCATATATAATCAGAGACACTGTCTCTTAGCAATGTTCATTTGGTTAAGGCATAAAAATCAGCAAATATTCTTCTTCTTTATTCCCTCCCCCCTCAATTCCTCCACACTGAGGAGATAACCCTGGTAACTTAATAATGTCTAATGTCCTTGTACTTCCTCTTCTTGGACAGGGTCTGTTCAGACAGATTTTCCTGTTGCTCCTTTCCCTGCCTTTTCCACACTCACTGCAGTCCTTCCCTGGAGACAAAAGCTCACCCATGAATGAATCAAGCAGGATGACAGGTGTATATTCATGATGCGCTCTTAGATTCAACAGCCTGATCCCTCGGCACAGAGAGAGATGACATCTGTGGAAATCCTGGTGGTCTCATGAACGAAAATGTGCACCCCTGTTCTCTGAGGTGACACTTTAGAGAATCCACTGCTACTGATGCACAGTCTCAGTCAGGCATCCTCAGAAACCTGATATTCCTGAGGATGACTGACTGACTCAGCCATTTTGACAGACACATCTCTCCACTAGCCTAGACGACGGCATTTGACAATCACATTCTTTGCCTAGGACCCAATGAGATGGGCAGTTACATTCTCTGCTGGGGCTTGGGTTTAGAATGAAGTCTGGCTTCACTGGAGCATCCAAGAAAATCGTGGAGTGATGGCCAGTAATTCACCAAGTTGCAGGCAAATGTTCACTTATCCTGGAAAGCAAGTGGGACGTGAGGGTAACTGACCTGACCACAGAGAGCATCAGCTGGTGCTGTCAACTTCCGTGTTTCGTCAGAGACACTGGCATTTAGCAGTGTGAATCTTGTTAAGGCCAGGAAGAAGGTAGAGAAATATTTTCAATAAGACAGACCCTTGGCTCCTTTGTTATTGGTGTCTGTGGCAAACTGGATGTTCTCATCATTATGGCTGTCTTCAAAGAAAACTATTTTTGTTCCTCTTCTTACTTCAAATCTGTCTAGGCCTAAGTCACACACATAGCTGACCAGTAGGCCATGGACTTGTTTGATTTCCTGATAGAGGGTAGGGCACTTGAGGTACAGACTTAAGTGCAAATAATTTGCACAGGAAGTAATTCCAGGCATTGCCAGTAAGAAAAGGGTGTATCAGACCAGGAAAGGGGACATACCACTAAATGACCACTGAATTGTGAACATGTCATAATTGTGGATATATGTCAACATTCTGGCCTATCTTACCTTCAACATTAGGAGGCTGTGGTGAACACCAAGCATTTACAGGTGGGCATAACAGTATGCACTACCTACCATAAACACTTGGCATTTTCATCTGCTCAAAGTGGCAGGTGAATAGTACCTCATATTTGATTTATAGCATAGTGTTCAGAGGCTGCTCAACCAAAAAACATGACAAATGGATGCCTTTTTCTTTACTGGACAAACTCTTCCCTTTCTTCATCTGCAAACTGCCCCTGGAAGTCATCTTCACTATTTACCTTTGTGACTGGGCTCAAATCATTGACTCAGGATAGCACCTGAGCCAAGACAAGCCTATCCAAATGCTCCCTTCAGAGCATCGAAGGGTAGAAATGACTGGGTTTCCTCAGATGACCTGGGGTTTAAGATGTGAGGTTGATGAGCTCTGGATGGCAAATTCCACCTCATTGGAGGATGCCTGGGTGGAAGGGAAGAAGATGAGAGAAGGAACCTGCTGGTCCCTTTGCTCCTCCTGCCACTCCATTTTCCTGCAGTAATGCCTTTTTCTTACAACCCAAAGATCCCCCATTAATATAGTTAGTGTGAGAGGGAGTGGGGTGATTAACACAGCATGAATCCTTCAGAAGCAGAATCCCTGCCCCCATGATTAGTTAACAGGTGACATGCAGGCAGTCTGCACAGAAAACCTGTCAAGGAACAAGGGAGGCAGACTTGGGTAGAGGAAGTATTCCGGCCATGCCTACCTACCTTCTGAACCTGTCTTCCATCCAGCAGCCTTGACAAATACACAGGAGCTTCAGGGATAAGATGATCCTTCTGGGTTGCCCAAAGTGAAGCAAAAGGCAAGAGCAGGCAAACTTTGGATGCAGGCTGACCCAAGAAAGGAGCAGATGTCAGTGAGGCAGATATTTTCAGCAAAGGCAAGCCATTCAGGGACAGGCAGGCATTATGGGATTTCTGTAGAAGCCCTTTTAGCAGCTGAGAACAAATCAGTCCTCTGAGGCAGCAAGAGAACCCATGTGATACATCACAGAATCTACCACACCGCCCATAAAGATTCTGTCATGAGTATGACACCTCATCTTGTCAACAGCAACTTCTGACTTAGCCAGAAATGGGGACAGATCAAGAGGTTTACGCAAACCTAGGCTACATCATCAGACCTTGTTTCAAAATAATAGTAACTACCAAAACAACAACCTGTAACTGGAGGGCCAGTACTTTGTGCTCTGTGGATATTATCATCAGATGTTCCTCCTTGAGACGAAAACTGCACATCATTTCACAAACAGGAGAAATGGAGCTTAGCAAGCTCAGGAACCAGCTTAACATTATCAATCCAATCAGAAAACTCAACTTCCAAGCATAGGACCAATGCCTAGAGCCTCTGCTAGAATGAGACCTGGTGCAGCTATGAGCCACCTAGGGAAAAAGACTTAGGGTAGCAATCACACTTAAGGGCTGGCTCTTAATGTCTCAGCCTAGATATGGGTACCTCCTTTAGCATTGTGTGTCCTGGGTACCTGCTCACCTGACCAAAGTTCCATAGCCCTGCTCTTCTATGGAGTCTAAGACATTGGCAAGCTCAAGGATCCTTAGCTGAGGACATTGTCCTGTACCATTACTCCATGAGCCTCACCTGGCTCTGCCTCTAAGTCTCCTTTCTAGAATTTTCCATGGCTGGGTGCCCTCTTTTGTTTTACTGTCTGTTATGGTTTGTACCTCAAATGCCCCTTACAGGTTCATGTGTCAAACACAATTGATCCCCACCTGGTGGCAATATTTTAGAAGGGGTTAGGAACTATAGGGTTAGATCTAAGCTAGAGGAAATAAGTCAATGAGGATGTGATTTTGAAAATTATACCTGGATATTAGGTTGATTTCTCTTGTATCTTTCCCCCTTCTCCATCTCTCCTACCATACTATCCCCTCTCCACCCTCTCTGTCCCACTTTCCCCATTCCCACAATTCTCTCTGTCCCAATCTGCTCCCCTGTCCTGTCCCTCTCTCTCCCACACACCATGAAATAAAGACACCATTTCCCCACACATTCCTATGGCCAAACTCTCAGGGCCAAGCAAGCATGCACCAAGCCCTCTGAAACTAAGAGTTACAAGAAGTCTTTCCTCTTTCAAGCTCTTCCCTGAAGTATTTTGGTCATGGCTAAGCAAGAGTAACTAATATGCTTTTCTCGAATACCATGTGAAACAAAGATTTGACTGGTTAATTAAGCATTGCTTAACTTTCAATCATATTCCAGGTCTGAATCCCAGGGCACACAGCCATTCAGCTTAGAGTTGCATTTTGGAGCCCATTCACTCATAGATCAACCAACCTCTTCACTGGGCTGAACATTTCCCTGCAGATAACTAATCAAGTTCATTTTGTTTCCATCATCCTCATTTGACAGTGAGGGCAGCCCTTAGCCACTGTTTGCCAGGGCAGGGAGCTCCACAATTGCTTTTCCTTGTAGTCTAGCTTTTTCCTCTAGGCTTAACATGACCACCTCAAAGCCATTTTGTAGTAGAGATGCACTGGACTGGTAGCCATGGTAACTAATTGAACAAAACAATACAGAAGTATCTAGGTCTATGGTCCTGGTAATGGAGCTATCGGGATGCCAGATATTGCTCTCTCCTGCCTCCCCCAGCTGCAAGTGAGATACTAGAATGTACAGGAAGTGCAAGGTTAAGTAGAAGGGACACTTTATGGAGCAGCTTCAATAAGATTGTCATCTGTGAAGGGGTGGGACTTAGCAGTAATGCTGCTGTCTTAGGGTTACCATGCTCCTGTGAGTAACCTGTTGCTCATATTTTATAAGTAGGCCCAATAAACTCACTGACTGTCCAAGCCGGACTTTGGTATAATGGTTATTTTGCTCTGTTTTCAGTGGCCTATCTGCAGTGAAAAGACATTTGTACACAGCGGTAGGCATAAATTTTTGCAACCTACTTTTAATAAGGGTTCAACCTCTCCTCTAGCCCACTACCCAGCAAAGGTAGTGGAGAAGAAAAATTGATAAGATATGGGGGAAGTGGCCCCGTTCAGCAGTAGTTCTTTGGGGGTAGCTTGATCTTTTTTTCTCAAGAGTTCAGTCTTGTAGCAAACACCAAATACAATTCAGCAGCTACAGTCCAGCCCTTTTAGCAAGCAGACACCAGGTGTGAACCAGCATCTATAGTTCAATCCAGAAGACACCAGGCTTGCTAACCAGCCTATGGTGAGGTCACAGGAAGTGGCAAAGTGCCACAGGAACCTCATGAGTAGTTCTTGGACAAGTTTCTCTTAGTGGCAGCGTTATTACAAGTTGAGCTCAAGAACACCATGCAAGGACAACCAATACATGTTTGCCTGTCATTAGCAGAGAACAAGGAGGCCAAACAAACCAAACCAGGTCTCAGTGCTCATCTCCCGCTGTCTGTGGGGGTCATAATTATACTCCTTCATCAAGCAGCCTTTCACCTGTGTCTGCTTCAGGAAACCAGTTTTTCACATGTTTGCTTTAGCAAGACACCCTTACATCAGTGTACCCCAGCCAAACATCATTTGACATAACTAACTTTCCAAAGAACAAGAACTTTCCACTTCACACCACTGTCCGGGAAAGCTTAATAAAACACCTTTATAGATGGAGAGCTCTGACAGTTCCTTCACAGCCTGGGAGAACAATCAGATTCCTCCAGCTCTCTCAGCATACCCCACTTGAAGCCTTCCTGGCAGGCCTTTCTGCTGAGCTATGACCTGCTCCAGACATACACAGTGGTGTACTGAAACCCTCCATGCCCTAGGGTGCTCAAGACTCATTTCTTGAATGAAGATTAACCTGCCGTCTCTGGAGTTTAGCTCAGGTGAATCCATAGTCCCAGCTGGGGTGAATGTTCTGCCAGGTCTCCATTTGTTTTCAGAAGCTGGAAGGGCATGCCTACTCTTTGGGGAGAAACTGCAAGGATTTAATGAAATGTTTCTGCAGTTGTGGCTACGGATGATCTGTTGCTATGGTCCAGAGAGTTGTTGGCTGTGTAATGTCTCTCTGTGCCATCAATTCTGCACTTCGTACCAACTCAGCAAACTGGTGTGAATTCAGGATACTGACAAGGACCCTGACAAAGAAAGTGGCTTTTGCATGGCTTAGAAAGGAAGAAACTTTAAGCTGTCCCAACAGAGTCTGAGATCATAACCTCATTGTCAGTACCTCTGAGGATGAGGCTGGGATGGAAGACAGCTATAGGTATATGGTTCTGGCCTCCAGTGTCCTTGTCGGTGTCCTGAATGGCAGTCCAGAGATGCCTAACTCTCTCCTGCCCAATCCTTGCATTTCTCCTTGACATAAAAAAAAATCCCCAAAGCACAACTGGTGCAGAGACAAAGAGGCTTCAGAATGGAAAGACTTTAGTGCAGGTCCATGATGACAATGACACCGCATATCTCAACCAAGTTCCCATCCCTGATTCTGGAAAATTGAAAGTAGGAATACCAATGAAAGAGCATGCAGGGGCTGGACCTAGGCCTCCCCACACATATGTAACAGATATATCACATGGTCTCCATGTGGCCCCCTTAAGAAATGGAGCAGGACCTGACTCTGACTCTGTTCCCTTCCTTTGGCTCCCTTTCTCCTAGCTTGACCACCTTATCTGGCCTCCGTGGGAGAGGATGTACCTAGTCCTGTTGCTCCTTGATGTGCCAGGGCAGGTTGGTATCCAGGGGGAGACTTCCCTTCTCATAGGAGAAAAGATAGGGAGGAGGGGGTGTGCAAGTGGGTTTGGGAGGGGAGGAGGGAGAAGTCTGCAAGCAGGATGTAAAATGAATAAATAAATTAAGGGGGGGGAATAGAAATCGCTGGTCTGATAAGATGGTACCGTGGATAAAAGTACCAATTCCACAAGCCTTGATAGCTTAAGTTTGATCCTCAGAACCCATGTAAAACAGCCAGATGTGATAGCATGCATCTCTAATACCACCACTGTGGTATAATTAACACGCACACACACACAAACATACACACGCACACACACACACACACACACACACACTAATAATAATAATAATAATAAAGATAGTGTTGGTTAATTATACCACTAGGAATTATGCTGTGCAACAAATAAACCCAAAACTCAGTAGCGTGCGATGATGATCATTTCTTCACTCACATGTCTGTAAATTCAATAGGCTTGTTCTGCTTCTCGTGTTTTGTTCTAGGGCCCTAGACAGGGATGCAGCAGTCCTCCAACCCCAGTGTGTGCTCTTGTTGAGAATGGAAAAGCACAAAAGAGCAAATGGTATTGTGTAGTGTCTCTTTGCCCTATATTTGAAACTGACACACTGTTATCTCCACCCTCTGTTTATCAAAGAAAGCTTGCTAAGTGCCAAGACCTTCACCAAGGGGGAGAAAGTTTACTCTTCCCAAAAAGGCTTAGAATGAGGAAGCAGATTATTGTTGTGTGATAATTTACTCTGTTGCATAAGGAAGTGTTCTACAGTTAGATAAGTTGAGGGAGAGTAGACTCACATAGCATGTAAGGCTCTCCATTCCACTCCTGGCACCAAGAAAGAGGTTAATTTTTTTTAAGGTGAAAGAGTTGAGATACCTGAGGTTGGAAGCCGGTGCCAATTTATGAACAAAACACTGCTCAAAGACTTTCAATCACATGTCCATTCTCAATCCCGTATTGGGTTTTCTACATGTGAGTGGGGTTTTTGTTGTTGTTGTTGTTTTGTTTGTTTTTTTCTTTGTGTTTTTACATCTTTTGACCAGGCCAGTAGCTTTGCACAGAAGCCATACCAAGATCATTTGCTGTAGATCATAAGCAAGGGCCCTAATCTCTCTGAGCTCCCAGAGTCTGGATTGTGGGACTAGAAATAGTGATGATCTCAGGGGTTCAGTTGGTTGTCACAGAAGATAGGACACATACAGTGTTGGAGGAGATGAGGAAGTACATAGAGACATCCATTCATCCAAGTTAGTCAGAAAGAGAGCTCCGTCATCAGAAGACAGGCAGAGCCAGGCTACTAGGGAATCACACAGTGGAATGGGCAGTGAGACAGGTATTAAGAAGAGAAAGTTTCCTGGGTGTCAACACACAACATACGCATTCCATCAGAGACTCTCAATGTGCTAACAGGGACTAAGAGTGCTGTGCTGGGGGGGGGGTTCTCTTTGAGAAAACTTTGGCACCCAAGCATAAAGTGGTAGAATTTGGCAGTGTCATTTTGAAGAAAGATCTTGCATGACAGCTCCCTGGACTGACCCCTGAACCTGGCTTTCAGGTCAGAGACTAGAGGCTCCTAGCAATCCTGGAGCAGAAGACTTCAGGGACAGGAAGTCATGGATTCCTTTGAGCCAGGAGCCTGGAGACTAGTCTGTTTGCAGTTGAGAACCTCACCTTTTACTTGCGCCTTCTGATAGTTTGTGTCCATTTGTTTCTGTCTTGCCCTGTGCAAGCCAATGTGAGGCCTGCTCCTCTTTGCCCTTGTCTTGCAGGAAAACAGAACCATTCTTTCCCAAGGCCTCTATAAACAATGAAACATCACACCAGAGTCATTAGCATAAGGACACAGAGGCCAGAGCAAAGTTCAGCAGAGATCTTGATTCTTCTCAGGTGTGAGTGAGGAGGCCACGGCCCCTGGATGTGTCTGCTTCTCTTTAGTCACACATGTGGTTTTTATTTCTGAGGGGAAAGGAGCGCAGGTGCTGTCCTCCAAATCCCACTTCATCCTGCCGGGGCAGGCTCCTCATTGCCTAGGTTTTGTAAGAATGCCAGAGAAAGGACGACTTCCAGCATCTTCCACTGCCATGGCAACAAACATAAGGAGCTTGCTCTAACACACTGGCTCTTCTGTCCAAAGCACTGCAACATTTGCCCTCTATCATTCTCAAGGTTACATCTCCTCTCTCTATCTGCAACTTGGGTGCATCTCCAAATTTGTTATTTTCAAACCATCCCACCTCTACATCTCAGAGTAGAAGGAGTCTATGTTACTTTGTCTTGTGGCTGAGACAATATACTTATCAAAATCAATTTAAGGAAGGGTTTGTTGGGCTCAAAATTGGAAGGCGCAGTCTATCATGATGGAGAAGGCATGACAGCAGGAGCATGAGACTGCTGTTCTCACTGCATCCGCTCAGGAAGAAGACAGAGATAAATGCTAGTCTTCATCTTGTGCTCTCCTTATTCTGTCTAGGACCCCAACCCACAAAATGGAGACAACTGCCTTTGGAGTTGGTATTCCCACAACAACTAATTCAATCTAGAAACTACATCATAGACATACAAAGGGTTCTAGATCCTGTCAAGTTGATCGGCAGTATTAACTGTCAGGTGTCCTCACCTTGAATCTCAGGAACATGTCTCTGATGTCTGGGAATAGGGGTTTCTAAGCAACAAAGGCCTCCCAATATGTTGTTCTTAGGTTTTGCTTTCAGACATTTTTAAGACACTCAGACACCACATTTATGCCTTTGGTGAAATAGCTTGGGAAGGAAGTAAAATACCAAGAAAATATGAGTATAGCCTTCAAATGAAAAGATCTCGTTATGGAAAAAAGTCACAAAGATGTATTTATCTAGTGAAAGGAAATATTGAGTGAAAAGTAGCTTATTCCAGCTTTTTTGATCTTCCAGTGATGGCGCAGCAATAGCCTCTTCTTTTATGGTCTATCAAAGTTGCTATGATCACAACCTCAGCAAAGAAGTATCAGAATCTAAGGCCCTAGTTCTACTGCTTACAATCCAGTAAGCTTCATCAAGCTGCTTGATTTGTTATGCCTCAATTTCCTCCCAGGCCCTGTGTTAAACACTAATAAGCCATTCATGATAGTCAGCTTCCCATCATAGTGGCAAAATCTCTGAGGTAATAACTGTTAAAAGTGGAAAGGTTCATTTTGCTTCTCACCTTTAGAGATTTCTATCCATGGTCATTTGCCTTGTTGACATGGAGTCTACATTTAGGCAGCATCATGGTGGTAGCACATGGCAGAGGACATAACACATTTCTGTCTTGCCAGCCAGGAAGAGAAAAAAATAAAGGCAGGAGACCAGGGTCCATGTCTTCTTTGAGTACACTTCCCACATGCACCCAAAGACCTTTCAAAGGTTCCATCACCTTCCAATAGTTCTCAGAGCTGGTGACCAAGCCTTTGAAACAGAGTCCTTTGGGGGAATCATTAGGATAGACACTTTAGCACTACTTTATGCTATGGTTCTGACACTTGAATGAGGCAAGGTCTGAACAGTCTTGTCACAGTATGTGCCTGGACCAAGGTAGACACCAAGTATTTGTGACACGAAGCTTTCAAGAGAAAAGCTACCACGGCTGTGGAGATGGACCCATCAGTAAAGCACTTGCTTCGTAAGCATACTGACCTGAGTTTGTGTCTCCAACATCCATACATAGAAATAACCGGGGATGGCGGTGTATCTCTAATCTCTGTGCTGATGAGGAGACAACAAAATTCCTGAAGTGTATTGGCTGGCTAACCTGGATGAGACAGTGCACTCGGGGTTCAGAGAGAGACCCTGTCTGGAAGGATAATGTAGAGAATGACTGAGGAAGAACCCAACATTAACATATAGCATACATCTCTCTCTCTCTCTCTCTCTCTCTCTCTCTCTCTCTCTCTCACACACACACACACACACACACACACACACACACAAAGGGTTGCCCTGAGAAAATGTGTCTGAACTCAGGAAGCATAGGGATCGCTCACCTCCCTATGTGTTGGTGGTGTTCATTGACCCACCCCCTTGCTCTCTGTGGAAGTGCTTCCTTCTGTGCAAGCGCTCTCTCCTGGGGCCCTTTTACATTCCTCTTCCTTCTTTTACAAGGGAAAAACAAAACAAAACAAAACCCACAATTCCAAGAAAGATAGCAGGAGCTTTGAGCTATAACTGCAAAGAAAATGGAAAGTCCAAAGAATGAAGCTCTACGTGTAGAATCTGTGGCTGCTGGTGACAGGATTGCTCAGTGGGACAGAGCTGACAGGGCTGGGTAGGATAGGACAGAAGGACAGAGGATCTATCTAAAATCTTGCCACACAGGCAGCTGCCTACTGGACCTACCTGAAATGCCTGCCCCCACAGCACACAAGAAAATATGCTTCCCCAGAGCAAATGCGCTCTGAATGGAAACCCACGCATGCCCTGGACTGATTCTTCCAATTACGGAAAAGGCCCCCAAACCTCCTCTGATTGGCACAGCACAAAAGCTGCATCCCCGCAATAACGATGATGATAATGGCATGGGTAATGGCCGCAACGCAGCTGTTACTCAGCCTCCTGCATCCTCACAGCCTCCCGGGGGATTGGCACTGTGCTAAGAATAGTCTTAGTACCAGAGTAAACTGCACAAGGTGGGACCCTGCCTGCCAAAGAGACTGCTCAGGGTGGAGGATGAGAAGAGAGACATACAAAACCAGGCTCTTAAATGCATGGGTAGGTTGGAGTCTGAGACTCATGGTTTTGTGCTGCCAAGTCCAGGAACATGGACCAGCGAGAAATTTCTAAACTGTGGCTCTCTGACCAAGTCCACCATCAGAGCCTGCCTGGGTCCTGACTCCTCAGGACCATCACCAAATGGATCAGAGAGAGAAGTCAGCCACACAGCAGAGAAAGTGTCATCCTGTTAACGTGGGATTAGCAGAGTGATGGAAAATATCACAGATGCCTGGTTGAAGATGAGAGGTGGACAGCTCAGGGCTGAAGGATGGGCACATGTTAGAGAGTCATCAGACACCATGCTTTTATCATTGTCAAGATCATTGTGGTCACTCCTATGTGACTTGCACAGGGCAAAAGCGCACAGGCTGTCTCGAGTTTTAACAAAGGTATATACCCAAATCTAAGACATTTCCATTACCTCCAAAAGTGTCCGTGAGCTCCTTTCCAACTGACCACTACCCCTAAAAAGCAGTCGAGATTCAGTGGGCTATCGGCACCCACTGGAGTGGTTTGGTCTGCTCCAGAACTTGGTGCCAGTGATCCTCTCTCACCCAGAAGAATACCTCAGTCATTTGCTTCCCCACTACTGAGGAGCCTTGTACTTTGTGGCTACAGCCCAGCTGATTTGTCCACCTCTTGTGTTAGCCAGCTTCCTAGTGCTGGGACAAAATACTTAGGACAAACAACCGGAGGAAGGGAAGGTTACTTGTGGCTCCCAGGTTGTGAGAGTACAGCTCCCTTCGTTGCTTTTGGGCCTCTGGCAAGACCGATGTCGTGACTGAAGACATTGGAGAGCTTACCTCAAGGCACAAGAAGGGAGGGAGGGAGAGAGGGGGGGGAAGAAGAAGGGGAGGAGAAGAGGGATGAAGTCTACCCTTTGCAAACACACTCTTGATGACACACTGAATTCCACTAGGTCTGGCTCCCAATTTCCCACCCCCTCACACACCTTTCAACAGTGCCACCAGTTGGGAGAACATTCCAGATCCAAAGTATAACACCTGTCCATGGAAAGTCATTTAGGTTGTTTGACATTTGGACCCATGATGGAAAAGGCTGTTATGAACATCTGCTGTTATGGACATCTGTGGAGATACAAGTTCTTTTCATTTCTCTTGAGTAACTCCTCAGGCGCTGTTGGATGCTAAGCGTAGTCTAGGTGTGTGCTTGATTTCCAAAAGGCTTCTACAGTTTCAGCCTCTTTCCTAACTGGTTCATCTACTTTAGTGTATATATGACTTCTGCCTCATGGTTTTATGTAGCTGCTCAAACTCCAGCCATCATGTCCAAATCCTAGTCCTCAGTCAGGAAACTGGAGGAAATGGTGGGCTTCATTGCCTTGTTAGCAGCTTTTAGAAGCTTCCTAGACAATATGCCTTCTATAAGTTCTTTCATAGTCACACCTAGCAGCAAGAGACAATATAGTTAATCATCTTTATTTTGGAGACCCATACACCTAACTGAAAACTGGGGGTTTTCTATTAAGGGCAGTGGAAGTTGAGAGCAGGTGGCCAGGAATGTGGCAGAGAACATATCTATTTTGCTCATAGAACTTTCTCTACAGACTCTCTTGGGCCTCCGTTCAGTGTATGCTCAGTAAATACTAGGTCTTACAGGAAGTAGAGGGAGGGAGAAAAGCGTGAGACAGCACAACACTTGAGAAAGTCTTCCGAGAAGATTAGACTCGCCTGGCAGATATGTCGCTCAATCCACTATCTCTGATCCTCCGTTTCTAACGTTGTTTCAAAACGCATCTTTGATGCAATTAAATGCCATTTTCTGAATGGCTGAGGGAGTTCAGTGGTGCCAGAGGTGAGACCCTCCTGCTTTCTTCTTCGATGGAGAGGGAGGTCTGAGAATTGGGTTGTTTGTTGTAGAAGAGGGTGTGTGTGTGTGTGTGTGTGTGTGTGTGTGTGTGTGTGTGTTGCCCATGAGCATGTATGCACAGAAAGCAGGAGAGCCACTTCCTTTTAAGAATCTGCAATTAGTGCAGTGATAAACTCCACGTCATCACAGGCTTGTCTCCTAGACCCAGGTACTCGAACGGAGAGGGAAGAAAAGGGCCACCAGAGTGTGGTGGCCAGGAACTTTGGCGCCAGGCCTGGCTCTTTGCAGCCAGTCACCCTGTTGGCAAACGAGAAGGTCATCCGGTTATGTTATTTTATAGTACAAAGGCAGATACGGTCTGCTGCCTCAGCTTGGCCCTGATAATTTTGTTTTCGTGGTGAGTTTGCCATTAGGTTTTTATCTCTACTGCCAAGGAGGGGCAGACAGGCCTGGTGAGCGAGGGTCTGCTTTTCATTAGCCTGTGGCCCAAGGGCACTGGAAGCTGAGCCAGCCAGTCAGGGAGCTGGCACTCCTTTGAACCAGCCTAGCACAGTTCACATCCAGGTTAGCAGAGATGGAAAGACCCCAGTCAGCATCTCCTTCAGTCTCCTGTGCCTTCTGTCTGTAGAGCATCCTCAGTCTCATTCAATAGCCCTTTGAGGCTGTACCCTCACCAGGCAACTGTCAGGAAACAGGACAACCAAGAAAATGCATTTCAGAGCTAGAGACGTACCTCAGTTGGTAGAATGCTTACCAGTCTGCAAGAAGCTCTTTGTTCATTCTCCCTCGCAAGATATGTGGCAGTCTGCAATCACAGCGCTCGGGAGGCAAAAGGATTAGAAGTTCAATGTCATCCTTCGATACATAATGTGAGTATGAAGCCTAGCTAGGTTACATGAGACTCTGTCAGAAAGAAGAGAGGATGGGAGGGAGGAAGAAAGGGAGGGAGGAAGGGAGGGAGGGAGGGAGGGAGGAAGGGAGGGAGGGAGGGAGGGAGGCAAGCAGGCAGGAAGGCCTGCCATCATGGCCAGCCCATCTTGCCAGCTTCCAGGGACTTGTGGTAGGTTTCTGTCCTCAAAGAAAAGTAGTGAGTGGGAGTAAAGTGTATAGCAAAAAAAAAAAAAATACTCTGAGGAAGAAGTTGTGGCCTAGGTCGGGAAGGGTGGAGGGTGAGAGGATGTCGGTCCAGAAGTACCTGGTACATTCTAAGTCATCCTGTCAAATTTTCTATAAGACAGAAGGAAACAGTCAAATAGGAAGCCATAGGGAGTACAGATTTTGCAACAGAGCCTTTAACCGAGGCAGTAGCTAGTGTTGGTGTCAGGAAGAGCCGCAGCTGTTTGTGGTTCTGGCCCAGTCCTCTCTGTCAAGGGTTGTGTCAGCCAGCTCAAGTAGTCCTGGCCAGCTCCCCCGATTGCATCCATCAGAAACACCACACGGGTCCTCTATTCAGTGTGGCCTGTTGGCCTCGGGGAAAGACTGAGATGAAGGATCTGGAGACAGGGACTAAGCTTCTCTGCCTTTCCTCCAGCCTCGCTCACCCCCCTTCATGCTCAAGACCCAGCCGTCACTGGGCACGATTTATAAGCACGGAAATCCCCTTAATCCCTGAGATATGCGGTGTATTTCACCCAAGACTTCTGAGAGCTGTGTCCTCCCTCTCCACACAAACTGAATTCTAACACGAGCATAGAATATTGATTCCAGGCCTGTGGAATTCTAAACTCCAAGTTCCTGTGAAAAACCTCCATCCATGACGAATTGGCACACCACCTCAGCACGTCCCAACGCCAGGACACATGAGCCCCTACAAACACCTCAGGGGACCACTAAGCACTCACATCTCCATCCTGTGGCTTTCTGTCCCTCTCAGGGACTCATGCCATTCTTTCTTGTACTGCCTTGGATCCAGGTGTCTACCTGGCTTTTGAAAATCCCTATGCTGCTGGCGGAACCACAGCCAGGCAGCCGTTTTGAAAATGTCACCAGCCATTAGCTCAGAGCAGGGATGAATTATGCTTGCCACTATCACCAGGTGCATTGCTTATAGGGACTTGTGAAAGCAGGATGCCTCATACTGGTGCAGTTCCAGTCCCAAAACCCTGTCCAGGGATGTCCCAGGATTGCCAGCCTCACCTTCAAGAGACCCCGTGACAGCCCTGCACCCAGGATCACAGGCACATTTCCCCAGTACAGATGGGAGTGAAGCCCCAAGATATTAGGTATATTACTTGGGGTCACATGGCTTCTGAGTGACAGAAACACACTTGTGCTTAGGCTCTGTCTGCATTTTATCACATCATCCTACTAAAGAAGGTTCAGTCTGTTGCCTGCACAGTCTGAATTACATGTCACAATGGTCTCAGCAGATGCACTCCACTTTTAAAGGTGATATGACTGTAGCTCCTCGATGTCAAATCACCTGGGCAAAGACACCAGGCTACAGTATAGAAGGAGAATAGAGTCTAAACCCCACAGTGCTGTAGGCATTTAATGAGCCTCCATAACCTTCCAGGTTTGAGGACACCCAGTTAACTAAGATACAGTCATTATCACCAAAAGGCCTGTCTGTTGTATAGGACAAACTGTAAGACACGTAACTATGTGTATTCCAGAGTATACAGTATGGCCTTACTAGTGTAGCATATGTCATGGTAACCCAGGAATTGAGTGAGTCACTCATGAAGGAGGTGACATTTAAGTTTCTATTAGTCAGCTATGTGTGATTGTAATAGTACCTGACATGGGTTCCTTATGAAATGAATAAAAGTTGGTTTGGGTTAATGGTTCTAGGAATTCAAGTTCACAGTTGGACTGTAGAATCCTATGGGTTTGGGCTTCTGAGAGGGATCACACATCATGACAGTAGTGTGTGTTGGAGTTAATAAAGGTGTACACCATAATCCAGGAAACAAGGAGAAACAAAGGGGTTTGGGTTTAATCATACCCTTTAAGTACACACTCCACTACCCCAGTAGGCTCTGTCTCCTAAAAGGTCTATGGTAGCTCCCAATACCACTATCCCTGGAGCATCCTGAAGGACACCACCCATACTTGAGCCACATAGCCAAGTTGGTCCATGATGATAGGGAGAAAGGGAGACTCGGGCATCAAGCAGAAGTCCCAGAGAGCCTTGCTCCAGACTATGCACTTCATAGCTGGGATGGGGGACACTGTGCTGCATGCACCATAAACTTTTAGCTGTGCTAAATTGCAACCCATCTTCCAACTCAGTTCTTTCTCATGAAGTTTTCATCCGTGTAAGGAGTGCACATGTATATGCAAGTGCCTGTATGCATGTGTGCTCGCATAGGTGGAGGCCAGAGGTCAACCTTGGGTCCTGTTCTTCAGGAATGATCACCCTATTTTGAGATGTGATCTTTCTTAAGACTTGGAGCTCACCAAGTAGGTTACAGTGGTTGATCAGTTAGCTCCAGAAATCCTTCTGTCTCTACTTCTCCAGTGCTAGGACCAGAAACATGCACCAGCACATCTGGCTTTATATTCAGGTGCATGCTTACATAGCAAAAAGTTTGCTGGCTGACTTATTTCCCTAGGCCGTGAACTTTCTGTAGCTATGGATATGCCCCATCCAATAAAGTGGTTGTGGGTGCCTAACCTTGCTGAACACTTGGAATGCGACTCATGAGAGCTGAGGAACTGAGTTTGTCATCCAAACAATTCGTAATTTGTGTTTCCATTTCCAAATGGGCTTCCATATAAGCTGAGATAGGAATCTACCATTACCCTAGTCAAGAACTGGCAGAGCAGCAGCGGAGTAGGTTGTGCCAGAAAAGTCTGCAACATTAATATGCAAATAACTAGAAGCACGCAGTACACAGTCCTCCAAGGATACCCTCATCCTGCTGTTCCAAAAATGGTTCCATGGACCTCAGCTTCATGCGGACCCATGGGATCAGTCCCTAATTTCTGCCCTATCACCTCCTGGCACCATGGCCTCCTCTAAAGAGGCCTAGAGATAGATTCTTATAGACACCAAATCTCCATTGCCTGCTCTTTTCAAAGGTGAATTTCTCCTGTGACTATGTCACCATGGAAATGAGTGTCTGCTACTGAGGATGAGCAGGAGTCCACTTTCCATATAAGCAGTTCTCTCAGCTCTGGAGTGAGGAGATGGGGTGCCTAATACCCCACAAGGAGAACTCTGTGACAGCATTGTCTCTGTGGATTCCTTCCTTCCTTAAACGTTTATCAGCAGATGTTAATTATGCATAATAATGGGTTTCATGATGACATTTCATACACATACATAATGTATTTTGAAGATATTCACCCTGCGTTGTCTTTCTTGTCCCCATACCTCCCTGCTAATCTCTTTTCTTTCCATAACTAGTCCCCCTCCTACTTTCATGTAATTTTTGTCCCAATTAATTTGATTAATGTTGCTTACAAGAACATGGGTGAGGAGTTATTTATAGGACCATAGACATATTACCAATGGCCACCTAGCTGAAGAAAATTTCTTCCCCCTTCCAGCATTCATTAACTGCCAATAGGTGCTTTGGGAGGAGTTGTGTTTGGTGAGCTCTGCCCCCTTAGCCAGTGGCAAGTCTCTGTACATCCACAGGGAAAGGTGGAGCCTTATGATCCTGCCCCATCTCCACGGATGGAATGTTGATGAGAGTGTGTGTTGGTTTGAATGAGAATGGCCCTCTAAGGCTTGGGTGTCAGAATACTTGGGCCCATGTTTTTTGAACTGTTTGGGAAGAATTAGGAGGTATGGCTTTGTTGGAGGAGGTGTGACACTGGGAAAAAATCTTTGAGGTTTTAAAAGCCACACCATTCCAAGTTTCTCTCTACCTCATGGTTGTGTTTCAACATATAAGCTCTTAGCTATGGCTCCAGCACCATATCTACCCACCTGCTACCATGATCCTCACCATGGTGGTCATGGACTCTCTGAAACTATACCTCAAATAAACTTTCTCCTGTAAGCTACCATGGTCATGGTGTCTTATCACAGCAATAGAACCTCCCACCAACCTCCGCGACGGAATGTTGGTGGGGCATTAAAATTTCATCTCCATGTGGACCATATCAAAGGAACTACAAGAAGAAGTTCCAGCAGCTGTAACTTTTCCTTGTCTCTCTATATGTTCATGGGAAAGCCAAAGAAATAGAATAAATCTGAAAGAAAGGAAAGATATGGCATCACTGATACCCTGATCAAACCACCAACAAGTTGTCTGGATAGTGTCCTCATGGGTCTTTCTGCCCCTATCAGAGATTATCTGATGTCTACTCACATTTCCAATGATCAGGCACAATAATGTGCTTACATATTTGCTCATATTTACCACTGTTACCCTATCTTTCCTCCTCCCTCCCATGAATTAGTCCTCATTACCCTAGAGTCTTCCATATACTTTCATGTCATATAGTTTTTAAAGTCTAAATTCAGCATAGAAGGGGAAACATGGCATTTGTCTTTTGTTGATATCATTACTGGTACCTAACAGATAATACTAAGACTATTCTGAAAAGCCAGATGAGGTGGAGTTGCTTTTAATACCAGCACTCAGGGGGCAGATGTAGGTGGATCTGTGTGAGTTCAGGGCCAACTTGAGTTCCAGGCCAGCTTGGGATACACCTTTTCTTTGAAAGAAGTGATAATTTTTTTTAAAAGGTATTCCTAGAACACCTCTGTACAGCTCAGTATGAATATGCCTATAGTCTGGTGCTGGGATGTGCTTTGTTTTCAGTAGCGGGGGGCCTGGAACAAATGGGGAAAGAAAGCCATACGATTAAGAAGAATGAAGAGAAACCAGGACTTTAGTAGCATGGTTTATACTACTTGATCAGCCTTTGCCTGCAGCCTACATTTCTGCTCAAATTTCTTTTAGTTACATAAATCATAAATTCTACAGTAGTTTAAGTTGAGCTTCTGTCATTTAGTATCAAAAACATTACTAACGAATAAATCTTGCAAACATATATCATTGTGTGGAGAACTGATTAGGTTTTAGCACCTTCTTAGATATATTGAAACTGATATTGTCATAAGAACCTTCTCTGTTGGACTCTACAAAAACTGTCTCCTTTCTATTGAGAGTCATATCTTGGCTGTTTCTCAATTCAGTGGTTCCATTTACAAACTCCATGAAGATGCAAATTTAGTCTCTTTTGTTCAATCCAGCTTTTCTTGGCATTGAAAATAGTACCTGAGCCTTCAATAGTCTATAAATATTTAGTGTCTACCTTGTTGTTTACATGAATAGATGACTGATTGGTTGATTAATTGATTTATTGATTGATTGATTGACTGGTTGATTGATTGATTGATTGATTGATTGATTGATTGATGGAATCTGAACACAGATTCAGTGACCTTCTTCAAAGCAATAGCTAGTATTGGAATAACATGATGGAAAATCCTAGTTTGAACACAGTGTTTCAGGCCTGTGATCTCAGTACTTGGGAGGCCAGGAAGGAGGATCACAGCTCTAAGCTCCTACGACCAGCTTAGGCTACAAAGTAAGATCCTGACAGAGTAGGTATATAAGTCAATAGATAGATAGATAGATAGATAGATAGATAGATAGATAGATAGATAGATAGATAGATAGACAGACAGACAGATAGGTAGGTAGATACATACATAGATAGATAGATAGAGATAGATAGATAAGCAGATAGATAAGAGAAAACTATATCGCTAGAAATATGCCTGTAAATATTCTTACCTTATGAGGAAGAAGGGGAAGAGCAATGTTGCCCATGACCCTTGCCTGAGCTGGACACACCTTTTATTATTGACTGCAATCCTACCTTATTTTATGTGAACACCTTACAACCCCTTCTGCCCACACAGGATGCCTAGAAGTAGGATTGATTGCTGCCACTTTCCAGATGAGAAAACTGAAGTACAGAGATTCAAGCAACCTCTAGAAGATAGCAATAGCTATGTGACAGGAAACTGCTCAGCTAAAGGAGCCCTGAGATGGTGACTCTCTGTTACTGAATTGGTGGTATTAAGAGTAATAATCTAGGAGGTTAAGAGAACAGGGCTTCGGGTATATCCATGAGGACATTTCCATGCAGGATTAAGTAGGGGAGAAGAACTCCCCCGAATGGATGTAGCAGCATCAATGAGCTGGGGTACCTGGCTGGAATAAATGGGTGGGAAGAGAAAAGGCAGCGGAGGATTGTCCTTTTTTCTCTCTGCTTCCTGACTGCTGTGCTGTGAGCTGCTTCCTGTGAGTCCTTTACACAATAGCCTGAACCGTCTAATACTGAACCAAATACACTCTGCCCGAAGTTGTTTCCATCTAGTACTTTTGTCACATCCATGCAATTAGTCCAAACGCTGCCATGGACTATTGGAGGTGTGTCTCCACATCCACCTCCACAGAAAGGGTATTGGAGTGATCCGTTTCTTAATATTCTAGAGATATTTAAAGTCATGCAAAACATATGGTTTTCTTAGACTCTACTGTAGTTACTTTGTGGCCTCTACCAGAGGAAAACTGCTTTCCTTATATAAATTACACTTTGTGGGGGTTGTTAGGAAGAGAATAAACTACAGAAAGGTAGCCATTCCATTCTTTCACTCTCCTTGGGAATTCTGTGCAGGCATAGTACACTCAAAGGCGTGTGAGTCATTCACACAAACGGCCTCAGCCTCACAAGTCAAGACTTTTTTTTTGAGGGGAAGGGATGGGCTCTTCCTGATGCAATGTAGATAGACCAGTAAAGCCAAATGATAGGATCTTATGGTCACATCCCAGCTTCCAGCTGTGTCCTAAGCATGGTAATGATTTCGGCAGATCCTACAGCGTTTCTCCTGTGAACATGGGAGAGAGAGAGAGAGAGAGAGAGAGAGAGAGAGAGAGAGAGAGAGAGAGAGAGAGAGAGAGAGAGAGAGAGAGAGAGGTGAGGGAGAGAGAGGGAGAGAGGGAGAGAGAGGGAGAGAGGAAGAGAAGGAGAGAGGGAGAGAGGGAGGGGGACTTTCTCTTCTCGGCTCATGTGGGTGGGGTGGGGGAGGGAGAAAGTAAACATCAGAGAGAAAGTAAAGATCTGTAGCCTTTGTATTTTCTGTCTGTGCTCCAGAATGTCCTGCAAAGGGCGGAACCAGGGCTACCTTTGAAGATGGCAGCTGGGCTCTCTGTGAACAGGAGTGACTTCTGACTCCTCACAGCCTCTAAAAATAAAATGAGTGTGGGTGCTCTAAATCGGGAACAAAGCAGACACAAAGGGTTAATAAGAGGACTCCTTTTCATGTGGCTTTGCATGAGCACAGAGCAGGACAGAAGAAACTCTGTCCAGAGGAAGAAAAGCACTAGAGGCTGGCTTCTAGGCCCCATTCTTTGCCTGACACTTTGTTTACCACATTCGCAGAAGGTACATCATTCCCTGTTCTCTGGACCATGGGAAAATCTAGCTGTGTACTCTGTTTATGATTTTACTGTTATTTTATGACATCAAGGTATACCAACATGCCAAAAAAGGGGACCAAAAATTATTTTCATTGACCCATGCATTCCTGACCCAGTGGACTAGAGGCCTAAACCTCCAGCAACTTCAGACCCCAGGACCCAATTTCTTAACCTTTCCCACTCCTCATATTTTCAGAGAGAAGACATAAGAAGTGAGACATTATCTAGAGCCTTCTCACTGAGGTATAGACTTAGAGTGGACACAATCCAGCACTTGTTTCCTCTGACTCAAAGGAGTCACCACTCCAAAGGAGCTAGCTATTGTGGTCTCAAATGAATGAACTCAGAGAGATGTGTGCTCCATATCCCACCAGCCTTCACACTGAGTCACACTTCCAGGGGAACTGTGCTCCCCACTCTATCTGTTTGTGATCTACTAAGTAAGTACCAGTGCAGACGGCATATGTGAAGATGTCTTCCTGGGAGTAGAAGATGTTTCCACAATCCTTACAGAGGAGGATCTCAGAGCAATGTGTGAAAGAACTAACAAATGAGGGAGCTCATAGCACCCCCACCCCCACCCCGCTCTTCTTTGGTTCTTCTGTGCCCATGAGATCCATCAGCTCAAACATGCACCCTCATTTAGAAGAGGGTCTTGGTTGGGCCTAATATAGCTCATCTTCCACCAGCTCCCCTGAAACACTGGTGATTCCAAGTCACAGATGATGCTTGGAGCAGCAAGGGACGATGCCATTTAGGTCTGACTCATGGCTGTTGTCATACCTGAAGGTTACAAAATAAGAGTCTTAAAAAAACATTGTTTAGTTCGCTTTCTGTTTCTCTGATAAATACCATATTCAGAAGCAATGCTTGTGGGGAAAGGATTTATTTTGAATTCCAGATGCCGCACCTGTCAAGAAGGGACGCTAAGGCAGAAGTTCAAGTCAGGAACTGAAGCAGAGATCGTGGAGGTTTGCTACTTTCTGGCTTGCTCCTCTCTAGGCTTGCCTGGTTGGCTTTCTTAAACAACCTGAGACCACCTGCTCAAGGATGGTGCCCACCCACACCAAACTGGGCCCTCCTACACCAACTACATATACATCAAGAGAAATGTTTCCATAGGCTTGCCCACAAGCCAATTTGCTGGGAACATTTTTCTCAATTGAAGTTCTTCCTCCTAAATAATCCTAGCTTGACAAAAGAAAAGAAAATGCCTTCAGATATCATTAGTTTCTGGATCAGCCTTTTCTTTTTCCACATGTACAAATTAGAAGCCACTCAATTTAGACTATCTGGACAAATTCCCCCAGATACCTGCTGAACTCCCATGTCTCTCATCTTCTAGCTTCTACCAGATTTCTTCTTCCTCAACTAGACCCTGTCATACTAGATAAGCACTGAGTTTTGGAGGATGAGGTCCCACCTCCAGGTTGCAGAAAGCACAGTCCACGGTGGGGTCCCTAGCTTTTACTTACTAGGGGGAAAAATCTATCTTGGTACCATTTATTATGCATTCCGAGTTGCACAATGAGTTTTTCCTGAGACATATTTATGCCCAAGAATATTATGTATTCTCTTTATATACCATGCAAGGTTAAATTTTTTGAAAATTTATATTTGCTTTTTATCACCTAGACACATAAGTGATTTATAACCAGGCCTGATGGATTGGAATCAGATGACAAACCCAGATTAACCCCATGGATCCTGTGGCCATTGGTTGGTTCTTGCTATTGACGATCTTTCCACCCAAGTGAATGCATTCACCACTTTCCTGTTCAGATAAATATGCAGGTGGAGATCATTTCTGCAATGCAGACACTTCTTCTTTCTGCTTTAAGTTCATCGACATTTTTTAAAAAAGACAGACATATTGAAACAGTCATACACTGAATAATTCATATGGAAAAATTTGGGGGAAAGCTAAATAGAGGTGACTTGTGGTATATTCGTACTCACTGCTGTTACAAGATGGAGACATTCCATATTACATAATTGCTATTCACCAGAAATGCCTCCTTCATGAGGTCCCTTGGGCCTCAGCCCTTCGGTCACGAAACCAGCTATGGTCCTCTTTCAGAAGTGATAAGTGCTCAGGAACTGCGTGCCATGGTATATCTGTAATCCCAGAACTTTGGAAACTGAGACAGTGGAATGGCAGGAGGCTAGCCTAGGCTACATATGAAGACAGTATATTTAAAATAAATAAATGAATAAATAACATGGGGTTGGCAAGATGACTTCACAAGGTAAAGTGCCGCAGGCCTTGAGCTTGACCCCTAGAACCGATATAAAGATGGGCAGAGACAACTGACCTCACAACATTGTCCTCTGTCACATACATGCTGTCATATGCTGTCTCTGTCTCTGCCTCTATTTTTGTTGCTCTCCGTCTCTGTCTCTCTCTGTCTCGCTGTCTGTTGCTTTCTCTCTCACACTTAATAATACAGTAATTATTTGAAAAATAGCTTAATGTTGACAAGTGTATTTGAAGGTTATCATGTCAACTAAGATGGCCCAGGAGGTTGTGACACACCATGTCTTGACTCACAACGCCACCATACATCCACAGGATTGAATGTAAGCACTCATACCAGCCATGGGTGTGATCTGTTGCCCTCAATTGTCTGTTAGACCCAAGGAGGGTCTTTATGTGCAAACCCCTGGCCAAGGATGGTCCTACACATGCACAGCATTCACCCAGGTGCAAAAGCCAGCCAGAGGATGAATCATTATTATTTTTTTAATCAAGTAACAGGCCCAGGTGTAGCCACAGCCCAGCTTTCTAATATCACCGTGGCTTTGATAAATATGTCCCACTCCTTGATAACTTTTCCAAATCCTTTAATATCCTGCAGCTCAGTCCCTGATGTCTGGCTGTCGCAAAAATGTGTGAAGGGAGACCAAATGTCAATAAAATCTCCTGCCTGCCTCAACCCGGTACATAATCAGCTCCAAAGTAAATAAATGGTAAGTTAGTTATCTGCGGCAGGGAGGCAGACAGGCAGGCAGGCAGGAAAGTAGGGAGGTTCTTCTGCTTATCAGGCTCTCCTTTTGGCCTTCCTACCCTGCCAACCAAATCATCTTCCTGCTCCAGGCTCTGCTGAGGGAGGTGTCAGATGTCCCCAGTTCACCGCCATTTTCCTTTCCTTCTTTGGTTTTTCTCCTCTGAGGGACATCCAGCTCTACTTTTCTGAAATGTTATCCGCTTTCTGCTTTGCTCTCCTCAACTCCATTAAATCACCTTTCATCACATTAAATACAGGTCTTCAGGGTGGTCAGAGAGCTGCGCTCTGAGGGATGATGTTATAATGAGGGCGACGTGTATGAAAAATCACTTTTCACCTCAATCCCAGGCAGGCCGGGAGGAGGGGGAGGTGCCAAGCAGGGCTAGCTAGAGACTGGAGTTGGGATCTTGAGGAGATTCATTCATTCATTTATCCATTCACTCATTTATTTAGCAGATACCTATATGCAGCCTACTTCTGTTACCCTCTGAGAATACACCCACCAACAAAACCCTCCATTCCCTCATGGAGCTCCCATGAATAAGAACAAAAGGATATCTGGAAAAAAGCATGCTGAAGAGGCTCCTGATGTGAAGAGTCTCCGGGAGTCTCTGCCTGCAAATGGTTCCTGTTCTGGGCCCAACGTGCAGCCTTCTTCCAAGAGATATAGTCTTTCTTTTGAGTAAAAATCAGAAACACCCTCCCTGTCTCCATTCCTCTAGAGCAACTGCCCTTGGAAGGGATTAGCTGTTATCATTCCTCAACACCTGAGTGTGAGTTTGTTTATTGGCTCCTTTTTCTGCATAGCTAGGAGGACCTGGAGTAGAGATGGGGGTGGGGCAACTCACAAAGGACAGAAAAATCCTAGGAAAGTTAGTAATAAGGAAGACTTGGGATAATTTGTGCCAACAGAGTCCCTTGGGCCAAGTCTCTGACCTGGTATTTCTGAACCAGGGTTCTATTCTAGAATCAGAAAGCTCCTGCCCAGGACCGTACTACTAAATAGTGCAGACATATCAAAGGTAGTATTTAGGGAAGAATTCAAAGGAGTTTAAGTTTCTCCAAACTCAGAAGGGATGAGTCCCTTTTCCTCTTACTACTTAACCTTAACTATCATTGGTTGTTGACTGGGACCAGTAAGGAGGTTCCTTATTAAAGGGCCATCCACTTGCTGCAAGGACTCAGATTCATACAGCAGCAGCAGCAGCAACAACAACAACAACAACAAAAGGGAGATTACAGGACTAGAATATGGGGCCCAGTGCATGCTTCCTGAGCTGGGTGCAAGGCAGTATTTTCATGTTGAGGACAAACTGAAATCCATAAGATGCAAGATCTCCAAATCATCCTGAGGACTTATCTGATTTCGGAAGAAGTAGATTTTTTTAAGAAATACTAAAAATGGTACTGAAATAGACAGGCTATGGGATTGGTTCATTTTGTGTCATTATGACAAAAGACCTGAGGCTAGGCAAGGAAAATGGTTTAGCAGGAAAAGGAAAAAGCTGCGAAAGCTATAAAAGTATGGGTTCCATCTCCCAACAAACAAAGTGATGTGGTGGGACAAATTTATAACTCAAGCACCCCGGCAAAGTAGTAGAAGGCAGAGACAAGGTGCACTCCCCAGAAGCAGGATGGTCAGCTAGCCTAGAATACATAGCCTAAAGGACCCAGACTCAACAAGATGAAAGGAGCAAACTGACTCTGAAAAGATGTTCTCTGACCTCCCAAGACATGCCACAGCATGTGCATGTGCATACACACAATACATAAACCACAAAAATTTAAAGAACTAAGACTTGGTGCCTTAGAAATAGATTTATTTAACTCATAGTTTTGTAGGTTACAGGCCCACTCCTGGCAGACTCATCCCTGCTGAGGGCCTCCTGGTAAATGGTGTCAGCATGACAGGGGCTCATGCAGAAGAGAGCACCCGGTGACTCAGGGGACCAGGTGGTCTTGAGATGTGCTACTTTTTTCATTGTAACAACAAAATACTTGAAAAGCACAACTTAAAGAAGGGTTTCCTCTGGCTCACTGTTTGAGGAGACATCGTCTATGGTGGTTTGATTGAGAAAGGCCCCCATAGGCTCAAATGTTTGAATGCTTGGTCCCTAGTTGGTAGAACTATCTGGGAGGGATTAAGAGGTGTGGTCTTGCTCAAGGAGGTCTGTCCTTGAGGTTAGATTTTAAGGTTTCCAAAGCCCAGACCATTCCTATTCTATTTACCTTTCTCTGCCTCATACTTGTGGATCAGTAAGTAAACACTAACTGCTGCTCTAGTGCTATGCCTGCCTACCTGCTGACATGTTCCCTGCAATGATGGCCATGGTCTCTAAGCTTATGAAATTGTATACAATGCCCCAGTAACTCTTTATATGTTGCCTTGGTCATAGTGTCACATCACAGCAATAGAAAAGTAACTAAGACACAGTCTATCATGAAAAATAAGACAAGAGCTTCCCTAGCAATGGTGACAGAAGCAAGAGGCAGCCAGTTATGTTGCATCTATGGCCAAGGAAAATGCTGGTTCTCAGCTCACTTTCTCCTTTGTGTTTAGTGTGGAGTCCCATACCACAGAATGGCGCACCTATAGCCCACCTGAGTTACTCCTCTCTGGAAACACCCCCAGAAGTGTGTCTCCTAGTTCATTCTCACCTCAGTCAAGTTGACTGTCAAGATCAACCACAAGTGGCTAGGCTTTGTCCCTTTCATAACAAGCTATTCGCATAAAAACTAACCAGTATCTCGAGAGAATTATTGATATGTACTAATCTGATAGGAACAAACTGAACATGTTGTTCCATTTCTGCCTTATCAGAAATCTCTATCATCATAGTCATCAACAATTCGAACAACAAATAGCAATGAAGTAAAGTACAGGAGGATGAAGAAGAGATAAAAAAACAAAACTACTTCATTTTCAAGAAGAATTCAGACAAATTGTAAAGAAGTCAGGACTCACTTTGATCAGATATTAAGTATTTTCCATCTGGTCTCTTTCTAATTTAGAATCTCAAATTAATAAATGGCCTTCAAGTTTCTAGTAAAGCATGGCCTCAGAGTGGGAGCAGATCAAGAGTACAGCCATAAGATCTCCTTGAATTCAGGGACTGGTAACCCAGGAAATATACATGTTTTCTAGGAATCTAAAGTTATATCCCTATCCCAAGCCTACAGCCCATATTCCCGGTACCCATATCCAGCCATAACATATATTGTAATCAAAAGTGATGGGGATGAGTAATCTGCCTGTGGTCAAACAGCATCCCTAAAAGTAAATTGGTCAAAATTTTGGAGAACTATTGGACTTCAAGATGTACTGACTCAGGTGAAAGAAGGAGTGAGAGAGAGAGGGAGAAGGGGAAAGAGAAACAATGTATAGGTGATGGGGCCCCCTTCAGATTGAGCAGGCAGACAGCAAACTGCAGAAAATAAAGTTGCTCGCACTGGAAAGAGCAAGCAAGCAAGCAAGACACCTACAGAGCAAGGTCTACCAATGGAGGCAGGGAGGCTGGGGACCACACAGAAATGATTTCAGGCATAAGACAGCACACCCATGTGCTTTAAATCTGAACAAAAGCATTCCGTGCACATGTAAAAGTGGTGTCAGAAAAAGAACAGATTTGCCTGGCTGCCTTGATTGGCCTGTAAATGAGTGCTTTGGACCGTTACTTGTAGGTAGCTTCGAAGTTCTGTAAGAGACTTCCTTGGAAGTATAGTGTAGGGAGCACTCAACATCAGCTAGAATATTGGCAAGTCTTAGCTTCCCGCTGCCCAAAAGTGAGTCTGTCATGTGCTCTGGCCAGTCTGCATGACTCCAGTGAAGCAATAGGAGTGGAGAGCAATTACTTCCTGATCTTAGACCATGAGAGCAGCAAAAAACACACGCAGAAGGGAGAAATGACTCTATCATCTTTAATGGGCTACTTAATTCCTGCTGGCAAAATAGAAGAGGCACCAGTGACATGCCCCAGGCACCAGATGGCATTGTGGACAGCTTTATAGAAGGGGGTGGGGGAGTCTGAGTCTGAATTGCCCTAACAGCCAACCAGAAACAAAGAAATGAATGCATTCGTGTTTCTTTGGACATGCAAAACAAACCATACCACAGCACAGCAAAGCAAAATAAATGAAACAAACCATCAGTAGTGGAATAGAAAAGTGAGACTAGGACAAGAAGGCAGTCAACATACAGCCTGCCATCAAGTCAGCTGTCACTGTCAGCAACAAGAACATCTTCCCAGCAAGAACAGTGCTTCACAATGTATCAGGGTGAAGGACCCAGTTGGCCAGTGGTATCATCAATCCACCACAAATGGGTCCTTTCACACAAATAAATCTACAGTGACACTGTCATGCAATGTAGCTAGGAAAGTTTGTATATGCAGACATTGCCCTGTGTACCAGTCTTGAAACGTACAAGTAATCAATATGCCAAAGCATCCGGCAGGTCTGAGGACCTTGATTTGACTAGCACCGGTATGGAATGCACACTCCAACTTATCCTCCACCCTGAGCCGGGTCTTCTATATTCCAGCTTGTACTAGGTACTGATTGAGTATATGGTTCTCTTCTCTCCATAAACAGGATTTGTAGAACATCATCAAACAAATGCACACACTGGCAGATGGGAAGCAGCCTGAATATGCTAAAAGGACAGAGCACACAATTCCAGTAGTGTTAGCTGCAGAGGAACCCGACCTGGCCTTCTCCTAATGCCTCCCCCAAGTTAGCAAAGCTCTAGGGCTTGAAACAAGAACAAGTGGAGGCCAGGTGCAAGTGGAGGTGCTCCAGACAAGTCAGAACATCACTCCGAATACTTTTAACAGATAACACATTGAACAAATGGTACTTTCTCTGTTTTGCCTGACACTCTAAGTCAACTCTCATCGAAAAGCACCCAGACACTGTTCAAAAGCAAGCACAACCACCTCAATCCTGCTGTCAGATCCCATAAGACACTGGATATCTTTACTGGCCTTGGCTTATAATGCTGTTAGATTTGTGCCCACCTGTATCGTCCCAGCCTCGCCATTCCCTTCTTGCCTCTTGCACAGGCTTATTTCATATGATGCCAGGCAGAGCTTTCAGGCTGTGAGAAATTTCAGGCCTGCTAGTTAGAGATCAGAGTGAAGAGAGGGAAGGATCAAGAGTCTATAGGACAACTGGGAGAGAGGTACCCTCTGGAAAAGCAATATTCATCTGGCCCCTCTACAACATTCCTTCCAGGCTGGCTTCAGTTACGGCATAGAGAACAATGAGGGTCCAAATTACAACAATAGCAAGAATGGATTACCTACAGACACCAGCTGCAGTGCAACCTTGTGCTGTGTTTTTTCAAATCAATATTTTATGGCTCAGGAATTGTTTTTTGCCTTGTACTGGGAACCAGTGTCTGAGTCCCAGAGGAGTGTGCCACAGGAATTGAGATCACACTACCTGTGTCTGGATGCTAGATCTTCCACTTCTGAGGCAAGTAACAGTGTGCCTCAGTCTTGAAAATGGGTTTCTAGCTACCTGGTAGATTTCTTAGTGTATTCACTGCACTAATATACATATAATTTTCTTAGATCAAGAGAGGGAACAGAAGCAGTAGCCACAGGGTCCTGGATCTGTGTCAGCCAGCAAAGAGCCCTGGACCTCTAGGGAAGTGACCAGAAAGAGGTTCACTGAACAGCCCAGAAAGCATAATTTCACCCTTGTCATACAGATGGCAGCTGAAGAAAGGAGTGTGACTAAACTCTTCCATTTTCAGCTACTGACTCTGTGATGACATGCAGTCCCCAGGCCAAGGGCTTCCACCAACCATGTTATTGCTGTCACCAGTACCGCTGCTGCTCCTTCTATGGCCAGTGGGGCTTCCACCCAGAGGACAGACCCCAAAATCATTCTCAACCCTTTAGCCTTCTTAGGGCATGCCTCTTCCCCATCACCCCATTCTAGAAAGCATGCTAAAAAGGGGGATGGGGCAAAACAATCCCAGATTGGTCTCAGATCTGCCATATTCTACCCAGAGTCATACAGAATCCAGGCTTCTGTGATCATTTCCAGTTCCCTAATTAGTGTACCCTTGTTTACAGGCCTAGTTCAGATTGCCAGAAAAACGTGAACTTCAGTTAAACAATGAATTTTTTAAGTATCTGCATACCCCTCTAAATATTGCATAGAATGTATACTAAAAGATGTCTTTAGCTAAAATCCAAATGTCAACAGGCGTCCTGTATATGTATATAAAATTTGGCAAACCATGTCCAGGGTCACAGAAGGGTCTTTCTATTATCAGAAAACCTTAGAGAATTTACGGGGCTCCTGGAAAACAACTTGAAAAAGGACTCTCAACAGTGCTTTGACAGGGAGGTACCACCAGCGAAAGACATAGCCACAAATCACAGAAGGGAGGTGGAGAAGGGGAGGGGGAAGCCAACCACAGATACAGGACAGAGGAGACTGCATCTTTGGGCACCTGGGGCTTGATTCCTCAAGGGAGTCATCCATAAATCATATGTAACATACCTTGAAAATGGGTTCTTCTTTTGATAGTAGTTCAGTCTTACAACATCATTTAATTACCATCAAATGGCCCAACTCCAAATCCCATGCTATTAGGGTGAGAATAGCAAAGAATCTCAGGTAGAATCTGAGAAGATGACTCACCAAGTAGGAATCAGATCCCCAGAATCCACGAAAGAAAGAAAGAATTTATTTCTATAAGTTGTTTCCTGATCTCCATCCACATGCTAGCTAGAACACATATATCCCGGTGCACATGCACACACACCACATTCCCCCCACCTACAAAACAATAAATAAATGTTAAAAAAGCAAAGAAATTAATTTCAGGGGGTATAAACATTGCATCTATCACTTGATCATTTTCTATAATTCAAGGTTGCCCCAAGGCCGTGAACTCTTCTGCACTTCCAAGTGCTTCACTGGGCATGCCCAGACAGTGCTAGGCATGAAAAGCTAGCAACACTTGGGCTGGAAAGCATGGACCACAGCTGCAGGTAAGCAGTTGAGCATCTGAGCCCAAAGAGTCCACTGTGGCTCATACAGAACACCTGCTTCACTTTCTTTTACCTCGGGTTGACCCCGTAGTTATAGGAGGATGCAAAGACTTACTCACTGGGCATCTGGGGGTTGCTGCCAAATCAGATGAGAGTGGGGGAAAGAGTGTTCAAATGTACCAGACTTTACGGAAATTGAAGACATGGTCAACATTATTTAATTAAGAAATGAAGGAAGGAGGAGAGAGAAATTTTACTGGTTAGTAAGCACATAGAATAGTATAGCTCAGGACAAAAAAAAAAAAAAAAAAACAAAAAACAAATGAATTTGCTATATTCACTTTGTTCCATGCCCTCTTCTAGATACAAAGATTCTGTATCGAACCAAATATTCCAATGTCTTTATGGAACTTATATTTAAATGGGCAGGGAAATATAAAATCTTGTAAAATACCATAGACAAAAATAACCCAAGGCGGGGGGGGGGGGAACCAGAGAAGGTTGGGGAGTATGACAGGATTCAGTATTTAGTTGGTCAAAGAAAGGTTTACATGAAGATGATATTAGAGTTAAGCTAAAAGGAAGAGGGGAGAGAGAGCAGCAAGGGCTCCTAGGTGAGTGTGTGTCTGGCCTCATCTGGAGTCAAAGGCCTGGCCAGCTGTGAAAAGCACAGGGAAGCTTTCGTGACTGGTACCCAAGTGGGTTATAGAAAAGGTTGTTACAGGGACAGTGTGGGGGTGTTTGGGTAGACCACAGTGATGACTTTATCTGTCTTTGGGATGAGTTAGGGCCATTGAAAGGGAGCATAGGGCTCAGTGTTGTTGTATGATTCATGCTCTAAAAGAGCATTTTGGTTGCCTGCTTAAGAACAAGGGGTCTGCTCCCTGGGCCTGGCAAGCAGGTAGATCGTGTCTTCTACTTGGCAGGCTGGGATAAGAGGACTGCAAGTTCACAGCCTTTCTAGGATACTGAGTGAGTTCACTGTCAGCCTGGACAGTGTCGTGAGTCTAGGAGACTGTCTCAAATCAAAGTGAAAGGAGGGGCTTGAAATATAGTTCGGTGGGAGAGCATGAAAAAAGAAAGAAAGAAGGAAGGAAGGAAGGAAGGAAGGAAGGAAGGAAGGAAGGAAGGAAGGAAGGAAGGAAAATCTAAAGCCTGGAGCATGGTGTTGCACACAGGCAATCCCAACACTGGCAGCTAAGGCAGGACTATGGGTCCTCGGTCAGTCTGAGTTTCAGAGTGAAGCCCTGTCTCCAAACAGTAGGACTGAGCAGATGGCAACAGAACTAGGAGCACAACAACATGATGGGTGGGAAGTGACCGAATTGTGAAAGTGTGAGTTTTTAGGAGTTGCCAGCAGGGTTTGCAGCCAGGATGGATGAGAGGGAAAAGTGGAGGAGGATGAATGTTAGGTTTTGGACCTCACTGGCAGAAGAATGGAGCTGCCAAATGAGAGATTCAGAAGGCTGTGGGTAGGACAAGCTGGAACAAGGAGGCTGAGTGCAAGATACTGCTCATGTCTAAGTAGAGAGGGCAAGTAGCCTCAGACATTGCAGTCTGGGGCGTTGCAGAAATGGTATTCAATACTATGACACTGGGGAGGAGGGAAGGCAGACAGAGAAGATGTACAATGCAATGACCCAGGAGCCTGAGCCTGGAAGCCACTATGACAGGCTCAGTTACACCGCCACTAAATCCCCCTAATAATAACATCAAAGATTGATCTCAGGAGTGCAAACTCCTCAGTGTCTTTTTGCCTGCATCCAGTGGCCTTTTCCTGCTCCTACTACAGAGAAAGCTGAACCTAGGCTTCCAGTGACTCCTTGTCACTTCTGAACGTACTACTACCCAGACTTTCAGGCCTTGCATCTGCCCTCCCCTCTTATACCCTATCTTAAATCTTCCTCTAAGAACCATAGAGCCCCAGATGGTGTGTATCTATCCCAAGTGCCCTCTGGTTCCCATCCAGTTCTCAGCCCACCATCTACAAATCTCCATCCAGCATCTGTCTCAATTCACTCATCATAGACTCCATAGTGCCCACTCATCGACCTGTGCTTGTCTGTGATTGGCATGTTCTGTTGGCCAGCAGACTCCATCCATCTAAGGCAAGTCTCAAAAGTTTTCTATCAAGCACAAGCACACATTCTTTCCTCCCAGTTGACCAAGCTCAAAGTAGCCCAGCATTAAAAAAAAGAGAAAAGAGCCAGTGTGTAAAGCCCACTTGACTGTGGAGAAGCCCAGATCTCTCTCTCTCTCTCTCTCTCTCTCTCTCTCTCTCTCTCTCTCTCTCTCTCTCTCTCTCTCTCTCTCTCTCTCTCTCATCTCCCATCCTCACCACCACCATCCTTTGCAACTGAACCCATTGCTAAGCCACTCGGCTGTCAACAGCTATTGGGAATCGTGACTGAAGAGGCAAAAATGCGTTTGCACGTGCCTTCTCTTCTTACTACTCTGAAGCAGCAAGAGCTCTTAACAATGGATTAGAACTCCTCCCTTCCTAGAGAGTAAATAAAAGCTCATCTGGAGGGGTGGTGCAGGAAGGCTGGAGAGTGCTGGGGGCTTCCCTTACCCCAGCATCCTCTTCCCTCATTGGAGGTGGCCTCAGAGGTTTTAGAGGAAAGCAGTGCCGTAACTCATGAGATTAAAACATGCCCGCTTCTCCTCAGACATGTATTCTATATGAAAATGTGGTTTATGGGCATCAGGTCCACAAATCTAAAGCCCAAGCAATTCTACCTGTGACCATCAGTCATGAAAGTACACTCCCGGAGAATGAAAATTTACACGACCACTGTTAGCCCATAACCAGTGCCAGAGCATCCTCCCCCAGGAGCCAGGTCTCCCTGACAACAACTATCCGCCCCATTTTTACTGGCTGGTACCCAGGCTAGTGGCAATGACTCACAAATGTGTGTATTTATCATGAGGCATTTTCAAGGCGCATCTCTTCTGGTTTGGAGAGAGGGTACTGGATGAGGAGAAATGAGGCAAAAAGAAGGGGGGGTTCTGTTTCTACCCCTTTCCAGCCATGTAGCTCAGCAACTTCGCTCTCTCTATGTTCATTTCTGCCTCTGCTTGACCATCCTGAGAACCTGAGTCTGATTCTGCACGATGTAGTGGTGAGGTTCTCAAGCTCTGAACAAGTTCCTCCACCTCTCTGTGTCTCAATTTCCTCTGTGAAATGAAATGGTCATGGTACAGCTTCATAGCAGTGCTATGAGAATTTAAGAGGTTAATATTTATATGAAGCCTGGAGCAGTACCTTCTATATACGAACCCAGTGAGGCCTCTGTCAAATTTGTTCACTCAGCAGACACTTATTGGGCACTGTGTTCTCTTCCCAGGGCTGCTGGAACCATGCATTACACAGTCCGTGGCTCACAAAAGCGGTGTGCTGCCTTACAGATCCAGATAGCAGAAATCTGACATCAAGGGAGTCCACAGGGTTGGTTTCTCCTCGGAGCCGTGGATCACATCTCTTCACTGCCTCTCTCTTAATCTGCTGCAGCTTTTTGGTCATCTCTGTTTTTTTTTTTTTTTTCCTCAAAGAAACATCATCCCAATTTCTGCCTTCATACTCACATGTGGTCATTGGGGGTCCACATTTCTCGTTTTTATAAGGACACCAGCCATATTGCATTAGGGACAACACTAATGCTCTCTTTTTCATGTGATAGCATTTGAAATGATGTCATATATAAGTTCAGTCACACCCTGGGGCACTTGGAGTTAAGATTTCAGACCCTTTTTCTGAGGCAACACAGTTCCTCCCATGACAAGCACCTTCTGACAGTTTTTACATAGCATCAAGAACACAGGATTAATGAGATGTGGTCATGTTTTACATGAGTTCACACTGGAATGTGGAAAACAGATTGCATGCATGAAACAGGAAATACAGTGCCATGAAAAGGTATAAAATGAAAGGCATGGGAGGTGGGGAGATAGAACCATAAGGGAAGGCTTCAAAAGGTTTCATGTATTTGCTGAACTTCGAAGGATGGGTTGGATTGAAATTCCCCAAATGAGTATCACCTCCTCACTGCTAACCCCCTCCCCCGCCTTTGACCTACTGGAGGTTGATACTGTGTGGCATTTTCCTGAAGCTCAAGCCCTTGATGTATCAGGTTTAAGACTCAGCAAAGGGACATCCACAAACATCACACAGACGAATTTCAAATGGCCTTGGCTTCTAAGTTAAGAATTTCTCTTGTCATCCTATAAGTACTTATCTTAGGTCAAGGTCCAGAGGCAAACAAGGATTCTTAGGAGTAAAATTTTTATTTAGAAAGAATCACCAGGAAAAGACAGCAAGGATATAGGGAAGGGCGAAGGTCAAACCAAGGGACCTTACTGAGCCAGAACACTCAGGGGGTATAATTTGCCTGATCCTACAGGGAAACTCTGGAATCTCTGTAAGTGTCACCTCAGAGATGTCCAGGTTAGAGCAAGGGAGGTAGAGAGTCTGCAGTACCTCCACATGTCAGTCCCTGGATTAGAGCTGTCTCCGACACTTAAGGCTGTCCTCATTCTGTGGTTCACGTGAAATGATTTTTGGCCCCCAAGAAACCAGCTGCCAAGAGTAGAGGCATGCCAGGAGTCAATGTCCATGCAGATGGCAAAGTGATCATATGGCAGGATGCTTCTGGTGCTTCTTGATGGGGGGAGGAGAAGATTAAAAGATCTGACCTCCAAGTCAGAAAATCTGATAACTGTAAACGAAGGAGACAGCAGGAACGCAAGCTAGTAGTGATGCTGTGGCAATGGTCCAAGCCAAAGCTACTGGAAACCCAAACTAGGATGGGAGGAGAAGTTGGAGTGGAAGGGAATTAGAAAGGCATTTATAAACATTTATGGCTGTACTGTATGTACTTTAGGTCTCTCTCTGTGTGTGGTACTTATTTATACCAGGCAAGCACTCTATCATACATTCTATCCCTCTTTTTACTTTCTTTTCTTCTTGTGTCAGCCTATATTACATAATGGATTTCATTACGATGCTTTTAATACACACATATAATGTATTTTGATGTATTACCCCATGGCCCTCTTGTGCCTGCCTCCCACTTCTGCTAATTCCCTTCATCTCCCCAACTAACCCTCCTTCTGTTTCCATGTCTTGTTTGTGTGTGAGCCAATGATTTAACTAAGGGTTGCTTACAGGAGCCTAGGTGAGGGGTTCTTTAAAAGAGCATCATCATCTTAGAACTGGCTACACCACAGAAGAAAATCCATCTCCCTCACCCAACAAATATTAATTGCTTATAAGTCTGGGAGGGGTGTAGCCATATGAACCCTCCCCTACTCCATGATGAATAGCTAATGGACCCAACACTGTGCAGGACTTTGGAGGAGAATCACAGCATATGGGAGTTCACAAATGCCACAGCCATGTCATACGTGGAAGACAACATTAAGACAGTGTGCCACAACCCTACTCACTTTCCTCCAGCTTTTACATTCTTTTTGTTTCTTCTTCCTCAATGTCCCCCGAGCCTTGGGTGATAGACATGTCCTATTTATGGCCCGATGACTCAAAAGTCACGTATTTTCAGCACTCTGGTCAACTATGAGTGTCTGCACTAACTAGCACACATGACAAAGACGAACTGTTCTCACAGAGGTGAAGAGTAGCTCTAATATTAGCCAAGTTGTCCAGGCTGTTCTTGAACTGAATCTGTGGCCCAGGACGTCCTTGAATCCTGCCTCAGCATCCTGACTATAAGTGTATGCTTCCATACCATAGCATAAATTGATTCTTAAATTTCCTACAGAATTTTGTTGGTTTGAGGCTCTCTCCAAAGAAATACCACCGGCAGGTGTTAGAACTCTTAAGAGTTAAGGCCTCAGGGAAGGGCTTTAAAGGCAACACCAGTGTGCTCTTGAGGAGGATGGCAGCTCCCTAATGATCCTCTCTTCCTTTAGGCATCTTGACTACAAGGTAAGAAACTTTGTTCCACTGTGCGTTCCAGCCTTGATGTGCCACCTCATCATAGGCCCAAAGCAAAGACACTACCCAGTTACGGAGTGACACCCAAAGCCATGTGCCCAAGAAATCCTTTTTATTGCCCTCTATGCATACATATGTACATACATACATAACACAACACATAGACACATATAGCACACAGGCATGGAGATAGAGGCAGAGACAGAGGGTGTAATTAGAAATCCATCTCCTAGGTCAAAGTCCAGGAATTTGTTTTAATTGATATTCTAGCTAATGCTGATGCACCCTTAAGTTTGAGAACCACTGACACATGCAACTTGGTTGAAGTTTGTGAACAGAAGTGACATGAAAAATGCCTACAAAAGAGCCCAGTCAGAGTGGACCACCAGGTCGTATGTAACAAATGGGAAGGGGAATTAGGAGAACATGCAGGTAGCCACAAGAAAAGAATTGCGATCTGAGGCATTCGACTGACCCAGTTATGACTGAACCATGAGCGGACTGCTCAGCTAAGAGCAGTGTCAAATCCATAGTTGCTTTTGGAACACAAACTCACCACCTGGATCATAATTTTCACCTAAGTCCCTCCCAGCATTTGACAGAGTATTGACTGATTATGGCTATGGGACCAGTAGTGAAAACAGCCATCAAGTACATCATGAGAAAGTTCTGTGATTTTTGAGGCTGGCAGGTAGAGAGGCAAATTGAGGGTAAGCTTGTTATATAAAACTTGCCATAGAACACCAATCTCTTTGGGGCTGTAGCTTAGTAATAGAGAGCTTCCCCATCTCCTCCATGAAATTCTAGACTCGATCAATGCAAAAAAAATTAAACAATAAATAAATAAGTAAAATAGCACTTTTTATTCCCTACCTCCAACTGGTTTTCTTTTGTTTGGTTTTGTTTTGTTTGTTTGTTTGTTTTCCTATCGGTTTTGTTTTGTGTTGCTGTAGTTTGAGGTTTGTTTCATTCATTTGACTTGATATGGGGGTCTCTTGTAACCCAAACTGGCCTTGAACATGATAAGCATCAAGGGTGACCTTGTATTCTCATCTTCCTGACTCTACCTCCTAAGCACAAAATTCACAGGTGTGGGACACCACACTCGATTTTGTGCAGTGCTGACGATCAAATCCTGGGACTTGTGTAAGTGAAGCAAGCATTCTACCAGATGAGCCACATTCCCGGCCCAGGCTTTGTCTCTGATAATATAACCATCACTTATCACGACTATCACCTGTTGTTCTGGAACCGCAGTAGGTGACATTCCTGTGGTTTCCTTCAGAAGCTGCAGTCATCATGAGAGTCCCATCATTGGCTTGTTGGACTGCAAATGGTGTCTGTTAGCCAAACTTCAGTAGGGACTTCTGTCCAGAGCCCTCATCAGAACCAGAATGGGTCTCTATGGAATCTTGGCTTTTTATAGCATGGCAACTGAAGTCCAGGGGCCAGGTCTTGTGTGTGAAACATGTAGTAGTTGTATTGCCTTTTTGTAACTAGCTTCAGAGGTTACACAGCATCACTTCCGCCCGTGTTCTAATGCTGGACTCTATCATAGTACCACTAGGGATCATATCTGGGATGAAGGCCTGGGGATGTAGCTCATTTAGTAGTGTCGGCCTCTCATATGAGAGTGAGAAACAGCCCTAAGTTCCACTTACATTAAAAAGGAGGGGGACACAGACTCCGTCTTTGAATGGGGTGAAGTCAGTTACTGGAAGAGTGTGCAGGGCTGACACTATTCTTTCAGCCATTTGTGCAACTTACAATCTGCCATAGGGGGAAAAAAATCCTCAGTGGTCAACCCAGCTCTGACCTTGCTGAGTCTGGCGTGTAAGCTCCAGCCCGTCTCGAATTACCCGGAACTGGGTTGATCTGTTATTCCTGCAACCTTCCTTCTGAGGCTGGGGCATGAATAGTAAAAGTTCTCATTACATCATAGTTTAGCAGGCCTCTGTAGTCAAGAAAACTACCCCCTGGACTATCTAGAAGACCTGGAAATCCCCCAAAAAGAGCTGCTTCTGCCTCTAGGAGTTATGCACGTGAAGGGTATGGTCACCAGAGGGACAACAGCCGGAATTACATCACCCCCTCTCTTCGCTCATTTTTCATTGCTGTTGTTCTTTTTCCTGTGTTTAATTTCTCTCCTTCCTTACCCTCCCGTAGGACCTCCCCCTTGGAGATGTGGTTGTTGTTGGTGGTGGTGGGGGGGGGGTTGATTGATTGGTGCTGAAAGCAGGGAGGTTGCAAGTAGAGAGAGATCACCTTACCCTGGAGATAGTTTCCATGGCAACAGGGACAGGTTGGTGGGAGGGGCAGGCAGATAAGGGCCCCACTTTGGGCTTCAGTGCACAATGGAGGTGAAGGCTCTAGTGTTTGTATGGAGAGCGGAAGAATATTCTTGTGCAGCTGGCTTAGGAGTGGGGACAGGAGCAGAGAGCACGTCGAAGCTGTCGTACTGTTCTCTGCCCCCTCCTCTCTTAGCTCACCAGACAGCAAACATCTGTTTGTTCACCAACCCAGTGTGCCACGTTTCCCTCCCCCCCTCCTCCCCTCTCCTTGCTTCTTTAGCTCCTGCCAAGCTTCTAACCTGAGAGAATCAATTCCCCTCCCACAATTGGGGCGGTGCGGGAGGGGGCAGAGCACTGTTCACTATGATAGCCTGGGTCAGGGTCTCAGCTCCACTCTGCTGCTTGCATATTGGCCTTCCTCTAAAGCTGTTCCTTGGTGGGGACCACAGATAGTCTCCGGAGGGTGACACAGGTTACTAGTCTCTCAATGGCAACACACGCTAAATACCCAGCACCCTCCAGCTGTAAAACTCACACATGCTTCGGCACTGCCACGCTGGTACTGGCCCTACCAAGGGGCACCCCTTGGCCCTAAAAATCAGTAGACTCTTAGCCCGTGGCTGTGAGCTTGCTCCTCTTTCACCAAGGCTGAATCTCTTTCCCCTTCCCCACTTTCTGCTCTGACCTTGTAACTCATCTAGACAGACCTCACACTCAGGAACTTCAACACACTTGTAGACAACTTGTGCGGCTTCTATATCCAGTGTGATCTTCTTCAGTGTGACTGGGTAACAGCATGGAGCTGTCTCAACCTACAATGTGTCTGCAAGGAAATGTATGGAAAAACTAAAATAGGGCTCACCAGCCTGGGCAGAGCCCCTGTGGGTACACACCCCAGTTCAACCCAGAAGTCAGACACAAGACCCAGGACTGTTCCTATCTGGACCATAAGTGCCTTTTCAGTATTGATAGGGAGGGTAGGGCTAAAGATCTCATTTTTCCCTTCATCATGTTAAAGGTTGAATGACCACAGAATCTGGCAGCCTCCCACATACCTAACAAACAGAAATCAGGATCTTCCAATAGTCTTGTTCATGTCAGCCTCAATGCCCAGCAGCAGATAAATGGAGGAGCAAAACTGGCCTGTGTATGCAGTAGAGTATCAGTCAGCTATGAAAAGAAATAGAATTTGCATCCATGCTACCATTCGGATGACCTTTCAAAATGAGATGCTAAGGTCCAGCCAGATGGTTCAGCCAGTGAAATTGTTTGCCATGCAAGCCTGACAGTCTGAGTTCCAACCCATGTAAAGGTGAAAGGGAAAATTTCACTTAACTTGTCCTCGGACTTCCACATGTGCACCCTATCATGTGCACCCTACTCCCCGATTTCCTAGTAATCGATAAAACAAAACATGGCATGATGTGAAAGTCATCAACAATTCCATTTATGTGAAATATCCAGCATAAAGAATTCCATGGAAAGTTGATTCATTGTTGCCAAGGATGGGTGGGTGGCAGAGAGCGAAGGACTGCTCATTAGTATGGGGTTTCCCTTAAAGCGTGATCGTTAAAAACTTCAATAATATATAGTGGTGTCACATGCAGTGCCCATAAGATGAAGTTAAGTATTCTGTAAGGGTCATTTTTTACATGCAACCTAACCAGAGATGTTTGGATTGGTTTGGTTTTGAGACAGTCTCAGAATATGCTAGGCTGGCCTCAAACTCCCTGCATTGTAAAAAATGACTTTGACCTTCTGATCCCTCTCTCTCCTCCTAGGACTGCAGCCACAGTCAATGACCTTATGAGTTTATACCCTACTGGGGATGGAACCTAGGGCTTTGTTGATACTAGGTCAGTGCTCTACCAACTGAGCCACATTCTCCAGTTCCTTAACCAGTTTTGCAATGCAATTGGTAATAATGGTGTACTAGCAAGGGTACCAGAACCATGAAATCACCATCATTGAGAGTGATTAACCCACTCTGGATTACACAGGGCTGTGAACTTCAGTACTGAAGTTCTAACACTGGCAACCCCAAGAGATGTCAAGCTTACGTTCTCTGCGCAGAAACCGTAGTACAAACTAAGTCAGGCTTTCAATCAGCTCTGAGTTGCTGTGTGGTGAGCATGCTTCCGGATCACGTGGAATAATAATCACACTAAAGGCAGACGGCAGAGAGCATGTTCCGTGGCCATGGCACTCTTACTGTCCAGGGCTTTCAACATGCACTTGAGCCCCCAGGGAACTATTAAATATACAGAATGTGGGGGGAGGGACTGAGATGCCACATTTCTAATGAACCCTGGGAGTGAGATGACACTGGTCACTACTCACACTTTGAACACCCCCCCCCATCCATGTTCTTCACATATGATAATCCTCCTCACCATCTAGAATCCTTTGAGGTGAAAACCATTTGTAACCTTAATCTCCAGACAAAATAGAAGGTAGTAGGAGGTCCTGTGACTGGCCCAAGGTCTTTTAATTAGAACCCAAGTCACCACAGAGGCCACAGGTACCCTTTAAGCTGGGGAGAGTGTTCACATGAAGTATTTGGACCCAAGCCTGCCAACTGAGTAACTTTTCTCATAATAGTAGCCCTTGTTGTCATGATTTCCATTAGAGGGCCCTGCGTGTTGAGAAAATGGTTCATTTCAGAATCCTCACTAGACCAGTGGCCTTTAATGTCCTTCCAGATGACCTAATCTCCAAACAAGCAACAACTTTTCTTAGGAGGTTATAGCCAGCACTTCCTTCCTCTAGTCTTTTCTTTGCAGTAGGTTGTGCTGGATTCCCCAAGAACACCTCTCACTCCCCTCTCTGCTTTCCCACAGGGTTTGATCTCTGTAACTCTGACTCTTTTAGACCCACAAAGCAAGAGCACTGTCTGTCTCTTATTCTCCCATAATCTCAGTACCTGCAAGCCAAGAAGGACAACCTACTACCTGTAGATAATCCAGAGCCTGTCATAAGTGCCCAAGACACATCTACCAACTACCTCCGTGCCTCTTAAGCCTCAGTTTCCCACTCTGTATAATGGGCATGCCGGTACCTTACCTAGACTCCTTGCATTTGTAATCAGACAGTTTAAGAACAATTAGTCCCCTCCCTATGATTAGAAACCTACTTCAGGATGGGTAATCCGCAACATCCAGCAGATCTGGAGTTTCTCGCCTTAGGTAGCTCCATGAGAATGGGAAGCCTAGGCTGTGGCAGGACAGAAAGCTCCCTGCAAAGGGGGGAGGGGCAGAATGATAGGCTCGATCTTAGGCTTGATCTTGCCCAAAACCATATTTGGATTTAGAGAACTGGGGTTTCCCAGGCCAAGACAATAACAGCCCACATCTGCCACCCAATCCTGGGAGTCCCTGTTCAGTGTCTCTGGGACTGGGAATGGCTGGGAGAGAGAGAAAGGAGGGCAGGGAGGGAGGAAACTAGGAAGAGAGACAGATGAAAGAACTTCCATAGGAAGGGTCTGGTTTGAATAGGACAGGGCTGGAGAGGACTTGGAGAAAGCAGCCTTCTCCTTCCCAGCAGAGCCCCTGGAGTCTTTTGGCTCTCCCTCCCCCACCCTGTGGCCCTCTGGTCTCCTCGGATCCATATGTGGGTTTTGGCTCTGTTTGCAGACAGGGGATCTGAGGAGCGCTTGTGTGATTTGTACAGCTGTCATTAGGGTAATTGCACGATATTTTCCCAAATTTCTCCTGCAGCTTCAGGCTTGCTTTCCAAACTTCCTGCCTGCCCACTAACGTGGGCTCTGTAGAGAAGAGCTGGCTCTGAGCCTTCCCAGCAGCTGCTAACAGGACCTAAGGGCAGTCTTCTCTAGTATTCCATTGGGAACAGGCACCGGGGTTTGAGAAGAGCGACCCACAGATTGAAAAATAACAGCTCCTTAAAAGTCACATTGGTGGTCACTGCTGATAGTCCTTGATGTCAATTCCTTTCCCAGAATGGAAAGAGATGCAAATTAGCCTGACACGGAGAGAGCAATGAAACCTCCTTAAAGCACCAGAGGTTGGAAAGTCCCTTTATCATATGTACTTCAAGAGGGATGATGGACCAAAACCAGGCATCTCAGTTCCCAGCATCCTCCCAAACCAGCACTGCTCACACTCAGCATGGCTCTCTCAACTGACTAATGATCAAGCCCAGAGAGCCGCTGTAGAAATCAGGGAGCTGTGTGGGTCTGGTGGAGGTGGGGAGGTCAGGGTGCAGTTGACAGTGTTTTCTACAAACTAAAAGTCATTTAGACACAATAGTGAAGGACTACTCCCACCCGTTCTCAGGTGAAGCTGCCCACCCTCTTTATACTGCTCTGACAAGTATCCAGTCTTCTGGACTGACTCCTCCAGCCTGTTAAAATATGAATACATGCACAGGAGACATAGGTCAGAAGGTAAAGATCCTGCCCTACAAGCCTTATGTCCTGAGTTCCATTTCAGGAACAGATTACAAATGTGGAAGAAGAGAACCAACTCCACAAGTTTCCTTCTAACCTCTGTGCACCACATGCTGTAGTACATACATGCCCACATTCATACATCACGTACACACACACACACACACACACACACTAATAGTAGTAAGTCATTTTAAAATTAACAGATAATTAAATTATAATGGCTCCCCAAACAGACATGCACACAAGGATATAAGCAAGCGTGTATACACATGCACATACCAACAAGCAAGAAAATACCGCCTGTTTTCTGCTTGTCTGGGGAAGAGAAAAGGAGAGTCTGAAATTATGAGCCAATGAACGAATAGAAAGAGAATGGGAATGTCCTATATAGCTCAGGAACAATTCTCCATAGTGGGTCCTCTAGGCTACAACAGCCAAGGAGATGACAGGCTGATGGGCTGGCACTCAGCCTCGGGGGCCATGTTTCTTCTGACCCGCTGGCTGGGGAGGGGGATGCACCCTGGAGAGCCTCGTCACTTAGCATCGCGTCTGCTCCGACATGATGCCTCCGAGTAATGTAATTTATATTTCATGCACAATTGAAGCAGCTAATGGTGTAATTCTCCAAGGGGGAAACAAGTTGTTATAGTGTTAATTACATTGCAAGCGTGTTGCCTCTCCTTTGCCCCCCCCCTCCAGTGTTCCAAGGGAAGTTACCAGGTAGCGACTGAGTGGGTGTCCAAGAAGGTTGCTTTGTCAGGCTCCAGGATGTTAGGGCTGAGCAGAGGCAAGAGAGCCATGGGTCTTTCCACCTCCTTCATCCCCCCCCCCAGTACTGATGTGCTTGGCTTAAAATTGCCCCATGGCCTAGACTTCCTGGCCCTGAGTAGTCATCTACTCTTGCTGAGTTGCAGAACCTCATCTGCATTCACCGGGATGCTGCTTGGGAGGGCACAGTATGGATGATCGTGTGAGAAAGGAGGCAGAGAATGGTCAGAACAAACCAAACACACTAGATGACAGCTGCAAGTGACACAGCCATGTGTGGCCACTGACGGCAGAGGGCTGGGTTAGAATCCTAGCTGTGCGTCACACACTCTAAGAAACCCTTGATGAAATTGCCTTCTTAATGCATCACTTCTCCAAACACCAGAATATTTAAATTTTTTATGTGCAAGTGCGGGGTGGGGGAACAGCTGTTGCAGAGGACAATCTCAAGTGTCATTGTCTGGAGCACAACCTACCTCCTTTGAAACAGGGACTTTTACAGGATCTGGAGTTCACCAGGTACTCCACATGGGCTGGGCAGTGAGCCTCAGAGATTGTCCTGTCCCTACCTCCCTGTGACTGGAATTATAAAGGTAGGGCCACCACATCTGGCAAGTTTACATGAGCTCTAGGGCTGGAACTCAGGTTGTCGTGCTTTTAAGGCAAACACTTTTCCAGCTGAGCCATCCCATAGTCCCAGAACGGGACTGATAAATTAGCAGACTTGGGTGAGTATTCACTGTACCAGTAAGTATACACTGTCGAGAACACCGGCGCATAGCTGGGTAAGTGTAAGTTATTACAGCAAGAGAGAGTGAATGGAGTTAATTTGTCATAAGTTTTGGCAGTTTCTGTGAAGTGGTGGAGAAGTCCATATTATTCAACATTTGCGGAAGCCAAGTTTGCTAAAAGAGAATAAATGTCTTGTTTTCTAAAATAAGAAAAAAAATATAGGAGAAAAGCAGATTTCTCAAGAATTATGGGACCATAAAGTTGAGGATGTTTTCTACAAAGAAATTTAAGTTGACTATTAGAGAGACTTAAAAAAAAATGGAGGAAGGATCAGGAGAGATAATCATGGATCTACTATACACAAACCAGGCCAAACACATTTTACAACTTTTGTTTAGTTGATAAATCAGACTGAGCTGGCTGGTGAAAATGAGAGAAGTTATACGTATTCTTGATCTAGTAAGCATTTTTCAAGAGCTCACAGCTTACATTTATAGAAAACAGCAAAATGGGCCAGCTAGTACTATAATGTGCTGAGTCATCGCTGGTTGAATAACAGTCTGCGTGTGTATGTGGGATTGCTCACTACTTCTAGTACCCACTCTTGTAGTAGTCAGGGTGGACTAACTACTGTAACTCCTACACCTAGTGTCCTAAACAATAAAGGTTCTTGCTTATACCCTCACAAAATATTACCAGCAAGAAGGGCCTGGTTTTCACATGGTCTTCTCTCCACAGGGGTTCTTCCATCATGTGATGCTGCCATTCTCAACGTATGACTAATACGTTTCTGGAAGTCAAAGGTAGAAATGCTAGGTATCATCTCCACCTACATTCCACGGATCAGAATGCAGGCACATGGGAACGAGGGGAGGCTGACCAATGTGATCTAGCCAGGTGGCTATCAGTGAGCATTGGCGGTGTCTTCTATGAGTATCCGTATCCAGGGTGCCAGTCTTCAGGGAACTCTGTACGGACAAGCTGGACTCCTTCTCTCAATCTGTCCTAAGCAGCACTTTCCCCAGCCACCCAGATGAATTGATACAATGGGTCAGGTTATAACTGTGGCTCAACAATTTTTCTAGGTTCATTCTCCTCACCCTCTTCCCTGCAGGTAAATGCTTCTCTAGCTTGCTTTCCCACAATTCCTGAGTCAGGAAGGTAGACAGCAGACTCTTGCAGGCAATGTGATCCCAGCTTAGAGTGTGGGGTTTTCAAATCCTCATTCCCTGGTTAGCTGCCTGGTGCAGTGTGGACTTGTCTGGCTTTAGACAGCAAGAAAAGTTTGTTCAGCAAGTTTCCAGGTAAGACAAAGCCGGAAGGAAAAGCTATTAAGATGGATGAAAAATTAAGCCTCAAAAAATCTTTTGCCGAACTTGCATGATGAGCTAAGTCAAGAAAATTAAATTGCACATGTCTGGGACCCAGCAGGGACCATTCACATGCTCTGAAAATTTAACTGAAGTGGCTCTAAGGGCAGACTGTTTACAAAGGTGGAGGCGGTGTTGAGAAATACAAGGAAAGATGACACAGCCAGGGGCTTTTAATAAGCTCCGCCCTGAACTAGCCCTGGGTGCAAGCAGCTTTGCCCCCATTCAACAAGGCAATTATGAGAAACCTGCCCCCACACAGGAGCTGTAGCTGAACATACAGAAATGCTACTACTGTTATCTAACTTGGGGGTCACAGCCTGTGCCCCAAGTCAGATCTAGCCACCTGTCCGAAGCTGATTAAAGGAACCAAATTAAAAGGGGAAAGCAATCAAAGATTTATTCAGAGTGCTCACATTCAGAAGAGGGACAAAGAGATCCAGCAGGGAACCCCCCCCCCAAGTCAGCCTTTGGGATTTTTAAGTGAGATCAAAGTTTAAATAGAGGGCCAAGGATTTGCGCATCTAAGCAGTCCCTGCCAAGGTGTGATCCCGCCCACTATTGACCCATCATTGTGGACTTCAGCTTCATCCCATAAGGTGGTCTGAAATTTGTTAGAACTCTGTGAAATCTTTTTCTGGGAGACTAGTTCCCCACTCTGTGTGGTGCCTTTCCCTCTTCCTGGCATGAGGTTCCTGGGGAAATTCCCATTCCTTTGGGGTCCACTGTTTCAACAGTCTGATAATCAGATTGAGAGACACAACCACAACGGCTCTTTTTATCTTTCTTTCTGCCAAGTCCGTTACACAAACACTGCCAATGTTAGGAGTTAGAAAGACAGATTTGAGATGAATCGGATACCCAACCTCACCCTGCTCTGTCTCTCTTAAACGCTTGTGGGTGCTTCCCATTCTTCATAACCAACTGAGAACCAGAGGATCAGGTAATATAATCCCCACAAAGGAGCTGGAGCAGAGTCCTCAGCAGACTGTGAGTAGAGCTATTTATAATAATTAATAATAGTAATAATATAACAATAACTAGAAGACTCACAGTAAGCCAGTGGTGGATGGGGGAGACTACCCAACTGGCTTGTATGGCTTGAATCATATAAGCCTAACTTCTGAGTTCAATCCCTAGGACCCACACCATAGAACAAAACAGATGTCATAGTAAGCATCTGTAATCCCAACTCTCCTCCCCAAGCACACGAACCACACCCAGTGTGGTATTCTCTCCCACCTCTCTCTCTCCCCCATCCCCCCCCACATTTTTAAACTAAAGATTAAAGGAAATCAGTAAGTCAGTTGCATGAAAATGAATGAGGCACGTTTTGAAAAGCTGCAGAAGGGGTCTAGGAATATGACTCAGTGAGAAATGTGCAAACATCAGGATCTGAGTTTAGATCAGTATTACCCATGTAAAAGTCAGGAACAGTAATACACTGAGAAACCAGAGATAGGTGGAGCTTGCTGGCCAGCCAACCCCATCAGTGAACTCCAGTTTCAGTGAGAGGCTCTGTCTCAGTAAATTAGAGAGCAGTTGAGGAAGGCACAGGACATAGGCCCCAGGCCTTCACAGACACAAACAGGGCATGCACATCTACACACACACACACACACACACACACACACACACACACACAAACACACACACACACGTATGCTCACAAGTGTGTATATGCATGCACACAAAGCTGCAGAAATTTGAGGAAGTTCTAGGTTCTGTGTCTAAAAATCAGACACTAGCAATTCTCTCAGTGAAGGATACGGTTGGTGTACTTCTGGTTTTATGTCAACTTGACACACTCTAGAGTCATCAAATAGAAAGAAGTCTCAATTAAGTAAATGCCTCCACAAGACTGGGCTGCATGAAAGCGTATAAGGAATTTTCTTAATTAGTGGTTGATGTGGGGGCAGGACTCGACCATTTTGTGTGTTGCCATCCTTAGATGGTGGTTATAAGAAATAAGGATGAGCAAGCCAATAAACAGCGCCCCTCCATAGCCTCTACATCAGCTCCTGCCTCTGGGTCCCTGCCCTGTTTTGAGTTCCTATCCTGACTTCCTTTGATTATAAACAGCTGTGTAGAAGTATAAATGAAATAAATCCTTTCCTCCTAAAGTTGCTTTAGTCACGGTGCTTCATCTTAGCATTAGTTACCCTGACTAGATTACTTGAAGTGCCCACTATTTTTTGTCCTGATTGGAATACATGCAAACACACACACACACACACACACACACACACAAACACCTTTCCTTCTGAGCTAGGCTGGCTCTTCCACTTGCCACTTTGCAACCATATGGTTACAGAAGGCGAATAGTAGACTGAAGACACAGAAAAGCAAGTCCAGCTATCAAAGGCTGAGCAAGCTTAGAAATAACAGTGAAAAGACTATACCTTCTCCAAGTAGTTCTTGTGCAGGCAGGAGGATTCCCCTTTTCAACATCTCTCCATCCCCGAAATGCCCACAACTGTCTGACCCACTCATAAAGTCCTGTGGCAAAAAGTGATTCTTCACAGACCGTTCCTTCCATTACAAATGTCTGCTGGCTTTACCATGTTTCCCTCAAGTTGAAGGAAAAGATGTTACCTGAGTTTCACGATAAAAGCAGCAGCAGCTCTAGCAGATCCTTCAGGTTAGACTCAGCTATGCATTTCAATACACTAATTAAAAGGATGAGATAAAGGGAACGTTAGGGTAAGGAAGATGGTACAATGTATTGGATAGGAGCATAGAGGCTACTGGGGGGGGGGGGAGAATCGTCTAAGAACAGAAGAGGTGGGCAGACAGGGAAGAGAAAGAAGAAGAGCCCTATGGGAACTTAATATTTTATAAGCTTATTTTAAAAATGTAACTTAAATGAGTTTGAGCCAGTGATGATGGCACACTCCCTTAAACACAGCACTCAGGAGGCAGAGAAAGCAGATCCCTGAGTTCGAGGCCAGCCTGGCCTACAGAGCAAGTTCCAGGACAGCCAGAGCTACACAGAAAAATTCTCTTAAAAAATCCAAAGAGAGAAGGAGAGAGAGAGAGAGAGAGAGAGAGAGAGAGAGAGAGAGAGAGAGAAAGGAGTTTGTATGGTGTAGATTGTCCTGAAACTGTTTGTAATTTAATGTTAATTCCACTTCCCCAAGAAGGGCTGCCTAGTCACTCCAAATGAACCTTCCCATTTTAATTAGTAATATAAAGGAAAGCCAGTGACTGGGCAGGGCGAGGGAAGTAGAGAGGGCTGAGAGCTCTGAGGAGGTCCGAGAACGGAGGTTAGAGATCGTGGCAACATGGAGCTTCCCAAGGACCAGCTAGACCCAGGTGATACTGAATGGTGATTAAAAGCTACGAACATTAAGGATTTTACAGGTCTAATATCTCATATAGAAGGGCAGTTTGCATCTTTGTCTATTTGATGCAATCTTGTTGTGTAGAGGGTTTGTGGATTAAGAGTTGGATATATAAACCTGTATGAGAAGCTATCGGGCTGTAGAGTTGAGTTTGTGGGATTTTGGGGTACATAAACACCCCGGGACAGAGGCAGAGAACAGGCAGTAGTAAACTGCCAAGGGAAGGGAGTTGCATGGACAGGTTGGGCCGTGTTGGAGGCTCAGACTGGGCTCCAGAAGTGCATGGGGCTCTGTATCAGGGTCAGCCCTGAGAAGTGAGACCTCAGGACCAGTAAAGAGATAAATCATTTTTATTTTTTAATATTTACTGCAACCGTATGGTAGCTTACATGATGGATAATGGTTCTCCTAGTAGCCCTGGATCATTAAAATGAAAATCCTTATGTATAGGGGATCTGTTGTGTTTTATAAAACGATAAGGAGAGAAGGAATGTGTTTGGTGGGTGTGCAGTAAGATGTGGGGGAAATGAGTGCCTCCAGGAGTTTATGTTGAGGCGTCCTTTTCCCCTGAGGAACAAGCCACATAATGATGGTATGGTGTAGCATAGAGTTTATTCAAGGCATGGGGAGGGGAGTTGAGAGGGTAATAGAGACAGAGAAAGGTAAAAAGAGAGAAAGAGAGGGGGAGTGAGGGAGGAGGGGGCAAGCAGCCCCTTTTTATAGTGAGTCAGGCACACCTGGCTGTTGCCAGGAAACTGCAGGGTGGAGCCTAGACTAAATGCCAACAGTATATAAGAGTTGTTGACCAGGAGTAGGATATTTCCCTTATTGGCATTGGCCAATGAGTCCCTGGAGACCCCCATGCAATATAGTTCATTACCATTGCTCTTGTTTGTCCATCAGAACTGGAAACATCACCTCTACTATATAGCCTTCATAATGCCAGAGGATGCTATGCAGGCTGCTAAATCATCAACAGTTTTACCCAGTTCGGAATCCTGTGAACGACAATAATATATGCTTGCTGTTGAATAATGACATGACCATTATAGGGGTAACTGATCAGTTTCTGATTATATTTGAGGCCAGATCCACAGGAGGCAACTTACACTAGTTCTATAAACTTGTCAAGAACCCATGGCTGGGGAGGTTACAAGACCTCCATGAAGAAACCTACTATTTGTTTCCTAAGTGGTCATGTTGCAAAACTGCCTTCTAAATACAAATGCTTGTAGCCATAGGTTACTTTAATGTTCAGCCTTTATCGGAGATGCTTCTTACTGCAGTGGGTAGGGATAAATTCAAAAACCTGTAACTAAGGCTAAGAATAAATGATGGTGGAGTCCTTGATGGAAAAACAGAATCCCCACCTCCAAGGCTCAGAGAACATCAACGGAGGTGAGATGGATGGACTATAAGAACCAGCAGATGAGAAGATGTGCAGCAAAAGAATATTTTCTGTACAAAGCCTTTATAGTAATAAACTCACTGAAGCTATGGCTATCTGTACAAGACATGTACAAGATTGGGCTCATTTGCATTTTATTCTGAAGGAGAGAATGACCCACGAGGCCCCAGAGCTCCCTGAGGGACTATTGGCAACTAAGAGTTACTAGAAGAGGCAGTGATTCTTTCTTTACTGGAATAGCCACGAGAACTTTCCCTTGCTACTGTAAATAACATCCCACCCGTGCTTGGAAAGAAAGTACAATCCAACTCAGTGGGCTACACACAAGAAGACATAAAAATACACGGTGGAATGGTGGTAAAGAAGTTTCCCAGTGGGAGAGGGTGAGAATAGGTGAAAGGTGAACATGACTAAAACTCATTATGTGAACGTATGAGTGTGTCAGATCTCATTTAAAATTGTAAACGATAATAATTCATTAATTACAATCTTTTTAATGAGTGTGCTGGAAAGTTTTATGTCAACTTGATCCAAGCTAAAGTTATCTGAATGGAGATGCCCTCAATTGAGTAAATGCTTCCATAAAATCCAGATGGACAATCCTTTTCTCAATTAGTTATTGATGGGTGAAGGCCAAGTCCATTGTGAATGGTCCCTCATCTGTGCTGGTAGCATTGAATCTTACAAGAAAGCAAACTGAGCAAGCCAATAATCAGCATGCCTCCATTGCCTTTGCAGCAGCTCCTACCTTCAGATTCCTGTCCTGTTTGAGTTTCTGATCTGACTTCCTTCATTGATGAACAGAGTGATATGGAAGTGTAAACCAAATACACCCTTTCCTCCCCAACTTGATTTTAGTCATGATATTTCATTACAGTGATAGAAGCCCAAACTAAGACAACAAGAAACCCTGAGTAAGGTCTAGGGGTATAGCTCAGTGGACACAGTGCTTACCTGGCATTGTACAAAGCTCTAGGTTCAATCTCTAGCATGATATACATCAGATATAGTGGTGTCTATCTTTAACCTTAGCACTTATAGAGGCAAGAGGATCAGAAGTTCAAGGTCACCCTCAGCTTCAGATTAAGTTTAATGGCAGTGTAGATCACATGAGACCCTGTCTCAGAAGAAAGAGACTAGACAGAGAATGTTGGGACACACCTTTAATCTCATTATTCGGGTACAGACAGGAGGATCTCTGGTGAGCACGAGGCCATCGTGATCTACATAGCAAGTTTCAGGACAGCTAGGGCTAAATATCGAGACTTTATTTTTAAAGGAGGGGAGTAAGAGAAGGTAAAAAGCATAAAGGGGAGATCTGACCAACATGACCATGTTGGGAAGCACAGTTAGAAAAGCAATACAACTCAATGATAGATCAGTTGTTTAGCATATTTGAGACACCAAGTCTAATTTCTAGCACTGTTTAAAGAAATGGGGAGAGTAGAGTGCTGCCAAGTCTGTCTTTAAAAAACTCATATAAGCAAAATAAAGAACCTATAGGAAGAGATTCCCTCTTGCCCTCCTGTCCCAATTCTTTCTTTTGCAAGTAGCAGTACAAGCCTGGGTAGGATCTAATGGATTACTGCCTCTCCTTTCCTTCCAAAAGATGGTCTGAAAAAAAGTTCTATTACTTGATGGGATGATTTAGTTCCCCAAAAAGATAACTAGTCTTGCTCCAGGGTACAGCTTTGCCATGGTAGATAATTTCCCTCATTTCTGGGTGGTCTTTCAGCTTGCTGCTGCTTGGGGGTGGTTTTCTCTTTCCATCATAAAGGTGTTTATCACCCTTACAGTTGCTGGAATCCAAAATGACTTCAGGTTTAGGGCAATGCCTAGAGGTTTTGAGGTGCTTTTTGTGGGACTCTTAAACAGGCGGAAAAAGCTCACAGCAAGGTAACCTGTGCAAAAAGCCTTCCACCAGGGCATCCTCACTCCTAATGCTTGGGTAGTAAATACATAAAGGATTCTTTGGGAGGAATGTCAAGATTTGAAGAAATGTTGAGCTCCCAGAGGGCCAGGAAACGCTCTGTAGGAATGCAGAGAGAAGAATGTATGTGCAAGTGGAAATGGGGGCGGGGCTACCATGCAGTGTTAAAGTCTGAAACTATTCAGGTGCAAGTCTGGGTGATGTGTGTTTGCCCTGAACCATTTTTCTAGAGGTTGCTGGGGGTGCTGCGAAGACTCAAGGGGCTAATTGATTCTTAAGGAACTTGGGTACTTAACTGCTGGAGGCCTGATTCCACAGCCAGGGGCCCTGAATCAAGGATTCCGAGAATATGGTTAGCTTTGAGGAACAGTTTTGCTATATAGTCTTAACTGGCCCCAAACTCACTATATAGTTCAAGCTGGCTTTGAACTTGCAGCAATTCTCCTGCTTCTGCTATTCCAGTCACACAGCATGCACATCTGCTAAATGAACTTGCCAAGCCCCAGCAGGACAGCAAACACGGGGCTGGGGGCTCAGTGGAAAATTAGGCTGAACAGAAAGAAGTCTGACGGTAAGTGTAGTTCCAGAGTGGATAACATAGGGACAGAGGCAGCAAAACCTAAATGGCATATTCACCAGGAGCGTGAAAATTGAAGTGCACCCTCATACTCAGAGACAGCCAACAGTTATTGGTCCTTTGCAACCCGAAGAGAGCAGTTGTCTTCAAGCTCTGTTGCTCCAGGCCAGAGAAAGAACTTGTGGCAGTCCCCTGAGAGAAAGAGAAGACTGTCCTACAGAAATCCCTGAGGCTGAGCTCCATGGTTAAGGAAGGCGGTCAGCAGTAGGCATACAGGAAAATGGGAAAAGGGTATTGTACTGGTGCAGAAAGAAGGTTCTGGAGGCCAGAATTGATTAAGAAACCTGTTCCCTGTGCTCAATATGGAGGTTTATCTCTCCTGTTACTGTAGCAATGGGGGTTCTCTGTGGGAAATAGAGGATCTCCTGTGCATTATCTGAAGTTTTTAGACTGTTTCTGACTTTTGTTTTAGAGGTGTAGGAGGGGAGCAAAAAACATCACAGAATCCAGGTGGCCAATGTCCCAGAGATCCCCTAGCTGTACACTTGGAGTGCCCACAGCACAGCCCTTGCAGCCCAGATGGATGTGTTATGCATCAAATGTCTATGGGTCCCAAATATATACACTGAGGTCTAATCCACAGGATGATTTTATGTGCTGAAGGCTTTGGGTAGCAATTTAGTTTAGATGAGACCCTGTGTGGAGGGGTTCATGTGATGATATTGGTAGGAAAGAACAGGAAAATGAGGGGAAAGGAGGAGAAGGAAAAAGAAAAGGACGAATTAGGAGGAGGAAGAAGAGGGAGAAATAAAAGGGGAGAAAAGGGTGCTGCGTATACTTGCTCATTATATACAGATATGTGCTCCTATGTAGGCATGTCTGGAATCCTGCTCTATTACTCTCAACATTATCCATTTGAGATAAGGTCTCTAACTGAACCTGGAACAAGCCTGGCAGACAGCAAGTGAGCCTAGCTGTCTTCACTCCCAGAGTATTAGGATGTAGCTCTTTGTGTGGGTGCTGGGATGCAAACTCAGGTTTGCGCACTCACATAGCAAGTGTTCTTACCTAAGTGTTACAGGGGCACATTACCTCTCTCTGCTATGTCTTCTATGTCTGAAAAATAGAGGCAACAACAGAAATTCCTTCATAGGATGTAAAGGATTTGATGAGTTATGAAGCATACATAGAGTCATGTCTGACACATATGTAAATACTAAGCGAATGCATTATAATTGCTCTGATAATTTGTAGGGTAGTTAGGCTTGTCACTGAGTAGGGTGGCATTGATGGCAAGGAGCATTAGCAGCATCAAAGAGGAACCATTAATGCCAAACTCTACCAAATGAAACCAGGCAGTAATGGAAAAGGGGCTCTCTTACATTAATTCTCTTATAGAAGTTATGCAAAAAAAAAAAAAAAAAAAAAAAAAAAGTCTAAAAACCCCTTGTATCTCAGATAAGCCACTGTTAGAAGGAAACATACCTAATCATGGCTGTCTCCAATAATAAGCTCACACCAACCCCTGACACAAAAGTCCCAAGAACCAGTTATTTTTATTTGCAGATAGTAGACACAGACTTCTTTTCCTTCTGGAAGGCTTCCCCTTATACCAACACTCTTGAATAGACCCTATGGCCCACCACAGCGCACATACTTGAAGAATTTGGAGAAAGTAGGAAAGAGTTATCCAGTGGTATGGACCCACAGGCTATCTTCCTGAGATTGATGCACAGAATCTTTACATCCACATGTATGAGGAACTAATCACATCCAGAATTTTGCATTCCCACCCTGGGGATCCCATCGCTGGTAACAAAGAACTGGCCTTTGGTGTTCTTTTTCCCTTAGGCAGATACCTCAGAGCCATGATATGACTCTTAAGGCTCCCCTTCAAACCCCCTGCCCGAGACCATATGTTTACAGGACTTCCTCCCTGCCTGCCCAGTTTCCCATTCTTCGGGGCCAGGATCCAAGAAGCACTTCCTAAAACAACACCCTCAGTATGGACCCTCATCTAAGGGTTTGCTGGGGAAGTGTCAAAGTCTACTTTTATAGAAAAGAGAACAGAACAAGAATCTAGCATCATCTGAATCCAGTTTTAGGCAGCTACTGAGAGCACTTGAGTCGGATCATTAAAGGAGGCAGGAGGAAAGGCTACAACCCCTGGAGCAGGGAAATGGACTGCAACAGAGCAGCCCCTGGAGGCTTGGCTTCTGGGGAGCGTGCATATGTGTGTTTCCAACCTGCACAGAGAGCCAGGCCATGAGCCAGCAGACCAGAGAGAAAACCTTGTTGAAAACAGACCATGTACCTGTGAGAAGAGTCTGCCAGTTCTGACCACACTGTGGGCCTTGCTAACTACCTGCTTGGGAACACCTTCAGGGCAGCGAAGATGGGGAAGCACCCAAGGTGCTACTGGGACCAAGAAAAGGAAAGCGCTTCAACTTATAGTGCCAGGTTCAAAGACTCCAGTGTCTGCCTGGAAAGCCAGGCATTTTCCCCTGGGGTCCAGGAAAGAGAGAAACTGTGAGAAAGATAGAAAGGGGAGAGGGAGGAAGGCAAAATGAAGAAGGGGAGAGAGACCTAAAGAGACATTTAAAGAGATACAGAGACTGAAAAGGAGATAATCTGAAAAACAGAAACAGTAAACAACAAGAAAAATATGGGGTAGACTGAGGACGGTGCGGAGAAAGCCAGACAGAGACAGATGCTAGAATATGCTCTTGGAAAAACAGGAAGTCCCCCAGATGTGAGGATTGTGGCAAAACCCCAGCTTCCCCGCCCCCCCTCCGCCCCCAGAAAGAGGGTTTAGCCTGAGTCTAATAAATCTTCAGGGCCCTGGAGGCCAAGCCCAGCCCTCCACCCAGCTGCTTCATGCTTCAAAGCAACGGAGGCCTAGCCCAGGCCCACCCTCCCTGACCTAGTACCTCATGCTCCTCTTAGCAGAGCCAAGCAGGGGCTTCCAACCCCTCTATGAACAAAGCCAGCACAGCCCTCCCTCCCTAGAGCACAGCAGGCCTCCTTAGCAGCAGGGTTACCACCAGAGAGGGGCCAGTGGGATAGGCATTGTCAGGAAACTTGTTTTCCAGGGAGCTGAAGCTGCTCAGATGTGCCATGAGCAATTGCCACTCCGCTCGCCTCCCCCAGCAAATTATTCTGCTGGAGTTTCTTCCAGCGTTTGGAGCTGTGCTGCTGTAAATGCCAGAAATCATGTACATTAAGCCTGGAGTGACGGCGGGCTTATGGATGGATTTACCTTCAAACAGAGGCCGCTGAGTTGCCCGGCGTGGGGGGCGGCACTTTATGGATGCTGCTCTCTGCTTGCCGAGGCCTTAAGCGGTCGAGTTGGCCATGTAATCAATTTCTCATGTAGGCCTGGCTCTGGGCCATGTGCTCCCAGGCAGAGCTTTGAGACACAGCCCCTGTACCTACGTTTCTGGAGTCCCTGTCCACTCCCCTTTAGAGAGAAACTTTCCCATCTGCCTGAGGTGCAGGCAGCCAGAGGCTGGAGAATGTTAACACTAAGCAACAATGCCTGGGAGGTCCGATGCCTCTCCCTTTGCAAAGTCCTTTCCCAGGGCTTCTTGCAAGAGAAGTAGCAACCCTCAACACTAACTTGCTGCTCTATGTTTGGCCTCCTACCCTTAATCCCTTCTCACTTCCAAATCTGAATCAGAGGGTTCCCAAGGTTGTTATGCCTGGAACCATCTTATCTTCCCCCTCCAACCTCACCTTCTCCTCTGGGAATGGAGGCTCTGCTGTTTCTCCTGAATGATTACTTCTCTGCTCCTCTGTCCCCAATCCCTCTTATGCCTAGTCAGCCCAACCCTCACCACCTCCCTTTAGTTCTAACCTCCCCAAGATTCCTGCTGCAAGAAAGTCTCCACTCAGTCCCCTACCCAGTGCTAGGGGGCTTTGTCCTAAGCAGCTAGGTGACACAGGTGTACCTATATAGGCTGGCTCACTGAACCCCACCCACAGTCTGTGTTTTTCAGATATTATCTTAGAGTCCACAAGGCTTTCTTGTGAGGTGACTTTGACGTCTGGGTTCCCCCTCCCAAAGTCTAACTGTGGCAAAAGTGATCCTATAGGACATTCAATATCTGGTCATAAAAGACAATATGACTCCTGGTTGGTTCAGTAGAGGGCTCAGAATAGAATCTCTCATGAGCTATGTCTTGCTATATAAGGCCCTCCCTCAAATTGTGGCAAAACCCGAAACATCTGATGCTAAAACAGTACCGGGAGGGCCTGGGGGAAATGCTCAGCCAGTTTCTCTCCCCAGGTACTCCAGCCCCAACTCCTTTCTAAGCAGCCACTGTCAGCTGTCCCTGCAGAGCGCATACAATTTCTGACACACAGAAAGCGCGGGAGATAATACAATGGCCGGTTTTGTTTCAGACCGCTAAACTGTGGGGTGATTTGTCACACAACAACAGGGAATCAAAAGAGCTTTCATGTCCACAAAACCAGTTTTCAAAGGTTAATGAGTCTTAATACAGTAAAAAATACAATAAGACATACGGTAATGCCAAAACAAGGCGCAACAATCCAATCTTTCTTTAATCATCAAAAGGCATTTGCAGCGTTGCAGAGCACAGCATGTTGTGTATCAATTCTCATTGCATGGTGTCCGGGGATCAGAGAGAGGTGTCTAAGCCTCCACAGCTCCTGGGCCCTGCATGGGTTCATTCACAGCCCCGAACACTGGAAAACACACGTGACCACAATTGTCTGGCCACTTAACTCCTAGGAAGAAAAGAACAAGCAAAGAGTACAGAGGCAGAATTTGTTCCCCCAACGCAAGCACCGTCCATTCCCACATTTAGAAGCCTTTCTGGTGCCAAGAACTGTGTCCTTCATTCCAAGGAGTTTAGGTAGCTGATGGTCAGGGATGTGGGATGGGAGTCCTTTCTTTTTCTTCCAGACATGAGGACTAAATTCCTCCTCGGCCTAAGCAGTGTGCTGGGAGGTTTGCAAGCCTTCAGTCTTTCTTAGGATATGTTTCAGCTTTTTCTTCTCACTCAAGCCAAAGGACAAGCCTTAGAGCAGCAGGGTGACAGCAGAGCCATAGTCTGCAGGTGGAGAGCATAGGGACAGGCAGGGTGTTACCTGAGGCAACTTACTGAGTTTTGCTTTGACCTTGTTTTACCTATCTGTAAAATGGCGTTAGTTGGGAGTGCTTTCTTCACAAGGCAATGCCAGGTTTAAATGACTTCGTATATGGAAAGAGCTTAGAGAAAAGCCTATTGCGTACAGGTACTATGGAAGTACCATCCAACACTGATCACTGCTGCTGTCTTGGGATTCTAGGCTACTGGCTTTAGCAGGTCCTGTTTAAAATGTTATCTGTGGTCTAACTGTCAGATACAAAATTTACCTAGCTTTCTTTCATTACCTCTCCTCAGCCTCAGCTCTGCTTCCCAATTCTCATGTGGGCACGCACAAGCTCACACCCACACCTACACTCAATAATTGGTCCTTGTTTGCCACAGGCCACACCGCGATAATGCATTAGTGAGGGAGGAACAAGCTGCTTTATCTTCCTCTCCAGGCAGAAGCCTGTGTGGGGAAGATGAATGTGGAGCATCCGCCTGCGTTGTCAGGAGAAAACACACATCAGGGAGGGCTTCAGCGTCTCCAGAGAAGCAGATCAGGGACTGTCCCTGCAGCTCTGACCTCCTGAGTCCTGGGAGGCCTCAGAGGCCAGTCCTGTGGGTTGCTGTCCTACTGGCCCTCGTCTGAAGCTCAAATTCTCACTGCCTGTGGCTTCCGCCAACCCCTGTCCTCAGCTAGCTGTTGAATCTGCGGCAAGCTTGCTGCCGTGAACACGGTCTCCAAGGGGACAAATACAGTACATGTCAGACAGAGGAGCCAGGGACTGGAGAGGGCCATGGTGATGAAAGACGCACACAGCAATGCTTTCCTGAAGCAAAGTGAACTGTTACTCGGATTCCTGTCTCGTGGCAGATCTGACCCCAAGGTGGCTCTGCTGGACCAAGGCTGTCTCTGAGTGAGCTAAACCGGCAAAACCCTGCTGTCCACACGCAACTGGAAAGACCTCAAGAGCCCAGCAGGCCACGACACCAAGGCACTCACCATGCAGGACATTTACAGCTGGCATTGAAAGGTCCTGGAGGTCCATTGCCAAAATAGATTAATGTCACGATGGGGGAGTATTTAGGAAAGAGTTGAATCAATCTCGTTTGGAGGGGTATATTTAGCAAAACAAAAACAAGTACTTTAGCACTGGATTAGTTTCCCAGGGTTGGGTTGGGTTGTGAGTCATTTGACACATATTGATAGAGTGACAACTACAGGCTAGGTGCTACAATTGGCTTGAATCCTTGTTTCAGTAAAGTTCTATGTCTATTCCTTGTCCAGAAGGTAGCTTACTGGGAAGTCGTTGTACTAGAAGTTGGAGCATCTGTGAGAACCTGCCTTTTGGTCCTGCAACAATAGGGCACAAGACAGTGAGCTTCCAGGGCCCCAGCTGCAGGGCTCTGGAATCCATGCTGGCTCCTAGATCAAGACTATGTAGCTCTCACTGAATGTCCTAAGCTTGTATGTGGCAGTGTGCAAAGACAGGTCTGCCTAAAGGAACTGGAGTCTTCTCAAAGTTGGCTTTGGATTGAGCCAAGTCTCCAAGACTTGCTGACCCTTCTGTAGAAAGCATGGCAACCTCAGACACTGCTGCCCAGTGCCCACCGTGCCCTCTCTCCTTCATTCCACCAAAACACCACGTTTTGGCTTGCCCACAGTCTTCCCCTGCTCCCATGCGTATTTTCCTTAACCAAATCCATGCCCATTCGCTCCTAACCCTGCGTCTGTCTCTCTCCTCCATCTGCAAAGACTGTTTAGATGGAACATCCTGTTGCTTTTAGCCAGGAACTCTTGAAGAGGATTGCACTGTTATCTGTTGGACCCCTTGCAGACCCCCGAGGTGGCCCATTCATTAAGAGCCTCTTCATGCATTTTGAATCTCCCTGATGGATTCTAGGAACTGTAACAACTTACAACATCCCCAAGGCTCCTGACTCTGGTTGCTCTCAGCAGATGTTGCTGACCCATGGTGGGGAAACACTTGACATCAAACTCTCCCATCATATTTCAAGAGCCTTTGATTTATTAATATAATTAACAACTACTGCACAGTGAGCTCATTGCCCAGTGCAAAGCTTCCTCCTCACATCACTTTATCTAGTGTCCGACTCTGAGCACGCATTCTCCAGTGATTGAAGCAGTCCCCCACCACTCAACCATCCACCCAGAGAGCAGATGCCCTTCTCTAAATGACAGCTCTATTGCTTGCTCACCCTCAGTATCCCCTCCTCCTTGGTGAATCTGAATCAAGACATTTGTAGGCAGAACACAAAGATCAGATCTCAGAAAGTGCAAGCATTTTTCCAAAGACAACTGCTGCCCTGGTTGAGAAATTCCAGGCACATGGCTTAGTAACAAAGTCCAGCTTGGCCAGGCCTTGAAGATGATATATTCAACTCCTCTTTTTAATCCTATCCTGTTTTACGCTTCCCCAAGCCATTTCTTTCCTGTGTGTCTCAGCTTCGTGGTACTTGAAAAACAAGGCCTCTGGGCTCTCATCCAGGACACATCCTAGGCTTCCTCTGACCCTCTGAGCCTGATCCATCTTCCCCAGCCCCCACATGAGGAAATGTTCTCTCTAGCTCACTTGGAGATGCAGCTCTACATACTAAACAGAAAGCCGCAGGCTGGCTGGCCAGAGACCTCACGCGAGTTACTTGGCATCTGCAATCTTCAATTCCCTCATCTGTAAAACAGGGTCACTGGGAGGATTAAAGGGAAGAATGAATGTGAAAGTGATTGTAAATCCTCACTACCCAAAGTGTGGTGCTTAGGCCTAAAGCTGCATCCCCACATCTAGGGTGACCCTTTCCCCCTAAGTGAGTCGTGGATACCACACAGTTGGACAAGCTTTGCCTTCAGAGTTTCAGGAAGCACGGGGCTCTTCTCTCTGCTGTGTTTAGTTGCTTCTTCTCCTTTGTGCAATTATGCTGTCAGCACTCCCCAAACACCATTTCCACTGCCTCAGCAAAAAGGCTGGGGCAGAGGGTGAACTTGACAATATCCATACACTTGGAGGGGAGCCGCTTATCATAGCTTCATGGTCAAGGATCATGGTGCTCCTCCCACCAGGTGAGAAGAAAGGGCTGGAAATGGACAAAGGGGCCTGAACAGGAATAAAACCAGTATATCCCCCACTGGTTTTATGCACTGCTGGATGGTAAACTATCCCTACGGCATGTTCCTGCTGTATAATACATTTCTATCATGCCAGTGTGCTCTCTCTCTCCCTCCCTCCGTCCCTCCCTCCCTCCCCCCCCCCTCTCTCTGTGTGTGTGTGTGTGTGTGTGTGTGTGTGTGTGTGTGTGTGTGTGAAAAGCCAGTGTATAAACAAGGGATGCCTTTGGGAGAAAGTAAAGGAACCACATGAAAGAGGAAAGATACTAAGAGAGAAAATTATCCTTTTCCTAGGAGTTTCTGGGAGAAGACAGGCTAAACCCCAAACACATTTGAAGCAAAGAGAGACTGGTCTTTCTTGCTACCAAGACAAATGACAGTACCCCAAGGCCAGCCAGGCCACAAGCAACCTAGACCATCCCTGGAAGGCGGCACTACCTGAGTAATTTGGGGCTGTACATTAGTTATTTTTCTCATTGCTGGCAGCATCAACTTAAGGCAAGAAGGACTTATGTTGGCTCATGGTTTCAGGGGTGTCAGTACATCACAGCAGGGAGAGCATAGTGGAATGGAACATCTTCCACCATGGCAGCCAGGAAGCCGAGAAAAGAAGTGCTTCTTTCTCCTCTCCCCATTTTTTATATGGTCCAACCACAGCCCATAAGACGTTACCATGCACATTCAAACATGGGTCTTCGCAGCTCAGTTAATCTCTGGAAAAATTTCACAGACATACCCACAGTATGCCTCTGTCTCTTGGGTGACTCCAAATTCAGCCAGGTTGAGTGTGAAGATTATTTATCACAGAGCGATATGCTTAGAGATGACTAGTTAAAACAAACATCTATTTATTTGCCCCAGTAGTCCAAGAACCCCTCTTTCCAGCTGGGCACATGTTCCTCTCCCCCAGTAAAGGAGATCTTATTTAACCTCAGTTTACATCCAGGTTTGATCATATGACCAGTTCTGACCAATAGGATGTAAACAGAGGCAAGAACTGAGGAAAGTGTCCTGGAAGGGAATGGATGCATCTTTCTTTGCCCCTTCCTCCTTCTCGCCTTCAAATGAGGAGCTATAATGGGTAAGTCAAGAATAGACATACAACTATGAACTTTGACAGTGAAAGCTATGTGTGCAGAATAAGGAGAGCAAAGGAACCTAAGCATCTTACACTCATACCTGACAATCTTGATGGCAGTTGTCCTTACCTCCTGGGAATCCCAGCTTCCCAGATTTTTATGGAAGGAATCAGTTTTCAGTAGATGCAGATCATTTTGGAGTTTTCATTGCTCACTCAGGGTGATACCCAATATGGAGCCTGCACTGATGTTCTCTGGTATGCAGAGTTTGACATGAAAATTGTCAGAGAGGATCTTAGTGGGATTCAAGCTCAAGGTCAGTGTTTGTGCTGGAGTGATGGGAGATCAAGCACAGGAGAAATTGAATGGTAACCTGGTCACAGCTATGGCTCCTGTAGGACCCACAGTGACCTCCAAAGTAGAGATGGCCCCTCAAAGTTCTTTTGAATTAAAGCAAGAGTTCTGAGCCTTTGACCATCTGATATTCAACTTTTTAACCTTTAAAGTAGGCATCTTACTGATCTTGAGCTTGTCATCAAGATAAGAAGCAATGTGGGGACAAGAACCAGCCCATGGATAAACACTGTCACATGCAACCTGTGAATGTGAGAACTTAGGCTGTGATCTCGGGGGCCCACATCACTATTTAAACTAAGTGGCCTGCCTGTGCATCCTTAAGCAGGCATGTTCAGCCAGCTAGCTTGGTAGGTAGAGTGTTTGGTTTGCAAGTTTGATGACCTGGGTTTTATGCCAAGAATGTACATAATAGTACAAAAAAAGACACGTCAATGAACTCCTCACATGTGTCATGGTATGAGTATTCACATATAAGACCCCCCTCACACACACACACACACACACACACACACACACTGATGACAAATAAACAAATTTTTAAAAAAGTTGACTGTCACTTTTCTAGAAACTTCTTTCACAAAATCTTCCTCAACTGAGAGGCCTCAGTTGTATCTTCTGTGTTTTCAGAGTCTTCTATTCTTCACTCTGTCTCAGTTCTTATCACATTGATCTTGACTGCTTTCCTGGACCTAGAAATTCCACCATAATCTCTACCTGCCTCTGTACATGGCACAGTGCCTGGCACAAGAAAAATGGCCAGTGTCTGACTGGGAAATGGACAAGGCTTATTTCTCATGGTGGGGACGGAGCATACTACTCCCCTCAGGCCAGGAAGCACAGCTGAGTAGCTCAGTCTTACCATCACTCATTAGGAGCCTTCCAGATCCTTGGCATTGTCACCCACACAGTGGGAATAATAATCCAAATGAGGATGCTGTGTTGGTTTCAACCCTGTAAACCATGGTGTATTATAGTGTTAGAGAAGGGAGACAGGTTTCCTTAGTAGAATCTAAGACTGTAACTCCATGGGATTGTTTTCAATGCAGAACATTCTGGCTACAATGTTCTGCCAAATTAAGCAGGCACCAAAGTGTGGGCCCGGGGACAATTTGCTGCACCCCAAGGGTAACCCTAATGCCAGCTTCTCCAGTCTGGAAATGCAAACTGTTTGGTCATTCAGACCAGCAGGTACAGACTCTCCAGAGAGTTCCAGCCCCGGAGGCAGAGACAATGAGACAGAGCATTTGGTTATGGGATGGCAGCCAAGGTGAGGAGTTGCTCTATGGGATAGACGGGATTCGGGGATAGGGCTAAAAATCTTTCCAGAACAGTCAGGAAAAGCAAGAAATAACTTGTGCTTTCTATCTGTCTTAAGCATGCTCAGATGAGAGGTCTGACATAAATCTGTTGGGCAGTCATGATACTTCTACACTGGTCTGACAAAGGGATTCAAAATACCCTGGCCTGGAAAACAAGCCATGTACTGACAATACATTTAAAAGACAGCAGGGAACAATAGGTAAGAACTAGTCTTCCTAAGTCTTCCTAAGATAAGACTCAAGTCTTATCTCCAAAACTGGTTCCCTGTGCTACTTCAGTCAAATGATTTTCTGTGACTTGGTTTACCCAGTTCTGTGAACTGGGCATGGTAATAATTCTCACATCATAGGTTTGTAAATTCTCATGGGCAATGTAGGAAGTCGCTACTACTTGGTAACATTCCAGAGGCCAGGACCTGGAAGGTGTGAGAAGATGTGATAGTAGGCCATTTGCTATTTCATCAATAATAATAATGCACATGGTCCTGACATGCAAAGGCCATTTAGTAAGAGATCATTGTCTTTGGATGTGGGAATTGCCCCATAGAAAATAAAGTAATGCATCAATGCCAAATACAGTGAGGGGACACTCAAGAAGGAATGGCCTCCAACTTGGAAACAGGTAGGAAAATGCAACTCAAACTAGCTCAGATTTTGTGTGTGTGTATGTGTGTGTGTGTGTGTGTGTGTGCGTGTGCGTGTGCGTGTGTGTGTGTGTGTGTGTGTGTGCGTGTGCGTGTGTGTGTGTGTGTGTGTGTGTGTGTGTGTATGTGTGTTCATGTGTAAGCATTTGTATACCCGTGCCGGTGGAGGACAGGTAGACACTGAGAATCTTCTCTAATTGCTCTTCGGCTTCTTTTCTGAGATGAGGATCTCAAAAGAACTCACTCAATAGGCCAGCTTGCTTGGTTAGCAAGCTCCAGCTCCAGGTGTTCTAAAATCCCCTCTTGTCCAGCACTGAAATTACAGTCATGTGCTACCACCAAGCCATTATTTTCTATGGGTCTTGGGACTTGAACTCAGGTCCTCATACTTACACAAGTACATTACCCACTGAGCCATCTCCCCATCCTTAGCTAAGACTTTAAAAAATAACATTTAATGTTTATTTATGTGTGTATTTATTTATTTATTCAGAGAGGGAGAGAGTAAAGGAAGGATAAAGAGATGGGCATGAAGAGAGAGAGAGGGAGGGAGGGAGGGAGGGAGGGAGGGAGAGACAGACAGACAGACAGACAGAGAGAGAGAGAGAGAGAGAGAGAGAGAGAGAGAGAGAGAGAGAGAGAGAATATGCCGGCACTCCTATGGATAGGACAATTACCAGAAGTTGATTCTTTCCTTCTACAAAACAGCAATTTAGTTTTTCTCTTCCACCATGAGAATATGAGAAAGAGACCTCAAGTCATCAGGCTTAACAGCAAGTGCCTTTACTGACTGAGCCATCCCCCCCCCAGTTCAGATTTTCAAGGAACTTATTTCTGTAGAACTACCTATCATTAACCAATAACAGAAAAAAGGTAGTTGATTTCAGGCGTGGGTAAACCTAGACGTTAAGCACAGGTGGTGACAAGGCAGCCATCAGAAACGTCAAACCTACATTTTATTAGTTGAGCATCTATGATAGAATACACACTTTCCCCCAGAAGTTCTAGAAAATCCCCCAGGGCCACTACTACCTGGTTAGAATTGTTCAGTTTGGATCTGGCCCACTCTAGAACCTCAGAAATGTGACTGACTTCATTTAAGCCACTCAAGCTGGAGAGATGTTTTGTTTTGTTTTTCTGGAAAAAGAGTTGATGGAGATGAGGCATGGATACCATCTGAGTAGACACACTAATGAAAGCCCCCCCACTGAGGATTCAGGGCTTGAGCCCATTCTATCACAGAGCACTTCTGTTTGAATCATGACCATCATTTTTTCTTCAAAACCAAAAACTGTATCTTTGAGTCTCTGAAGTCATTTAGATCAAAGTTAGTCAGGAAGAAACTGACCAGACAAAGGCCCGGAGGTAGAACAGGAACACGACAGAAGAGTCCTCCAGAAGGCTGTATGCAGGAGGGATTAAAGGTCAAGAGCTAGGTTGGGCATATAGCTCAGTGATAGATCACTTGGCTAGCATGCCTACGGCCCTAGATTTTGTCCCCTAGAATCACTAACACTAAATAACAAAGGTCAAGAGTCTGGTAGGTGTGAAGGCTGGGGCAGGTGTACTATTCTTTGAAGTCCTTAAGAAAGTCCTAGGAGACATGGCAGGGTCAAAATGACAGTCAGTGTATGGGATGGTACAGAAATAGGCTGGTATACTTCTGGGTACTGGAAGTAGGTGATAAAGGATTTCATGGTTCTCAGTACTGGTAGAAAGGATGGCAACTGAAATGGATGGCCATTTAGACAAGGGGAACTTTGATTTTACTCATTTGAACTGTGGATTCCAGGGTCCTGGAGGTACCAAAAAAAAAAAAAAAAAAAGGAGGAAGACTGAGAGTTGAATCTGTACACCTGCAGGGGATAATGTGAGGGATGTCATTTGAAAATAGACCCAAAATGCTTATCTGAACTCAAGACAATTCACTGAAGGCCATGCCGAGGAGCAGGGGCAAAGAACAAAGGGTACCTGCAGTAGATTTAAGGTTGTCCAAGCCCAGATGGCTCAGGTCCTCAGAACAAGACAATTGGTGGGTTTCCTGGCCTCCAAAGGACTGAGGACCCTGGCTTAGACAACTGCAAAGAGCATATTGCAAGTTAGCAGAATTCATGATCATCCTAGACAAGGGGCCAGAAGCTTTGCTGAAGGTCCTGAAGGGAAAGAAAAAGAGGATAATGACAGTGGGAAGGGAACTATGGCGTGCCACACTTTGTGCATACATACTATTGGCTTGAGAGAGAAGGAAGAGGAATTGTCTCTGTTCTCAGAATATTCCTTAGAGAATCCTCCCCAGGCACCATTTTCTGATAAGTTTTATGATTGCGCACATGTACCCAAGAGATTTTGTGTGTGTGTGTGTGTGTGTGTGTGTGTGTGTGTGTGTGTGCGCGCGCGCGCGCGCGCGCGTGCACGAATGCTCAGAGTCACACTCACACAGGTGTGTACATATGTGTGAGGCACATGTGTTGCCACAGGGACTGAACTGCTTGGCTCACATTACACTATTAATTACCCCAGTGTTGGTAGGGAAACTACAGAGCTAACCTGGTGGCTTTATCTGCAGCCATCCCTTGTGGAGAGCCCATAGTTCCCCTTTCTAAGCAGAAGTTGTGTGCAGGTGTCAGTGTTAACACCTCAAAAACCAGGAAACTTGCTGGAATGCAGCCTTCAGTTCCAGGAGCTGTGGGTGATGATGGGCCACTGGGGGAGCCACAAACATTTTACACTGTTCCTGCCTGTCCTTGGAGCTTCTTAAACAGCAGTATATACTTAGAAGCTTGAATCTGCTTTCTTGGGAATCATTGTGTCTTGGAAATTGTGAAGATGCTATCAGATTTCAAGCTCCCTAGCCAGTGAGCAGCCTCTCTGTCTTCCTTGGCCACAGCTTCACCTTGCCTTTCCCTGCTGCACAACCACTGAGGGCGGGTTTGATGAGGTTTCGGGGCTAATTTAGGGTTTGAGGGGCAGCTGTGAGAGAAAGAGCTTAGAAGAGAATCTTTAGACTTGCAATGGAAGACTTTTCTAGATGCCCTAAACTAGAAGCCACAAGCTCTTTTCTTCTGCCTTAAGCTGAGCATCTAGCTTAAGCTTGCCACTGCCGAAAGACACCAAGATGGGGACCACATCTCTCAAGGCTGGCTCTAGAGACATGAGCTGGCAGAGGTCTGGGGACAACCAGCTGTGCAGATGAAGCAAGAGTGGCCCAGGTCCAGGAGGCACCTGAGAGCGAATGCTGGTTGGGTCCTTCAGCGAGAAGCCAAGCTGAAAGTTGACCTCACTGTGTCCTCACAGTGTCAACCCAACCCAGTGCCTGACAGGGCACAGGGCCTGGAAACATGGCCGCAGGCAGTATTCTCCTTGGATGCGGAGGGCAGTTACACGGGTGGTTAAATTCAGTGCCTTGGCCACAGGCCAGCCTTCCAGCTCGGCAATTACACACCGTCTACCTCTGCTGCTGGGTCACCTCCCTGTCAGACAGCTTTAAAGTCGCTCTCCTCTTCCTGTCAGCAAATGTTTGCATGTGCTGTTGCTGGGCGACAGTTAAGCAGACTTGCATTTTTCCTGGCCCCTGAGCCCCTAAGGGAGCCTTCCCTCTGTGGACTTTGTAAGCACTCTGGGTCACTGCTACCATGTAAGCCCCAGTACAAGCTATACCTAGCTCTTGGAGAAGAGGGGGGTCATCCTGGAGACCTGCTTCTTTCCAGGAGACTAAAAGATGGATCTAGCTCTTTCTCGTGCTCTAGGTTTCTTGGGAGACAGGGCTTGTCTATTAGTCTTTTGCAGAGATACATCTGGGTAGACTGAGACTCATTACCATCTGAGTAATCATAGCCCAACCCTCAAGTGATGTTTCGTGTGCTTCTGTTCACGGGAACCTGGACAGCAGGTTAGATCATTAAGCATTTGCTAAACAGTGAATTGAGAAAGATGCCCAGGATAGGCAGATGAACTTGGATTCCAAGTTGGGTTCTGCCAACAGCAGCAGTGTGGCCTGATGCTGCCTCCCTGGGCCTTAGCTTTTTATCTGTAACATGAGGTGGACCAAGCCCCACAGTGCTTAAAGGACAGGTTGACTGAGCCATAAAGGTAGAAAAGAAATTAATTAAGAAGATCAAATGAGTCAGAGTGGAAAGGAGTTAACACAGACAGGACAGAGGATCTATGAGTCAGTGCCACATGACTTTATTTGGTGATGGATGGAGGGACAGTTTGGGGACAGTGGTGTCCATGAGGGAGAGAAGACACCAAAGAACAAAAATGTTAGCAGACGAATCAAGCTTGAAGGAAGCATGCTTGGGGCATGAAAGCAGCAAAAAGTAGGTCTTTGAGACCACCCAGGTCTGGGCCTAGTGTGTTATTCTGGGGGAGAGGTTATGTCAATATTTCTACAGGTAAAGAAACACTATGGGTTTTTTTTTCAAATTGATAAAATTCAGACATTTTGAAGGGAGACCCCCTAAGTACCCTGACAATGGACAAGAAGAAGAGAGAAATCCACCATGATGGGAGAAGGCAGAGAAAAGATGTCCCACCCAAGACAGTGAGAGACAGAGAGCTTAGCGACCACACAGGAGCGAGGAAATAATGTCTCCAAGAGGATCTAGGGCAACAAAGATAAGATACAGATTTCAATAAGTAATGATTTGGGAATATCGAAGGAAGGGAGAAGTGGAGGTTAGGAAGTGGCCCAGCCATTGAGTTGTTTAAGGCATATACAAATATAAAGGGTGTGTGTGTGTGTGTGTGTGTGTGTGTGTGTGTGTGTGTGTGTGTATCTTTCATTTGGGAATGCAGAACATTGGGGCAGGTCGTGCTGTTGGTGCCGCTGCTGGTATTTGGATAGAACTGAACACTGCTACATCTGTCCTCTTCCAGCTCTGTGAGTTTGAGGAAGTTGTTTAAGCTCTCTGAGCATCATCCATTTTGCTCATTCAATCCCAGTGCTTGCCTGACAGTTATTGGGGGTGGGGGTTGGCCTAACCACACAGTTGCTACCGCATGAGTTAAAACTTCTCTCTGCCTTGAGCAAGGGGACTTCCATGTTGAAAAAAAGAATACATAGAATTCTCTGGAGGATAACGGCTATCAGAGCCAGGGACATGGGAAATAAGTGAGCAGGAGCTTATGAAGGGGACAGAGCAGCCAGGGAAGATAATTTTGTCAGAATGCTTGTGCTTCCTGGTGATAGGACCAGAACTCAAAATGACATGAGAAACCATAGGCATTCAGCCACAGCCAGGGAGCAGGGACAGGAGTACTAAAATAGAAGAGCACTCCCCTGCACTCAAAGGTAACTGGGACATAGCAAGACCGCAGAAGGAAACTGAGGTTTCTGAGAGTTGAAGGAACCCATGATTGACGAGTCAGAAAGTTAATGGATAAATGTTCCAGACCCCCCCGCCCCCACCCTGGTATGGGTATCCTAACTATGTTTCACCTCAGAGTTCCTGAGCCTTGGAAAAGAGAGCTGGTATGAACTTTTCCTGCCTTGCGTATGTGTGCTTCCTGGGGCCATTTCCCAAATAAAGTGCTTGCTGTCAAATCCTTTTCCAGGAGTCTGGTTCAGAGAACTCAGACCAACACAAACAGTCCAGCTAGTTCTAGGCTTATGCCCAAAGAATACGTTCTCTATTGCTCGGCTCCCTCTTCTACATACCCCCATCTTGGGCGAAAATAAGACAAATTCAGTGTTTGAAGACAGATGGATGATATGTTTCATCCTCAGAGTAGAGACTGGGCATCCTCTAGCATAAGAGCTGCAAATAGAGAAGGCAGAAAGCCACAAGGTAACAAAAATCCTTAAATCAGGTAGAGGAACACAGGGCCAGAATCTCTCTCATTGCTGAGTGTACTGTGGCATACCTACAATCCAGGTTCTCACCAGGAGAGACAGGAAGATCAGGAATCCAGTGATATTCTTAGTTACATAGTGAGTCTGAGGCAAGTCTGAACTATATGAGGCTTGATCCAAGGAGGAGGAAGAGGAAAAAGGGGAGGAAAAGGAGGAAGAAAAATGTAGATATCTTCTCTGTTGACATCTGGCTCATAAATACACTAAGGACTAGAAGATTTCAGAATTGAGGTAGACATGTCTGGGCAGGGAAGAAAATCTTGTCCTGTGGGTCATAATGCTACTTCTGGCAGTGTGACTGCCTATCTAACTGATCAGGATTCTGTGAGATTCTATTTTCTAACAATGCCATAGTGCTCTTAGTTTACATAAGCACACAGAGATGACATTATCTGACGTCACAGTTCTCAGAAGTGCCCCCAGCATTAAATGATGAACTTACAGAAAATCAATTCAATGACAGCCTGGGGGACAGTTATGAAAATGCAGGTGTCTGTGTGTATTTGAAGGCAAGGGTCGTTCATGGAAACAAAAGAAAAGAAGACCGAAGTATAATCTCCTTAATGGGTAGGGATTGGGTGGAAAGCAGAGACTCGAAACGGGGAATCTGCCAAAGGTGTGGCCACGTATCCCCAGTTGTCTATGATTCTCCCAGTCAAATCACTGAACACACTGTGTCCTGGGAAAATGTGTGCAGGGAACACTGCAGGAGTTGATCGTTCTGAGCAGCTCTCGTCTTGAATTCCCAGATGACTTGAATTCCCAGTACACTGATTCTGTGCAATGCAGGACAGCCCAAGTCCAAGGAGAAAACTGCAAGGACTGTGGGCCAAGACCTGTCATTGGAACACCTGTAATCCATCAACACCTTAACTACCACAGCAACTAGCTGGCAAGCACACCATCCTTTGGCAATTGTCTCTGCCCTGTCTCCCTGCCCCACACCCACTTGTATTCCTCTACCAGTTTTTCTTTCAGGAATACATAAGTGTGCACCCTCAAAATACATATACTAAGGGCTTGCCACACATCATCTGCAGCACTCAAAACTCCATACGACCATATCTAACCACTAATAGGACAATTGAGAGAGGAAAGGTTAGAGGGGACAGGGGACATGTAACCTGTGGTATATGTCACAGTTTATGGGGGCGTGGGGAGCAGTGAAGGATTGGCAAAAATGGCTGCTGTACAAGGGTAAGAACCTGTGTTCAGATCCCCAGGACCTACATACAAAGCCACGTATGGTGGCTATGGTTTGTAACTAACACTTGGGGTGAGTAGAGACAGGAGGATTCTAAGGCCCCACTGGCTAGCCAGTCTAGCCAATCAGTGATTTCCAGGTTCAGTGAGAAATCATGTCTCAAACAAATCAACCAACCATAAGGTAGAAAGAGATAGAGGAAGACACCTGGGACTCACATACATGGAGCAGTACACATATGACCACACACATGAATGCATAAGATAAAAGGCATACACGATCATGGAAAAAGAACAAGTGATTACATTACAGTAGCTATTCTCGGATTTTGATAATCTCTGTGTCTAGAGAAGCAGAGATATGAGCAAAAAGCGCAAAGACTTGGTTGCAGAGGCAATACAGGAGGGGTGCAAGTAAAACTGGGGGTCTGTGGGGCATCCAGGGATCCAGGACAGGAAAGGCACTTGACAATGTCTCTAAGCAAGCCAGGCAAGTGCAAAGGAGCCAGAGCCATGGTGCAGTGGCTCTTGAGCCTCATGAAACTTTGGTCCTTCCCTCTCTTTAGGGAAAACAATGGTTGCAGGCCCTACTAGTTAGAGGCACACTGAAACTGTCAGCCTCCAGGGATGCCGGCCAAGTAGCAACAGCATCTGCCAAATGTAACCACAGTGGTGCATTGCTTAATTGTGGATCAGATGGGGAAGGTGGGAGAAATGTGTGGCTGGGCAGGATCATCATTACTGAATCTATACGACCAATCATAGGGCCAGAGATGTTTTGCCTGTAAAGAGCATCCTCTGCTCTTACGGAAGATCAGAGTCCGGGTTCCCAGAACCCACTTGGTGGCTCACAACTAGCCATAACTCCACTTCCAGGAGGTCAAACACCTCTTTCCTGTCCTCTAAGGGCACCAGGCATGCACCCACATGATGCATACACATACATGCAGGCAAAACATCTGTACATATTAAATAAAAAGAAATAAGTCTTCTAAAACTAAAGTAATACTATAAAAAGATAGGATAGTAATGACTAAAGCCAGTACCGTGGTGTTTTATTGTCATTTTCAAGTGTACCACTGGCAAGACAGTATATTTCTTTACATTGCATCAATGTAAGTCACGCGCTGGGTCACAGCACTGCCACAGCTGGGGCATCACTAAGTGGCAGAAACTTTCAGCTCCACTGGAATCTTAAGAAACAAATATCATCGAAGCATTTTGTTGTCAAGCAAAGCCTGTGGCTTGTGACTGTACTGTGGGGGTTCCCTGCCCACAGACCTTAAGTGGGGAAGACAAGAATAAAGGACAGGAAAGTGTAGCTGTCAAGCAATAGCTAGTGAACAGCAAGATGTGGGCATCACAATCCACAAGCTCAAGGCTTATTTTTTCCAAACAAGTATTACCTTTGTAATTGATTCTCATCACTTAAAGCTAAAGACAGAGCAAATCATCCCCTAGACAAGGAAATGACATAAGTCCATGCCCTGCATCTGAAAACCTTCAGGCCAGAGATATGTCACAGTTAAAAGTCCCTGGATATTAGAAAGGTGAGACTTGAAGATTGGTTGGGGAGATGGCTCCGCCAGGAAAGCATTTTTGTCATTCACATAGAAAGCCAGGTGCACCAACCATAATCCCAGCACTCAGGAGTCAGAGATGGAGCAGTCTCTGGGTAACCAGCCAATCCAGACAAAAATGGTGAGATGTAGGCTCACTGAGAGACCTATGTTAAAAGATGTAATGTGGAAGGCCCAGCAGAGTGGCTCACTGGGTTAAGGGAACAGTTACCAAGCCTGATGACCTGAGCTGAATCCTGGTACCCACATAATTAATAGGAGGAGATAACCAAGTCTGGATGTGGTATTTTTGTGCCAAGTCACAAGAACAGTCACACAAAGCAGGATAAAAATGCTAAAAAAAAAAAAAAAAAAAAAAAAAAAAAACCCACCCTATCTGCCATTCAAACTAGGTTTTGTTGCTAATTCCACTGGTGCTAAATTTGCAGAAAATCTGAGAGATTCCACTATGTGTCACTAGTAAGGAAAGAAAGTCCCCTGAGAGCACAGACAGGCAGTGACAATCAGGAAGTTGCTGTCACCAGCCTCTACAGACTAAGAACACATTACCTTCTTCAGGGACACGGTGACCAGACATGAAGAGCCACTTAAGCCCAGAACAGCTTTCTGTGTCACTGTTCACACATTACGGACAGCCATATGTGTAAATGTCCATATCTAGTTAGGAGTGTGAAGCCATGATATGGTTTAGATATGGCTGGACGTGTGCCCCCCCCCCCCACTGCCCTGACTTCTCCACAAAGTTCACGTCAAACAAGTAAGGTGAAGGTGACCGAGGATGCTGTGAACCTTTAAGAATTAGAGATTAGTGGGAAGTTTTTGAGTCATTGAGGGTCATCTTTGGAAGACATAGTGGGACCCTAGAAGTTCACTGGCTTTCTGGTTTACCCGGTGATCTAGTCCTCACACACTTAAGAGCACTTTCGCCAGAAGAGTTCGGCCACCAATGTGATACTGTTGAGCTTTCCAAAAGCATGAGCCAAACAAAAGGCTTTATAAAGTTAGCCTGCCTTGGTTACTTTACTGTAACAACAACAAACAGGTTAAAATAGGCGGGTCCCTAGAATCTGCCTTTCCAACATACTGCTGGGTGAGGCAGCTGCCTCTACCTCAGGGACTTTGTTTTGAGCCATAACACCCTGAAGTCACTACAACCGAAGTGCATCTCCATGAATCAGCCATGACAACCACAAAGAGTATGTCAAATGGTCCTATAAACTGCCAAGGTTCTTTGGCTAAGTGCCCAGAGGGAGAACCTGAGTGGGCAGGACTACGGTACAGAAAAAGAACGCGAACAAAACCAGCCATATCTCTTTGGACCACAGAGAGGCATGACAGAAGAACCAGGACCTGAAGGAAAGGCTGAATGAGAGAAAAAGGGAGATAGGTGTCTGTATATGTGTGTGTCGGCTGTTGCTGTTCTGTAACCTGGGTGTCAGTAGGTCCCAACCATACATATGACAAGGAGCATCCGAACCAGGATCCAGGAGACTGAAGCTATATTCAACTTCAGCGGCAAGAGGATGTTTTTTAAGTGTCACAGTTCTCCATCAGAAGCTTTGAAGTGCCCTGAGTTCGAAGTGCCTCTTGCTTCTCTGTACTTCTGACTGGTTGCAGCAGTCTGAGGAAGGAGGGCTAACCAAGAGTCCACACTGAGAGCAGACGCAATGAGCACAGGTTCCTTCGAGAATAATCTGGCAGCAGTAGGCTGGTGATAAAAAGCTCATTGGCTAGATGTGATCATAGACATCAAAGTCACACTTACTTCCTGGGGTGGAGATCAATGGGAGAAAAGCATGAGTAAACCTTCTGCGTGTGTCAAGGGAGCAGTGATTGCATTGGTATGTACTATGTAAAAAGCCACCAAGCTATATGTTTAAGCTCCATGAGCTTGGACCACACAGTTGAGCTAGGTCAATTAAAACTGGAAGGAAATTTAAATGAAGCCCAATGAGAGGACTGAGAAGGTAAACCAATCCCCAGTCCCTCCCAGAACATTTTCCAGGAGGCTGTTAAGTCCCATGAAAATGACAACTGCCTGGGGGCTGCAAAAGGACCATTGTTCTGGCAGACCTAGCTAGATAACAGGAATCCAAAGCCACTGGCCATGTGCTGATTAAGCAGATGAGATGTGTGCAAAGATGTCTTGTAATTTTCCAATCACATAAGCTGTTTAGGGGGAAAGGTATTTATTTCTGCAAGAAGTCCTCCACGAGAGACACCAATCATATCCTACTGTCTCGAATCGCAGAAGGCTTCTTTGAAGCATTCATGTGCCTGGCTTTCTTTCTAAGCCACCTCATCTTGATTCCCTGATTCCCTGCCTTCCTGCTTGCTTGAAGCATGTCCTATACTCCGGAGTCTAGTTGCGAAATGCGCCATTCTTAAATCAAAGAATATAGAAGGCCTCCTTTAAGAAAGGGATTATCACTCCCTATATTACTAGCAGAAGAAGTAAGTGGTGAGTGGTTATGTAGCAACCTACATAGATTGGGAAGACCAAGGAGTCATTTGGTGGTAGTGGTAAATTGATGGGCTAGAAGGGACCTTGGTCCTTGATGGTTTCAACAAGGCATATTTAACCTGTAAAAGAAAACTTTCTGTTTTACTTAAACTTCAATAGTTCTAGACACTCTCTCCCAATCTGATAAACTGAAATCGTACGCCCAAATAGGTTCCTTTCTGCCAGTTGGTAATAGCACCCTAAATTTCTCACAGGATGGCACACACTGGGCTCCTAATGGTTATGCATCCTAGATGGTAGGGCAGGAAGAGAGAGAGAGGCCTGGCAAAAATGGCTTCAGAGGTGACCGAATGCAAGCACATGCAGGCCATCACCATACCCTCACCCTTGCAGTGTGACTTATTTTCTTTCTTTTGGAGCCCTAAACTGACCACGTGAACCAGCTCAGGCCAGCCTAGAGGAGAATGTGATAGCATGTTAGTAGCTCGCATTTTGCTACTTCATGTGTTCTTCTTTTTCTGTCCTTCTCCACACATTTTTCTTTCTACCATTTCACTTCCTAACATTAGATAAGAGATGAAAAATGATAGAGGGGGAAGGAGACAGTTATTATTATATTACTTTCTGCTGATTAGGGGCATCTAATTACTTGGAGCAGATTTGACCTTTGCCACCAGGATATTTAATTATTTCTTCTTCTTCTTCTTCTTCTTCTTCTTCTTCTTCTTTTTCTTCTTCTCCTTCTCCTTCTCCTTCTCCTTTTCCTTATTCTCATTTTTCCTTTGTGTGCAGCTACTTAACAACCCGTGAACAATAGCAACCAACCAACAAAAATCTGTCCTCCTTCTTGAGGCTCTAGCATTTATATAGCCTCTGAAAAGTCCCCAGAATTCCAAAGTTCACACAATTGCAGAAACTATCTACAACTGGAAAATCATGCTCTCTGCTAGAGCTCGAAGCACATCATAGTCAGCTGCTGTGGACAATCTGAAGCAGCCCCATATCCCACACCTGGGATTAAAAAGAAAATGTATTCTTGTTATACTTCTGTGTTTTTCAAAGAAACCAAAAATTCTCACTACACACATTCATCATCCTAAATTCTTTAGAGAAGTGTAACCAGAATATAGGCATCAGTTTATTAGATTGGCTTACACACATACCAGCCACGGACCATTCAGTTGCATGTGGCTCAACAGAGAATCATAAACTGACTTGCCACATTATGAGATTCTTTTTTTCTGAAAATACATTTTGTAACTCCTCAGCTACAAATTTTGTAGATGACAATGGAGTGTCACAATGTCCAAAGGTTAGACAGGCCTTAGAGAGGCTGGGTACTGCCAAAATAGTTGACTATGGCCTGGAAAGCTCAGGGAATCAGAAACTGCTCAGACCAAGGAACTGTAAGCCTTGGTGCAAGGGAAACCAATGAAGTTAACTCATCTGGAGGCTGGATACCTAGAGAGTCAAGTTCCCAAATACCAACTGGAAGGTAGAGAAGTGAGAGTATGACACCCACAGGTGATAGTAACAGTGAACCAAGGGAACTCAGGAAGAAGGGAGCTTACTACAGAGGGAAGTTTCTCCTTTCTTTCCCTTTCTAATTCCTTCTGGACCACAGCTATTGGGCAGTGGATCACATTCAGGGTAGGGCTTCTGCATGTAGTCTGCTGACTTCCAAGCCAGTCCTTTCTGGAAACACACCCTATAGACCCACTCATAAAGTCTCTGCCAGTTTTCAAGCATCTCTCAATCCAGTCAAGCTGGTGCCAACAGCAACTATCACACCACGGTGAAAGCCCTGGCCTTCATACCAGCTGTGGACAGATGTGGAAGCAAGCCGCGTGAAGAACTGTAAAGCCTGAGCCAGAAGAGCCATTGATCTTGGGGTCATTTGAGGGGTGGCAGGAACTGCTTGATATGGTGGTGTCGGTTCTGAAGGTCGCACAAGACAATCTAACTCTATGATATCCCCAGTATTCCTCCATTTGCCCATAGTTTTCTCCCAGTGTGAACTATAGTCCAGCGAGACAACTCAGCTTATTGTACCCCATCATTCACAAGAACATGGGAGAGTCTAATCAGCCACTGTTCCACCCCAACATAATGAGCAGTGTGAGTGGGACTTTCAAGCTACCCTAGTGGCAGCCATGTCAGCATGGCTTTCGGAGGATCAGGCACAGCTTTAGCACCACAACCCAGGAGTGGGGGGGAGGAGGAGGAGCAGAGGCAGAGGAAAGCACACAGCTCTTGGAGGTAGTTGGTGTTTTTAATACATGCAGACATACAGAGAGACTGGTGAGTCTTTTCTATTTTAAAAACGTGTGCTTAGCATATTCATGCCATCTTTTCAATGCATGCACTGAATTGAGTCCTAGCATTAGGAAAGACGATCCCCTTTGCTGCTTTGACATCCCTTGAACTATCTGAAGCCTGTGTGCAGGTGGGCTCCATGCATGGCGAGAGTCCTGAAGTCTGGCAGGGAGGGGTTTTGATCAGACATGACTAGCCTCCAAATGCTGTCGAATCTCAAGGAAATTGTCCTCAAGAATTGCATAGGAGAGGGGTGTGCCTGTGGGGAGCCCAGTGCAGAGTACAAAAACCCTACTGTTTAGTAGAACAACACCAGAAAAGATGGGGTGCTGGGAAACTGGAAGCATTACCAGCTCTCTTTCTCCCAAGGAGTTGGTCAGCCTGTGGAGTGTGATGAGCTGCAGAGTTCACTTTGCAGAAAACACCGACTTAGTTGTTACATGTGGCATTGCCTCTGCCCAACAATAGCCCCTTGCATTTGCTTCCTCACTCTCTCCCCACTCCTGACTGTCTCCATCTTAACTGTCCATAATATGGAAATGAAATTCTTTTTATTACATACTATGTTGAATATAGCTTTATGTCCCTTGGTCTTCTTTTTCTAAGTGGAGAAGCTGAACGCATTATGATTTTCTTTCCAAATATGTTTCTTACATTGCAGCAGTCAGTAGTTATAAGGACCGTTCACAGATATTCCTGTTCACTTTGGACATATTTGGATCAGATGTCCCTAACTATTTCGTGACCAGTGTCTCTGTTACTTGTTTAAGCCAATGAAATATGAACAGTTCTGGACAGGGGCTGAGAGTTGAGCCAAGTGACACAGAGGCAGGGGCTTTCTCAGTCTGGATTCTGGAGGCAACAGTGAGAGGATTCCTCCTACCACCCCACTGGGAACAGGAGTAAATACTGAGCCTTACTTTCCAAAGGTAGGGTGCCTTCATATCCCCTGCTCCATGCGGCAAAGTCTTGCCTGTTTTGGACTGATAGAATTATTTTGCCACACACCATTGTTAACAGTCTGAATGGAAAATAGGGTTCCCGACTGGTGCTGCTGTTTTGGAAGGTTCTGGAACCTATGGATCATGAGGACTAGCTAGCAAAATCAAGGCACTTCAAGGGAGCCTTGAAGGTTATATCTGGTTCTGCTGAAGCTCTCTGCTTCCTGACTTGAAAAGATGTGAACAAGACACACTTTTTTTGCCACCGCAATCACCTTGCCTTTCCCCAACATGAAGGACTGTATCCCCTGAACAGTGAGCCAAAAGAACGCTTTCTTTCCTTAAGTTGCTTCTCTCAGCTATTTTGTCATAGGGAGAAGGAAGTTAACAATATTCTGAAATAGAGTATCCCCTTTAGTGAATGCCATTTACGCCAAGGCCCAAATTGTTATCTATACTTTGGCTTTTCTTTGTGTGAGGGGTTGGGATCCGTATGGACATCAATAGGATGAGGAGGGAGTGCCATCTATTCAAACATGCAAGCATGCACATTTAGAATTTTGCATACAGTTGCAATTATGTGCATGTTCCTGTGATGCAGGTGCATGTAAATAAGTGGACAACCTCAGGTACCATGGCATTCCTCCATCACTGCCTATTCACCCACTTTAGGTTTTTTTTTTTTTTTTTTTTTTTTTTTTTTTTTTTTTGGTGGGGAGGGTATTTTGTTTTGTTTGTAGACAACATCTTTTACCAGATAAGATCAAATGAAACAGAGCGATCTAGCTGGCTAGCCGGGGACACATCCATGTCTACCTTGGATTACAGATCACCACATACTCTGTTTTTCTCCCCATGGGTTTTGAGGATTGAAACCAGGTCCTCATGCTTGCATGACGAGTGCTTTACCAACTTTCCATCTTCTTCACACTTCCTGCGCTCTCAAAACTGATGTATGACCATCACCACCTTTACTAGGCAACTATGGCTCCCAGTGGAGGGTGAGGCTACTTGTTCAACCCCTTGACTTGTCCTCTGTCCCCTCAATCCAAACACCATTCATTACTAGCACAGAACTCTGCCTTCAAACATTGCTGCATCCCTTCTATTGCTGGTATCTCGGTAGTCACTGGATTAAGACTTCCACAGAATTTCCCCATGAGGAATTACCAACATGGCTACCAACATGGTCCTTGGCAGAAAACAGGGTTTTGAATACTTCTGGAGTCAAATCTCAGAAAGTCCTTGCAGGATAGAGGTAGAAATAAGGAGTGGCTGGGAGTTTGAAGGAACTACAACCACAAAGCTTTTGACCATGACCTCTGAGGCTTGTTTTCCTGGGCTTATTTTGCTAAGACCGTTCCCTGAGCCTAAGCGGCACATCCTACTTGAGTAAGGACACGTGTGATCAACTCCCCAAAGCACAGATCTTAATTGTTATAGCTTGTGCTCCATCTTTCCATCCATCACTAAAGCCAAAGGATTTTTCAAACTAGGGCTTTGTGCTATCACAATGGGGTTGGAGGGGGGTGGTGGTCACATTCAGGAAAACACCTCTAGACATCCAGGAAGAATTAACCAGTGTCCATAGAGCCAGAAACTGAAGCAGTACACTAGACCAGCTTCATGCAGCAGCTCCCATAAGGAACAGATTCAGTGACAGATGAGTGAAAGACATTATCTACCAAGGGACCTTGGGAAAGGGAATCCCTTATTAGAGTGTGTGGGCAGTTAGGGTAAAGAAGGTTAGATTTTATTTTTATGACTAAAAGAGAAAAAAAATCTCATGTTTATAAAATTAGTCGTAGCCCTCTTGATACCAGGACCAAAAATCAAAGTCACATGGTGCTTAATTTTGCCTAAACACACAGGCTTTCTGTGTCCTGGGACTATGTCCAGAAGTCTGACAGATGAGGGTGAGTTTACCACCCCCCCAGCTGTTCAAGGAGGCACCTCCCTCCCAGAAAAAGGCCAGATGCCAACAGGGACATCAACACTCCCTTCATTCAGCAGCTTTGTCTGGAGATTGGAAAACGACTAGCTGGTGTATTTTGAGAGATCAAATAATTAGTTTTCTTGGAATCTCGTTTTAGATTTTAATTCTTAGTCTTGGAGCCAAACGAAAGAAGCAGAAATTTCTATCTGAGGCTGGAGGGATTCCGTTTCAGCACACTACAAAAGGCCCTGCTTGGAAGGCAGCTCCCCATGCATGAATCTAATTATTCCAGCTGGGTTTTACCAACACGTAGGCAATCAAAATCTACTTTCACTTGCTATTTTATTCTTTATTTACTAGTTCTATAAATACTATGATAGATGTGCTTTTCTGTCAGGGTGGGGAGGCAGGAACAACAGCTGCTTAAAGGCATGGGTCATATGCAGATCTAGAGGTGGGGGAGGGTCGGTGGGCCTGCCATCCTCATCTTTCTGGTAAGCATTGACTGTATTTGTTGGTCTACTTTAATCTTCTCATACTCAAGTGTGGCCACCAGTCTCCTATCTGCCACTGGTGGGTGGAATAACTTCATCGATCTCCCTTTCTTTGTAAACCAAGAATTTCCAGCAAGGATAACTAAGTCTGGCAAGGCAACGGAGCAAACCACTGTGGAAAGCCCTGGATGGAGAAGAGGACTGGAGGCAGATAGTTCTGATCAAGGCTAGCATGTGTAGGAGCAGCATCTGGAACATATGAGTAGTTCGCCTCATTGGCCTCCAGTTCTGGTAGCTGATGACTTGATGATTTCTACTTGAGCTCTGGACCCCATTGAGGGTGAAGTACCATGAAGCTAGATTCTGATGCAGCATTGGGGTGAAACAGATCAAGATTAGAGCTGTTGAGAAATTAATTGTTCAGTTATGGAGAAAACCTACCTCAGAGGTATCTACAGTACAGTCATAAGAAAGGACTCCCTGACCTCAGCAAGGTTATGTTGCGTGTTTGTGAGCCTTTGGCTGTCCCAAGAACAGATGCATGCTCCCTTGAGATCTCTGTCATCTTTTCTTAAAGGAGACCAGTCCCCCTGACTATAGTGACCAGAAATGCTTTGGCTACAGTCTACAAAGGCACATGAACAAGAATCAGAGCTGTAGTCTAGATCTTGAATGTGGTGAAGGATGACTTGGTACTCTGTACTAAAATTGGGAATTTGTGGAAACTTGAAGAGGTAAGACCTAGTGGGAAGAAATTAGGCCATCGTGAGTGTGCTCTTAAAGGGGTCACTAGGTCCTCAATGTGCCTACACCATCAGCCCTTCTACATCAGCCACCTTATGAGTGGCTCAGCCATTTCATAACTCTTTTCTTCTTTAGAGAACCCTGCGTTTCCGAATGCCATTCAGGGATACCAGTAGCACACACCACTGACATAGAAGTGAGCCTCTGTCTAGCCACTCTCGGCTGACCTAAATTTTAGTGTTTTAAACATTGCTTCAAGGAAAGAACAGCTTGTGTTTAGGGGAGGGGGTTCTACTGCTATGATGAACACTGTGGCGAAAAACAACTTGGAGAAGAGAAGGCTTATTTCACTGTACATCTTACAGTGCATCATGAAGGAAAGTCATAGTAGGAGCAGGGAGACAGGAACTGAAGCAGAGGCCATGAAAACTAAATGCTACTTTCTGGCTTGCTCCCACATAGCTTACACAGTCTGTTTTCTTATGCAAACCCAGGACCACCTGGGTACCAGCGTTGCTCCCACATCAATTGATCCTTAGTTAAGCCCCCAAGACTTGCCTAGAGACCAGTCTGATAAAGGCATTTTCTCAAGTAAGGTTTCTCTTTCCAGATAACTCCAGCTTGTGTCAGGTTGACAAAAAAGCTAACCAGGACACACCCCAACAAGTGGCTTAGGCCCCTCTAACCACATCAGTTATCACAGAATTGTCATGGTGACCATCACACCCTTTGTCGCCAGCCCGTTGATAACAAGGCTACCTCGATGATGTGACTCTTAGGGAAAGTTAAGAAACTGACATATAAGAGCACTGTACCCAGTGAAGGTGGGATGAGGGGCGAGTACAAAGTACAGACTCATAGTTCATGTCTGGTCTTCACAGCAAAATGAGTCTGAGTTGGCCCCAGTTGTCCCTGTCTAATTCCCTTGCTATAACCAAATAAAGTATTAAAAGCTAGAAGTGCATCTGGCTTGTGGATCTAGAAGCTACCAAGGCCAAGATCATAGTGTTAGTATCTGAGGGCCTTCCTGCTGTCTCACATCATGGTAGAGGCATTAATGGCAGGATAAATCAAGCATGCCCATTTAAGTACCTCTTCCTCTTGACTTAGAGCCACCGGTGCTTTCCCTAGAAAGTTTCCATAAACAGTTTCATGGATGAAGAATTTTTTTAGGCCAACATTGCCAGAGATTTTCATCCCTAGTCAGCCAGTGTCACTGCTCTGATCTGGAGGTAATGCAAATATTGCCGTAGAGCGGATTTAATGGGGGAACACACACTCGCCTCATGCTAGCTTGGAAACAGAATATGAAAAGAGAAAGAAAAGGACCTTGAAAAGGCAGATTCTCAGGACACACTGCATTGGCCTACTTCCACCAATTAAAACCCACCTTCTAATAGCATATTCTGACTTTGAATACATCAAAAAGGTTATCTATTGATGAAGTTACTATCCTCCAGATCCAATCACTTCTGAACCTTCTTGATCAAGAACCAAGCCTAAAGGTTGGTGAGATCACTCAATCAGTAAGGGAGGGTTTTGTTTGTTTGTTTTTTTGTTTGTTTGTTTGTTTGTTGTAAGCGTAAGGATGTGAGTTCTATCCTAAGCACCCAAATGCATGTTTGTGATGTCAGCTTTGGGGTGGCAAAGACAGATAGAGCCCTGGAATTCACTGACCAAATTGTTGAGTCCCAAGTTCCATTGAGAGACCTTGCTGAAGAAAAGGAAGATGAGGTTAAGGAGATGAATCAGTGGGTAAAGTACATGCCATGCAAGCTTGTGGCCCTGAGTTTAGATCACCTGTACCCACATGAAAGACGGATGTGGTCCACACATCTGTAACTCCAGCACTGGGGTGTAGAGAAAGGCAGGTCCCTGAGGCTTGCTGGCCAATCAGTATAACTGAAATTATGAGTTTCAGGGTCAGTGAGAGACCTATCCACAGATAACAATACCAATAATATGAACACCAATATAACAATAATAACAACAACAACAACAATAATAATAGCAATAATATGAAGAAGTAATTGAGAAAGATAACTGTGTGGGTGAGCACATACACACATGTGCATATACATACCACAGAGGGAGGAAGGGAGGGAGAGAGGGGGGAGAAAAAGAGATTTCCAAGCTTGAAACATAATATGAGCCTTTGCAGATATTTTCCTAGCAAAATCATTGCACACCCCACATGTCCCACCTCCCAGTTCTACCAACATATGGGTTTGGGTGGGACTTGTCACCGTCTTCATATCACCACAGGACAGTATAATGTTGGCATGTGAACTGAGATGTGGAGGGGGGCATTCAAACAATAGCACCAATGCCTTAAACTGGGAAGATTCTATATTAAAATATGCATGTTATTTATTTTGCAAAATGAAGAAATATGGCCTTCCCTGCTGAAGCAGAGACACTGCAGCAGCCTTGGGGACTTGGTTGTCTTATTCGAAAGCTTTCTACAAGCTCAATGCTCCCCTATTGTTCTCTGCCATTGGGACCACATCTTGGTCACTATAAATTATTTTCTTTCATTTCTGGGTCTGGTATGACATCATGAAGAGGAGAGTGAAATATGTCTTCTACCCAGGTGTAGAAAAGAAAGGGAGGAGGCTTTAAAGCCGAGTAGGCATGCACATCTTGATGTAAAGGGTAGATTCTCCTCACAGAAATATTCTGCAGTACTTACATGCACAATACCACAAAATGTAGGGGATCATTATTTTTAAAAAGGGTGTTTGTGTGGTGTGGAGTACTGTGGTATGTGTATGTATGTGTGTGTGTGGTATTATGGTGTGAGTGTGTGTGTGTGCGTGAGAGAGAGAGAGAGAGAGAGAGAGAGAGAGAGAGGCAGGTGGTCTATATGTAGTGTGTGTGGTGTGGTGTCTGTCTATGTCTGTGTATGTGGGGCATGTATGCATGTATGGTGTGATGTGTCTGTCTGTGTCTGTTTAGTGTGATATGTGATGTGTGTGTGTGTGTGTGTGTATGTGTGTTTGTGTGTGTGTGTGTGAATCTCTGAGGTCAAATTCAAGTGTCATTCCTCAGAAGCCATCTGCCTTGTTTTTGGAGCAAGATCTCTCACTGGGATCAGGCGCTCACCAAATCAACTAGACTGAAGATATTCCTGTTGCCACCTCCCAAGCACTGAGGTTACAATTGCAGATCATCACGGCCAGCTTCTCACATAGATGCTGGGATAGAACATATTACCAGGTCATCTCTCTAGCACTCCTAGTCCCATTGTTTTGAAGCCAGCCTGCATATTTCTAGCCTGCATTTTAGGAGATAAACATTGCAACCCATGCATAGAAGGAGGAGAAGGAGAATGAAGAGGAAGAGGAGGAAGAGAAGAAGGAAGAAGAGGAGGAAGAGGAGAAAAAGGAGAAAGAAGAAGAAGAAAAGGAAGAGGAGGAAGAGGGAGAAGAGTAGGAAGTAGAGGAAGAGGAGGTTTTTCTCAGGTTAAAATAAAATCTGAATGGGCTCTCCCCAGCCTCTTGCATCTTCAGCAGGACTTTGAAGCAAAAACCCGAGAGAGTCTGAAAGATGCCACTTCCCACTTCTAAGAGCATTTATGGCCATCACTGTCTATAAGATCAAGCCCAAGCTTCTCAGCTGCTAGTGAAATCCCTCCTGGGAGGTACGTCTCCCCAGCTGCAAGGCTGTCTGGGCCCGGCCCAAGTTGAACACCCTGCCAGCATCTTATTAGACACATCTACTCCTTAGATCTTGGAACTGGCTTTTCCTCCCATCCTAAATTCCTGTCTTTATGAGGCTGAGGACTAACCCAGCAAGAACATCCAGGAAACATAGCTCAGGCACATGGGAAAAGAGAGAGCCATTGAAAAGCCAGGGTGCTGCAGAAAATATATTTAAACCAAGCATTGGGAATAGTTGTTCTGGGTGCCAGTAACCAGAAACTTAACTAGGTTCGACTGCTTGGGAGTTTTTTGTTTGTTTGTTTTGTTTAATCAATGCAGGATCAAACCACATAATTTCAGTGGTAATTACTTGAGGGGGGAAAATATCCTTGAAACTCAGAGGCAATAAAATGTCAGTGACCCGGAAATACAAAGACAGCTGTAGGCAGCAGGGCAGCCTGGAGCACCGGGCAGGATGCCAGCAAGCAGAGGAGAGGGCTGTTGGGAAAAGATAAGTATCTTGGGAAAAGATAAGAACCCATATAAACTTTATGGAAAATGGGGGACCCTGGCTGCTGCTAGGATTGTCATACGAATTCTCTCTTCTTTCTACCATGTTGCCTCCATCTGCTAACAAACTCCTACTTAGCAGCTGTGCCCCAGTTGGATAGCTGCTCTCCTGAGAAAGTTGCCCACATTCATTTCCCTTCTCCTGTTCTGAAACTTGATGGCTTTTTGAAGGCACCTTTGTTTCCTCAAGTTAAGTGCAGAAGGAATGTTAATGAATGAAAGTCCTCCCCTCTCAAGTTCCATGTGTCCACAAATCTCCAGAGATTCACTCATATTTCCTTTTGTGGGTAGGTGTGTGTAATTCGATTAAAACAAAAACAAAAACAACAGATACAAACGGGTCTCGGGACTGGGGAAATGGCTCGGTGAGTAAAGTACTCAGTTCTGTAACAAGCTAGGAATAGCAGCACATGTCTGTAACCCAGCACTAGGCAATGGCTGGCCAGGCATAATCTTTCTCATGAACTCAAGCACACACACACACACACACACACACACACACACACACACACACACCAAAGTAACTCCACCAATAATAATAATAATAATAATAATAATAATAATAATAATAAGAAGAAGAAGAAGAAGAAGAAGAAGAAGAAGAAGAAGAAGAACAACAACAACAACAACAACAGCAGCAGCAGCATAAAAAGCTAGTCCTCTGCTTTCGACTCTTAGAACAAATTTGCCCCAGCTCCATACCTTGCCTTGTAGCTATGATCCAGCTCAGTTGACGCCACCTACCCACCCACCTCCAACTGCCGCCAGCCCTGATTTCTAGAAATGAAGACTGGGCTCAATTCCAAGTGCCTTAGTTTTGTGGTACAGGAGTATACACCATCTGTAAGGCCATTGCCATCACTGGCTCCTGCCGCCTGTTGGTTCCACATCTCATTGCTAGTAAACCTCATGAATCTTTGCACCTTGGCCTCTCATGGCAATCTGTTTTTCAGAAGCTGAGAACTGTTTCCTCCCTCTAGAGGGATTCAAAACTTGATGTGAGGCCTTATACTTCTTGTTCCTGGCACTGCTTAATGCCATCAGAATATAATTCAAATCTGAACTCAGGTTCCTGTGCAGCAGACACTTCATCTGATGAGCCATCTCCCTGGCCCCAGGCATCCTTTAAAAAAAAAGTTCCTAGCCCCTGTGTAGAAGCCAAGCATGATAATGTATATCTGTTACCCTAAGGCGGGTCAAGGACTCTTCTTCTGACTTTGAATCCGGCCATGGGGATTACTTTGACTAGTAGAATGTGGTGCAAATGGTAGTGTGTCAGTCACAAGTAGAAAGCTCTAAGTGTCTGCCAGCTGTCCTGAGGTTTCTGTCTTTTATTATAAGATCATAGCCCAAACAGTCATTGCTAATTCATCATGCATTGGTCTTGGATTGAATCTGCGTGGGGGCAAAGGTGAATCCAAACTGAGGACTGAACTCCAGTCTAACTTGTCTTGAAATGTAGCCAACCATGTAGATCTGTGAGTTGTGAAATAGAGGTTTGCAGGAGAGAGGCGTGGAAGCTTAGGGGTGGTTTTTCACACAGCACAGTTGCATAAAAGCACCAACTATTACACGGTGCTTAAATAACATTTTGGAGAGCTAAACCAATGGGGAGTAGATGAGAGGATGTCACCTTTTTTCCCTAGAGTGTCATCTCAGCTATGAGTACAACGGACATTAGAAAGATGCCCTGTTATTCAAGGCAGGTATGTTCTAAGACATCCCATGAATGCCTGAAACTCTAAGTAGTACTGAATTATGAGATAATTTAAATGTAAAGTTTGATGAATTGTTTATGTCTAGTGATTTTGATTCAGTGTATTTCTGTTGTGATTGATTGCAAGTAATTTCAAATCTGTGGCTAAAGGGGGTGATTCATTCTTAGTGATCTGCAACATGGACACCCCAAGCGTACAGCAGCCCCCTCATCCAGTGAACTTACTAGAAATGCACATTATTTGGTGTCTTTTGCCAGATCTGATGTCTCAGAAAGCCTAGAGACGGGGCCAGCCACCTGCAACTGCACACAGTGTGCAGGTGCTCTTGCCACGCATGGGAGATGGAGAACCACCCCCAGAAAGCTCTGAACCACACCAGCTGCCTTCATTACCTTCTGGAATGCAGGCACACGCGAATGTGGAATGATGGTGCCCAATTAACTGACTGCGCTGACTGTCTCCAGCACTGTTGCACCACCCCTTCAGTGTAGGCACCCTGTGGCTTTCCATTCAGGCATAGAACTGTCTGGTCCAATAGATGTCAACACCAGCTGCAAAAGAACTCTGTGTGTGTGTGTGTGTGTGTGTGTGTGTGTGTGTGTTTGAGAGAGAGAGAGAGAGAGAGAGAATTTTCATGCCTTATTGGGGACATACTTATACTTAGAAAATTATGTATGTGAGTGAAATACAAGTGTAATTGACCCGATTTCTGATGGCACCCCAGCCTAAAGACTTCGGATACAGTATTTACCACCACTTAATCAAAGACAAGCATGGTGGCTCACAGAGGTGCGAGCCTTTGCTTTGGTTGCCTAACTTTGCTCTGGAGCATAGACTACCTAAGGAAACAAGGTTGTCTTGCACCTCCCTCCTCCAGCCGTGGGAAGCTTGGCTCTGAGCTAGAGGTCTCAAAGGTAGAAGAGTAGCAGAAGGAAACATATCTTTGGCCCATGTGGTGCCTCATATGCATTAGACTAGAGCTAAGTGCTACCCAGCAGTGCCCTACCTGACTCCTGGAGTGAAAATAATGCCCAGAGGCCCAGGCTGACAGCATGGTTGTTTCTAATAGGCTGGTGCCTTTAAGGCAGTCTGGGCCTCCAGATCTAAGCTGCCTTGTCGCTTGGTCAGCCTGACCCTTTCATTAAGTATTTTTGTGTCCTCTCGCCGGTCTTTAAATAATGAAAAGGAGGCTCTGATCGTTCTGGAAGTTGCCCCAGTGGCTGGCAGGTACTGAAAATAGGTTGGGATTGATGGATTGTGGTTATAACCAGCAGGCCCCACCGTGTCCCCTCCCGTCTATGCATAATATAAAATATACAAACAGCAGACAGGGAGCAAAGCCAAGACTCTTTACTTTGATTTGCGATCAGCTCCTTTGAAATCCAATGTATTTGGAAGACTCTGAGAATGAATATGATCCTGGTTCATAGCGCTGCTGTCTCCCAGGGTTCCCTGAGACCTCTCGGGGCTAAGAATGAAGACTCAAAGCCTCTGCAACCTTTGAGCCTTTATGGTTATGAAGCAGAAGAATGGGAGGAGGCAGAGGACAATTCTAATTTCTTGTGAAATTAACACATGCACAGGGATAGGTGATCACGTCTCAGGAGGTCTCATGCATAATTATTTTTTAAACGAATTAAGACATGGTAGAATTTTTTTAATGCCTCTTGAATGTTCCAAATGTTCTTAAAGTCTTGAAGTATTTTTTAAAAATTGAGTTCCATGTAGACAGTATAGGTGGTTTTCTTAAAGCATTCTGGTTGGCTTCTTTGTCTTATGGCTCAGTCTGACCTCAAAATTAGCCAAGGAGTAGCTTAAACTTCCCAATCCTTTCACCTTAGCCTCCTGAGTGCTGGGATTACAGACATGCCTGTTTGCATCCAAGAGGTGCTGGGAATTGAACTCAGGGTTCTATCCATGCTTGGTGTGCAGGCTTGAATGAGAAAGGTCCGCATAGGCTCAGATATTTGATCGTTTGATACCCAGCTGGTGAATTGTTTGGGAAGGATTAGGAGGGGCAGTCTTGTTAGAAGAGTCATCACTATATACCCTCCTTCCTTCCCTCCCTCCTTCCATGCTGCTGGTTGTCTCAAAACAGAAGCTCTCAGCTAAGTGATCCAGTGTTAAGTTTACCCAACTGCTGCCATGTTCCCTACCATGTTGCTCATGGACTCTCCTTCTGTAAACAAGCCCCCAATTAAATGTTTTCCTTTATAAATTGCCTCAAACATGCTGTCTCTCACTTCACAGCAATTGAACAGAGACTAAAACCCTAGGCAAGGACTCTATCAAATGAGCTACATCTGCTGCGCCCAGGTATTTCATTTCAAAAGCCTAAATACTCAAGAACACAAGGTACAGCTAGGTTCTACGATCAATGGGAAAGTGAAGTCAATGTATCAGGTTGGTGTCTCTCCAGAAGCACACTGAGAGAAGAATCACACAGTGAAGAAGAAGATATCTAGAACACCTCAGGCCTAGAGAAGTGAAACAGGGAAACAAAGACAAGCAATTGTTGTCTTTGGATTTCTGTTATCATAACAAAATACTTGAGGACAGATTCTTTTAAAAGAATAAAAGGAATAGAGATTTGTGTAGGTCATGTTGCTGGAGTCTGGGAAGCCTAAGATTAATACACCAAAATCTTCTGGGCATATGGTGGAGACCCTCATTTTTGTTCATTTTGTTGTTGTTGTTGTTGTTGTTTTTGTACTTACTGCAAAGTGATAAGAAACAAGGGCTGGAGAGGTTGCTTAGCTGTTAAAGTGGCTATTATGCAGGCATGAGGACTTGAGTTTGATCCCCAACTCCCATGTAAAAAGCAGGTGTTGAAGTGCATGCCTGGAATTCCAGTGCTAGGAACAGAGACAGGGCTTATCAATAAGTCCATCTAGCTAATCTGATGACTTCCAAGATTGATAATAGACCCTCCCTCAGAAAATAACATGGCAGGAGGTTGAGGAAGATGCTTAATGTAGGTCTCAGTCTTCCAAACACATGCATACACACCCTAATTCCTAGCTTGGCGCTAGTGTAAGGTTATACTTAGGGATGTCTGCCCCAATGAGCCTTCCCCCAGGGTAGCAGGAGCTAGCTCAGTATGTGAGTTGGGGCTTTTTCCCAGGGAGGGGCACTATTTCTCTTTTTTGAAACACAGAGAAAGCCCTTGCACTAGGGAGTAGAAGTACAGGCTGCTTAGAATCCCAGAAACACACTGGACATAGGCGTGGTAACAGCCAAAGGGATCTGCATGGGGCAGATATAGTAAATCCAGAGAAGCCAGCAAACTAGGGAAGACTGCTGGGTGAGAAAGGATGCTTACCTCATTCCTGGTTCCAGAGGGACACATGCCAAGTGGGACACAAAAGAGGTGTTTTCAGCTGCAGGCAGGAGACTCAGCTGAGCTCTTGGCAACGGATCCTTTGTCTGTTAGGGACTGCAGGAAAGGGCTGGGGATTTAGGCAAAGCCTGGAACTGTGACAGGATCTCCCAGCTTGAACCTGCTGAGTGACCCTGAGCATCTCTGTTAGCTCATCCATAAAATGGAGACTTTGACCTGTGCCCTACTTACCTCCCAGGGCTGATGTAAGGATCAAGGCCAATGAAAGTGGAGACAAAAGTTTTTGAAAAGTTGAAAGTCTTCGTGGCTGTCAACTTGAAGAGGGACTAATTACCCAGAGGTGAATTTTCTGGAACCCTTGGCTCTCAGATCACAGTCTCTGACCCCAATAGTGGCTTTGAAAGGTCTCTGATTAAATTCAATGTGTGATCCTGGTTTGGAGCCTGCATCAAAAGACTAACGATGTTCTAAAGTGTACGATTGGGGCAAATGGGGATATTCAATAAGGTCTTGATAGTTGGTGACAGTATTAAATCAGTGTCAGAGTTGCTGCAATTGGTCATTGTACTGAAGCTATGTAGAAAAATGTGCATGTTCTCAGGAGGTCAGAGCAAAAGCATTTAGAATTTGAATGTCATGTTGACTGCAATTTAGGAGAGTAACTAAGGTTCTGCTACATGTAAACAATCACTATCATACCAAAACATACCACGTGTGAAATCCCCTTCATACTAAACTCATACTAAACATAGCACAAGTGGAAAATTCCACACCTCGGTCTCATGTGATGGTTCAGAGTCAAAATGCAATCTTAGGGCTGGGTTGTGGCTCACTTAGCGGTGTGATTGCCTACCATGAAAGAAGTCCTGGGCTTAGGAGTAGATGCCTGGATTCCTAGCCCTCAGTGGGTGGTAGCAGAAGGATCCAAGTTCAGGGTCATCCTTGCTGCAGAGCAAATATGAGGCTAGCCTAGGCTACATGAGACCTTGTCTCAGAAAAAAAAAAGCACAAAATTATTGTACTTGGTGCACTTTAGGCTTTGTCTATATGTGATGCATACTTGAATTTTGCATTTAGAGTTGGGTGTCCTTCAGAAGATATTCCATTATCAAAATTCCTCACATCTCAAATGAGAATCAGTTTTGCTTCAACCTAGAGTAACAAGAATAAGCATGTGTGTGGGTGGGTGAGTCCAAGCAGAAAGAAAACAGGACTGAGTAAAGCTGCAAGTGTTGGGCCCTAATGATTTGTATGTATATGAACACACACATACACAGATACATGACAAACAGGCACACACACCCACATATATACACATGTGCACGCACACACACACTATTTAGGTAACTTTCTGTAAGTTGCATATTTTTTCTAAATATAAATGTTTTAAAAATATCAATTTACCCGTCAGTTATCTCCTTTATCAGGGGGAGGAAGGTGGGAAAGGGAGAAAGAGAAAAGAGAAGGACGAGGAGAGGAGAGAACAGAAAAGAAGAAAGCAAAAAGTTTTGATGCTTCTTTGGCCAGCACCCTTGAACAGCATGTCCGAGGTTTCTAAGTCAGAACTCACTGTTTTGTGTTCAGTACAGATGTCTAGCAGGCACGACCATTAAATGTGTCAACCTAGCACAGAATTAGAAAGTAAAGGACAGAAAAGGGAGTACCAGCAAGAGAAAATGACAACAGAAGATTTGTTAGTAACCATTTGAGATCCAGAGAGGAAAAACAAAGCCCTAACGGACACTGTACTGTAAAGTTTGGCACCATGATGTAGGCTGGAATGTTTAAGCTGGGATCCCTGAAGGTCTTCATTTCACAGGAGAGGAGAGCTGAGGGGGAGGAGAGGCTCATCAGAACATTCACCGGTCCATGAGCTTCAGCGAACAAATTCACACAATGAATGCTCTCTCTATGCTGAGCTTACATTAGGGTGTGAAAAGTGCACTAAGCCAGCACCAGGAAGGCAGATGCAGGACGGCAGATACTAAACAGTATATTCAAGGTCAGCCTGGGCTACTTGAGAGGCTGTCTCAAAACAGGAACAGCAACCAAGAGTGAGCTGGACTTTTCATATTTCCCTCTGTAAAGTTTTTTGCTGACAGAGCCACAGATGGAAGCTGCTGTTCGTCGCCTCTGCCTCTTCTTCCTACCTCTTTGTTGTAGTCCCTCAAAAGCTGAAACTACTAGACGTTCACTTGCACCCTTAGAATTCCCTTGTGGCTAGGTCATGGCCACCTTATGGAACCCAAGAAAAGTGTCCTGGAAAATAATCTTCCCTGATTAATAAGAATGTGTACCCAGAAAGTTTGGTTTGTGCTCTGCTTTACCTTGAGTGGAGGAGGTGTGATACCTGGAGCTGTGTTAACCATTTTGTCACCATAAGGAAACAAGTTGAAGATTCAATGCCAGTATTGCAAGTGTCCATGTATTCTGTTTCAGTGAAAAGGCACCATGACCAAGGCATCTTACAAAATAAAGCATTCACTTTTGAGATTTGCTTACACGTTCAGAGGCTAAAACCTGATTATTATAATTGAGAGCATGACAGCAGGCTGGCAGGCATGGTGCTGAAGCACTAACTGAGAGCTTATATCCTGTTCCTCCTGCAGTAAGAAGAAAGCAAGTGAGCCTGGGCTGATGTGGGTTTTTTTAAAGCTCAAAGGCAGGTGGGTAGTGGTGGCTGCACAAGATCTTTGAGATTGAGGCTAGCCTGGTCTACAGAGTGAATTCCAGGACAGCTGGGACTGGCTGCACGGAGAAACCTTGTCTTGAAAAAAAAGCCCAAAACCCAAAAAGCCAAAGCAAAACCAATACAAAAACACAAACACAAAAACAAAACAAAAGGACCTTCAAAGCCTACTCCAGGTGATGCACCTCCTCCCAACAAAGAAAGCCACACCCCTAGTTCTTCAGAAACTGTCTCACCAACTAGGGACCAGCATTCAAACATATGAGTCTATGAGGGTCATTTTCACTTAAATCATCACACCAGATAAGGAAAAGAAATGTAGAAAAAAATTTCCATTTCTCTTATGACTTGTCTAAAGAGTTGAATTAGCCAACCATGTGATCAAACTTCTTTGGTATTTTCAGTATGGCAGCCAGATTTGATTTGTTGTTCAGTTTCTTGCAGCCAAAAAATATTCTCATATCACTCTGAAAGTATATCGATTGATTGTCAACTTGACAGAATCCAAAGTCACCTGGGAGCAGGAGCCTCCAGGCATGCTTGTGAGGGATTATCTAGATTATGTTAATTGAGGTAGGAAGACTCACGCCAAATAAGAGCAGCTCCATTATCTTGGCTGGGGCCCCCACAGTACATAAAGGGGGAAACAAGCTAGGCGCAAGCATCCATCACTTTCTCCTTGACTTCAGAGGCAGTGGAAGAAGCTTCATCAAACGTAGGCCCCTGCGACTCCCTGTGCACATCAAGATGAACCACACCCTGTAACTGAGCCAAAGAAGACCCTTCCTTCCTCTTGTAGCTTTTGTGAGAGCCTTTTTTTTTTTTTTTTTTTTTTTTTTTTTTTTTTGTCACAACGGGAAAAGTGACTAGGCAGACAGCAATCTTCTTTTGGAATAACCAATTTCTGTAGAAGACATCAGTCTCTGCAGTGCCTCACTGTGGGGAGGACGATAGAGCTGAGGGGGCCTTGAAAGAACAGATGAGGTCTTGAAAGACAAAGACCAACTTAAAAGAGTTTTAATGCTGCTAACATTTTCACCAGGTAGCCCAGTTATTTTATTTATTTGTTTGTTTGTTTGTTTGTTTGTTTGTCTTTGTGAACTTGGCACAAGTTAAAATTATCTGGAAAGAGGGAACTTCAGCTACAATACCACCATCAGATTGACCTATTGCAAATCTGTTGCAAATTTTCTTGATAAATGAGGCCTAGGCAAGTGGTCCTGGGTTGCATAAAAGCAGGCTCACGGGCTGAAGAGATAGTTCAGGGGTTAAAAGCACTGACTGCTCTTCCAGAGGTCCTGAGTTCTATTCCCAGCAACTACATGGTGGCTCACAACCATCTGTTATGGAATCTGATGCCCTCTTCTTGTGTGTCAAACACAGCTGCAGTGTACTAATATACATTACGTAAATAAATAAAAAAATTATTTTATTTAATTGTTTCTTTTTGAGTTTCATAGCTCCCCATCTGGAATTGTTTGCTTATTGGTCAATTTTGACATAGCACTGGTGGCTATAACTAACCAACCCTTTCAAAGGAGTTGAACTAATCTGATCCCTAGTATCAGTAGACAGAGCAAAAGGCCTAAGTAAAGGTCTCTGTGAACAAACCTCAGAGAAAGTCTCCAACTACCAAAAGTAATCCCTGCTACCAGCAAAATTGAGTAAGGCCAATTTGAAGTGGAGGTCGCCGGGTTTTCTTTACAAAGATTTGGAGCTCAGTAGGCTCAGGTAGAAAGCCTTGCAACCTCTAGTACTTGGTTTATGGGAGAGCAAAGGCACCTGAACAAAGAGAACGCTGACTACAATCCTAACAAGTCCAAACACAAAGACATACAATGAGATTGTTAATTATTTTCTGCTCCTTTTATTTGCCCAATTTCAGCTTACAGTTATTATGCATTCAGTCAGAGTCTTACGGAAGTGGTCTTCTACTAAAGAAGAGAAAACCCTGTTCGTTCAAGAATGCCCAAACATTGGATGGACCTGGATGTCATTCCTTATCAGGAGTGGAACAAAACTAATTAAACACCGATTAAACTCATTTTAATTCCATTTGTTTGTTTTAGTGTATGTTTATGTGTAGGTGAGAGTTTCACAGCATGTACGTGTGGGTGTGAGGACAACTTTCAGAAGTCTGTTCTCTCCTTCTATCATATGGATTCCAGGGATCAAATTCAAATCACCAAATACCTTTTCCCTGTTAAGCCATCTCACCCTTCCTTGAGCAAATTCTCCAAGGCAAAGTTTTCTTAACTGGAAATGGGAATAATATTGACACCTACTTCAAAATATCAGTTCCATGAAGTGGCAGCCCAGCTCTGGGCTCTGTTTAACTGTTCTAATTAACAGAGATCTTGGTTTACTTTTGCTATGAACACTTTTGTTAAGAGCCTTGGTGATCTTGAACAGCTATTACTGATACTGACCATCCATCTCCTACCTCATCCAGTTCTACTTCACCTGGACACATGGTTATCATCACCTCCACCATTCCTTGCACAACTCAGCAGGAAGCTAAATACTTGGTCACCTTTGGTTCTGATGAACATGGTCTAGCTTACTTTCTAAACTCCGAATCTCATCTGCAACATTGTCAAGATCAGGATTCCCAGTCTGCTTGCAGTAGCTGCTGTACCTGTTATGGGTAAGGATAGGGGTCAGACAATTCAATACAGTGGTCCCAAGACCGTACTCAACCAGAAGGATATCTATGGACAGACACAATACATAAGTTATAAGGATATAAGTAATAGATTGGGGTTTTGTCTCTAGAAAAACTAAGATAACAAAAACTCTCACACATTCATCAGAAGTGAAGTCTTACTGGATGTTGCAATGGAGATAGAAACAAATATCGATTTACCATAGATAGGCATGATTCTGAAAAGATCGAAGAAAGAATTCCTCACTGTAGTTTAGGAAGCCAATGAGTTTATTCAGGTTTCTTACAGGAACATGGGCGAGGGGTTACTTACAGGAGCTCCAATGAGTCAGGCAACTGAATCACCAAAATGCCCACCTCAGCATGAAGCATTCTGCCAAACTGGAAAGGCAGCTCCCACTGAAGAGTCTCCTCTCTCATGATAATCTCTTGCTGCTTATTTAACCACAGAAAAGATATATCTCATGCAGGTTCTTGAAGCTTTCTTGTGAGTTTGGGGGGGGGGGGCTCCCTGTACCTTCCATCCAAAGATCATAAAGAAATAGCTACACAATGCTAGTTATGATGATACTTTCCTACAATCTTAGAACTTGGGAAGCCAAGGCAGGAGTATTTTGAGTTTAAGGCCAGTTCAGGCTATGTATCAAGGACGATCTTCAAAGCAAGACCAACAAAAGACAAAATGAAATTGTATTTACTTCCTACATAATGCATTGCAAAGGAATACTCAGATGGAATTCTCTTGCTCTGATCATTTTCCTTCTTTCTCGGCCTACTGTGTAGGTGATATGAGATGGTAGATTAGCCTCTTCTCTTGATTTAACAAAATGCTGGAGGCTGGGTAACTTAAAATGAAGAGAGGTTTATTAAATTCACAGTATGGAGGTCAATAAGGATGAGACCAGTACCTTATGGACTCTGATGAGGGTCCTCTTAACTCTATTACCTAGTGGCAGATGGCATGATAAGAGGGTTATGCAAAAGAGATATTTATTAAAGAGATAGAAATCCAAGAAGAGGTAGTGACTTGTCTTGCTTTCTATAGCAACCTTTTCCTGAAAACTGACTAGCATCCCTTGAGAACTACACTCTTTCCTTCTGAGAGCAATGCCTCAGCCCCTGTGACCTACTTACTTTCTACTAAGTCCCACCTCTTAAAAACTCCATCACCTCCCATATTGCTACCCTGGGGATTAAACTTCCAACATGTAAAATTTGGAGCTTGTGCTCCAACCAAATCTGAACTTCCCTGGACTCATTACACAACTCTTAATAATTGTCAATAATGTTCAAAGTTTCAAAGTCTCGCTGACTTCTGTTGCTATACAATCCTAAAGCAAAGCTCAGGCATCACCTCAGTCCCTCCATAAGTATTTCAATATAATTCTGGAAAGATAAGAACTCTATGCTTAATGTAACCACAGTACTATTTTCACACTCCCAAACTAACCATCAATCCACCAAACATATCATGTTCAAAAATCAAGTCCCTTAATCTATCATAAAAATTCTTATGACAGATAGGCTTATTTGGACCCACCACCAAGTAAACATGGGATTGTCTCTGCATATGGGCTGCTGTTGTTTTACCTTGTTCTTCTGGCCATCTCTCTTGCGGTGATGGCATCATAGTATAAAATTCCTGCCCCAAATGTGCACATGTTCACTTTGCTGAGACCACATAAACAGCATGACTATGGGAGAGAAGAAGGGGGGTGGGCTTAGCTGTCCTAATTGTAACCCATCAGCCAACTATGTGCTAGGGTTCAAACTGTCAACATATCATAAATATCTTAGACATATCCACAGCAGGTAGGGACCAGTTGGTTTGATTTGGTTGGGGTTTTTTTTTGTTTTGTTTTGTTTTGTTTTGTTTTTTTTCTAAAACAGGTTTTCTAGTCCAGACTGCACTGGACATTACTCTGTACATCAAGCTGGCCACAGAGATCTCCTGCCTCTGCCTCCCCAAGCATATGCACCACGGCCCAGCTCAATCTTTTTAAAGATTAATTATTGTACGCGAATACACTGTCTCTGTCTTCAGACACACCAGAAGAGGGCATCAGATCCCATTACAGATGGTTGTGAGCCACCATGTGGTTGCTGGGATTTGAACTCAGGACCTCTGGAAGAGCAGCCATGTTTATAGCAACCTTCGGGTATTAGTGTGTGCTTGGGATCTCTCATATTTGTTAGTTCAGCATGCACACTGTGCTAGCACAGAGAAAGCTAAGAACAGAAGGCTCTAGAAAGGGCTCTCTGCCTCCAACTAAGTTTGCTGATACAATCGACCTTCTCCTTTCCCAAGTCTCTGACTGTGCCCAGAGTCCATAGCTCAACAAGCTCTCTCACGGGTCCTTTGTGCCTAGGTTTGTGTATTGGTCAGCCAAAGCTACTTCAGAGCCCTCACAAGTTCAGACACATCCCTTATATAGGAAAGGTCTTCAGAAAGAAGTTAGGGTGTCTCTGGTTCTTCAGCACCCCAGCTGTCACAGTGAAAGCAGAATTTCTGAAGCCATCCACACATTCTGTCTAGTTACTATAAAGTCTCTTAATTGATGCTTTTTTTTTTTTTTTTTTTTTTTGGAGGAGCCCAGGCTCCTGCACGGGTGTGTCTAAATTTCTTCCTATTGCTTCTCATTCTTTTATCTCTGCTGCTTAAAATCTGCATTAAAAAAAATCTCTTAATTGGGCTAGCAAGATAGCTCAGCACGTATAGGTGTTTGTTGCCAAACCTGCTGTCCTAAGTTTACCCCCCCCACGGGACCGACGTGGTGGAAGGAGGACTGACTCTTGCAAGTTGTCCTCTGACCTCCACATGTGTGCCCTAGGACTTGAGTGCACTCACAGAAATTGAAATCTCTAAGTAAACTGTAACTCTACTTCATACTGGCTCGTCCTAAAAGTTTTTCCCACAGCCAAGTCAAGACTCAGGTTGCGCCTGAATGGAGGTCCCTATAGACTCAAAGGACCAAACTATCTGGGCTACAACAGTATCATGAAGCAGGGTCGCCATCCCTTGCTGCCACTGACAATGGGAGTGTTTCAAGCAACTAAGCCCCCTTTGGGTTATGAAACCTTTTCGAACCACATGAACCAGATGAATCTTTGCTACTCCAAGTGTGGTCCGAGGACCGACTGCACTGGCATGCTGGCTGCAAGCAGGAACCTCAGGCCACACCCTCCAACACGGAAGCATACTAAATCAGAGTGTGCCTGTTAACAAGAGCCCTGGGGATTTCCGGGCATGTCAGTGTCTAAGAAGCATGGGAGCCAGGCCAAGTTTCCAAGGAAGAAGATTGCTTAGCTCCATGTCCTTGCAGATAAACTCACTTCTGCTGCTTCTTCGCACTGCGAAGGCGGGGCCCCAGCAGAACTGGCCACCTCCTAATCAAGACTAATGGGTCTCAGAATGGAAAATGAGGCTCTTCCCTGCCTGTGCCCCAGGGCATAGAGCCCAGCCCCTCCTCCCGACACCCACCAGCCCCCTCGGAGATCTCTGTTCATGGAGAACTTGCTTTTAAATGAGAGTCAATGGACCAGGTCGCGAATCTGTCAGACGCAGGAATTTCTGGTGCTCGTGACTGTTGTAATTAAAATCATCCGAGTTGACTAAATTGGCCGAAAAGGAAGCAGGCCCACATGACTGCCGTTCAAAGGGGAGCAAAATAGCTCCTAATTTGTTAATTAAAATTATGAATGCGCTCCACGCGGAATGGCTGTGCGTTAAATTCTATTCAGATTCCATTAGAAAACAAATAAGCTCTGGGTCCTGATTAGAGGACCCTGGTTCCCCCAAATCTGTATGGATTTCGTGGGGGCTTTTTTCAGAGAACAAATTTAGAGCTTGCAAAGACCTTGCTGAGAAGTCAAATTCCTGGGGAGATTTCTCTGGTAAATCAATCTGGTAATTAGAAAAACAGGCCAATAGATTAGATCCTCTCTCTATTTCTATTTCTCCGTCATACTGATGAGCTCGCTTCAAAGAACGCAGGTTGGCAGAGGCCTGGGTGACATTGTTCCTTCCTACTCGAAATTCAGTAGTAAGGAAACTAGTGCCTTCCACTCAGGAGGGAGGAAAAGGATATGCAAAAGGAAAAGGAGGAAAGACAGAAGAGAGGTGTAAAGAGAAAAAAGAAAGGAGGGAGGGGAGGAGGGGCCAAACTGACTGTGGAGAAGGAGATGGACACCACTTCCATTGCTGCCTGGTCAGTTCATCATCGGCCACTTGTTCGGGTGTAATTGTCCGGCTTAGTTTTTTTTATGGCCGAGATAAAACACTGTCTGAAAGCCACGTGAGAAAAAACGGGTTTATTTCAGCTTATATTTCCACATCACAGTTCACCATCAAAGGAAGTCGGGGCAGGAACCTGGAGTCAGGAATTAGTACAGAGGCCATGGAAGGATGCGCTTACTGGCTTGCTCCCCATAGCTTGCTCAGCCTGCTTTCTTATAGAACCCAAGCCTAGGAGTGTCCCTTCCCACAGTAAGCTGGATCTTTCACATCAACCATCAACAATCGCTCCACATCACCCACTACAGGCTTACCAATATATTAGGGGATATTTTGTCAATTGAGGTTCCCTCTTCCAAAATGAGTCTGGTTTTGAAATGAGGTCTTAAGCAGCAGTTCAGGCTAGCCTCAAACTCCCTATATAGCCAAGAATGACCTTGAACTTCTGATCTTCTTTACCTCCTTCGTGGTGGAATTACAGGCATGTCTCGTTTGTGTGGTGCTAAGCGATCACTCTACCACCCCAGATATATCTCAAGTCCCATCCATCAGTGAGAATTTCCACTGTTGCCCCACTAAGCAATTGAGCCTCAGTTTACCTAAGAGGGAATAAGGGCCAGGCTGCAGCTCTCCAGCAGTCTCGTCAGCACTGAGATTCTCAAGCCTACCACAACCCACTGGGGGCTGGGCACTCAAAGGCAGTTTTAGACTCAGGATAGCCCTAGGCAAGCTTGGAAAGCCTCTCTCAAGAGAAACCAAATTAATCTCTGTCTCCACCCAGCGTCGCCTTCCTGGAGTCCCTCTGGGGTTTCTAGAAAAGCACAGAGTCACTATCCCCTACTCTCCGTCCATAGAGTCTGCCCATCTCTCAAGCTGGGGACAGGATAGGGGCAGTGAGTATTGCCTGAATAACTGTCCGTGGCAACCCACTAAAGGCTTCTACCATGGTGCTACTTACCACACTTGGCAAGGTGAGAAACTGCCATGAGCCTTTGGTCTCACTCCCCTCAGATGGGCCTGTCCTGGGGGATGCTGTCCAACGGAGCCAGGGCACAACCAGGGCAGCAGTACAGAGCTGGGGCAGAGGCAGGGCAACAGTAGCAGCTTCAGAGCAGCAGGCAGCATCTGCAGGGAGTATTCTTCTAAAGCAGCTGCCCAGGCCATGTCAGGATGTATTTATTTTACAGACTCTAGGCCTGTGTCCTTTCAAGGTGTGCAAGCTGTGGCTTTGTCTGTGTTTGAATAATTATGTTAACACCATTGTAAATGGGTCGTCAGAAAAGGAGCTGTCTCTGTCTGCTCTTTTCCACCAGCCTTGATGCTGAGGAGCATGAGGGTCAAAGGCACACACTTGGAGGCAAGCCACTGGGTTCAAACTGCAGCTCCACCATTTACCATTAAGAAGACCCCACCCCCACCAGCTGGAGCAAAGGCTGCCACTGCCTGCTGCAAGCACTCCCACTTCTGGCTATTCCTTTGTAAGTTGCCAAGTTCTTACTGGAAGAACCTGCTAGAAACCCTCGGGCTTTCTCCAGCTGTGGGAGCAACCTCTACACTGGTTAGGGAAGAGGAGGAGGATGATAGAGTTCAGTCTGGGGAGGATTCTGGCCAACTGGGGCTCCTTTGAAAGGGAGGTAGGTAAGCCTACTGTGTATTCCCTCTTCGCTCCTATCATGTCCCAGTAAGGGTAAGTTCCAGCTGCCTACAAAAATGACCTGCTGAATGGCTGAGAAACATCTGAGGAAGTGCTCGACATCCTTAGCCATCAGGGAAATGCAAATCAAAAGAACCCTGAGATTCCACCTCACACCAGTCAGATTGGCCAAGATCCAAAACTCAGATGACAGCAGATGCTGGCGAGGCTGCGGAGAAAGAGGAACACTTCTCCACTGTTGGTGGGGTTGTAAACTAATACAACCACTCTGGAAATCAGTCTGGCGATACCTCAGAAAATTGGACATAATACTACCTGATGACCCAGTTATTCCACTTCTGGGCATATACCCCAGAGACACTTTAATACACAACAAAGATATATGCACCACAATGTTCATAGCGGCTCTATTTATAATAGCCAGAAGCTGGAAAGAACCCAGATGTCCTTCAGAAGATGAATGGATACAAAAATTGTGGTACATTTACACAATGGAATACTACTCAGCCATCAGAAACAATGACTTAACCAAATTCCTAAGAAAATGGCTGCATCTAGAGAATATCATCCTGAGTGAGATAACCCAGTCACAAAAGAACAGACATAATATGCAGTCACTGATAGTGGGATGCTAACCCCAGAGGCTCGGACTGCCCCAGAAACAACTCCCAGACTGTGTGAAGTTCAAGAAAAAAAGAAAAGAAAAGAAAACAAAACAAAACAAAAGTCATGCTCAATCCTTACACACCAAGAACACATTGACAAATTCCGGGTTACACCCCGTTTTACATGTACTTTTTGCTCATTGGAAAAAAAAAAAAAAGAAGAAGAAAGAAGAAAAAAGCCAAGCACTGACACAATTGTATTTGTATACATTTATGCAAAAATGTTTAAAATTTTTTATCTTTGTTTTTTAAAATAAAGTCTAAAAAAAAAAAAAAAGAATGACCTACTGTCCCTTCTCCACTCCTTCCCACCCCCACATCCTGCTGGCATTTTCTGGCATTTTCTGAGGCCAACACCTGTACCATGTGCACTCAGATCCTGACTCAGAATGCAGGTTTCTTCAGAAACCCAATCTAAGTCTCTTTCCAGTTGATGTAAGTACCCATGCAGCTACTGGCTATCTCGGCCATTTGCCTATAGGAGTCAAAATGAGGACCAAATGGGAGGAAGCCTCCAGCATGTTACTTGGCACCAAAATGCACTGCAAGCTCTGGGGCTGCTGAGATGTTCAAGGAGCACAATGCTTACTCCAGAAACCTGAAAAGCCTGAATTTGATCCCTGGACCCCATTCATTCAAAAAAAAAAATGTGGAGGTGCATAATCGTAATTCCAGAAGTCCTACAGCAAGGCAGGAGGTGGAGGCTGGAGAGTCGGCTGGAAGTTCGGGGCCAGCTAACCTGTAGCAGGTAATAGCAAGAACAACTCTTCCTCAGTAAGGTGAAAGGCAAAAGTCAACCCTTGGCAGCTCTTAGCTGACATGCACATCCCCTCTCCCCCAGCCAATTAACTAGTTGATAACTTTGTAAAACTCATTAGTACACACAAAAAGTAGAAGACATGGATTGGAGGGATGGCTCAGGGGTTAAGAGCACTGGTTGTTCTTCCAAAGGACTTAGGTTCAAGTCCTAGCACTTCGCAGCTGTCTATAACTCCTCTCCCAGAAAATCCTATGCCAATAGACAGACAGACAGATAGACAGACAGACAGAAATGCAATAAAAGCACATAGAAAGTAAAAGGGAATTATCAGGAAAACATTTTAAAGTAGAAAACATTGTTCTATTCTTAAAATGCTCCTGGTAGAGCATTTCCAATCTGTTTTATGGCTCTTCTTCGTTATTCATTGTTTAAAATTCACTTTTAAAAATGGGGGAAATTTTTAGGTAACTTCAAAAATCTCATAGGTCCAGTCTCTCCTAGTGGCTTGGTCTTTGGGAAGGATCCTGTCTAGAAGCCAGGCTTTTCCTCTGGCTCTCTACCATCCCCATGCTTGTGTCTGTGCATAGGGACCACCACATCTCCCTTCCTCTGTGGACAACCACAAGCTATCGAGTCCGGGAAAGCAGAGAAACCAAATCCTCAAGGACAGTGCTAGCCTATGTGGAGTCTCATTTGCCTTCTTGAACTTTCCCTGTAAGCTTAACAAATGACACAGCCCAAGGAAGCTTTATTGTGTGTTCAATGAATCACCCCCTTCTCTCAGAGCCACTTCTCCTAACCCTTAACCTTTACAGGTGAGGTAGGCCATCAAGCCCAGTGGAACTAATAGGTCACTCATCCTCATTCACCCTCTCAGTAACATCTGGTTAGCTCTTGTCACCCAACAAACCACCCAACATTTAGAGATTGTTTCTCTAAGGGTCTTATAGGCTGACTTGATAGCTGGGGTTACACCCACATAGGAAATCAGTGGAGACCTAATTAGGGCTGGATTAGCCATAGTGGTTTTGCTCAGAGTCACACTCGGTATCGCTGGCTCTGCACAGAGGGGTTGTGGTTCTCTTTTATGTGATTCCTCCACATGGTTACCTTGGGCTTGTGGACAGCAAGGCTGTCCTATAAAATGAAGTGCCACTCGAGGAAACACTCCAGTGTGCTCCATTTTCCCAGCACTTACTGATGCTCCCATGGCAGGCAATGTGCACAAACCTGCAGAATCAGTGTCCTGAGGGACAGCACAAAGAGTTTCTGGGTGGCACCTAGGTAACAGGCTAGCCCAGAGAGCCCAGCTTCTCAAGCTCTCTTCAGTCAGTCATTCACACAGTGTCAACCTCCTGGGAAATCTAATTCAAGACACCTGGGCTATTCCATCACTATTTCCTAGGGATGTTGACCACCCAGCATCACACACCAGGTGCAGCTTCTGAGTGACAAAATCTCAACTCAAACTACCTCAATAGGGTGAGATGATTGGTTCATACCGATTAAAAGCTTGGGGATAGTTGGGTTCAGAAATAGCTGCTTCAGAGGGGAGGAGACAGACAAGACCTCATTAAGGTCCAACCTTTCTCTTGTCTCTCTTTCACTTACTGGCTTTCCTTTCCTGTGTTGACACCATTGTCAGGAAGGCTTCTCCGAAGTTGTAGTCCCAGCAACAGCTCTACACTCCATCCCTGAGACAAAAACAGAGCTTTGCCACTTGGGAGGCAGAGGCAGACAGATCTCTGTGAATTCCAGGCCAGCCTGGTATACAAAGAAAATTCCAGGACAGTTTGGCCCACACAGAGAAACTGTCTTGAAAAAAGTAGGTAAGTAAGTAAATTTCAAAATGCTTCTTTGTTCAAGAAGTTTCTCCAATCACCAGCCTAGAATTACTGCCCATTGGCCAGGCTTCTGTCCTGTGCCAGGCCTGTGAACAAATCACTGGGCCTGGGCTCTACTGATGGTTCAAACCCCTGTCTTCTCCCGAGCACTAAGTAGATGGACATCTACCCAAAGCATCCCATGGCCTGAAACGGATGGAAACGCATTTCTCCAGTGACAGTCGAGATGCTGTTACTAGATAAAGAGAAGAACAAAACATAAGCTTCTACTGGGATCTTAAAGGGAATAGCAGAGTTCAACAGCCTCCCCTCCCCAGTCTCTTTGCTTCTTGTTTGTGTTCCCACCGGTGCCATGCTTCTGACCCTCTCTGTGCTCTTCTTACAGAGGATGAGATAAGAAGCAAAGCTCAATTTAGGAAAATTTCTGTTTGCCAATAACCCAGACTCTAAGTTCAATGGCAAAGAAGGTAAACAAGCATTTAGAATAAATGGTGCCCGATTGTTTTGCTGTAGTCATAATTACCTTTATTGTCTAGTGATTTCTAACGTGTTATCCAGTCATTTTTGAGACCTCCCATTAACAAGAATTAATTCTCCTCAGGGCTGGGAAGACAGGTCTGTCTGTAAGACCTTGTGAGCATGAAGACCTCAATTCAGTCCCCCAAAGCCACATTTTTAAAGAAAGTCTAAGTGTCACACCCCTTTAATGTCAGAGCTGGGGAGGAGACGGGTGGAGCCGCAGGCTTTGCTTATCAGCGAGCTTACATCAGAGAGCTCCAGGCCAATAACAACAACAAAAAAAAAAAAAAAAAAAAAAAAAAAAAAAACAGGGATAAAAGCTTCTGAGATGTGAGACCCAAAGGTCATCGTATAGCCTTCCTCCACTCATGTGTGTACACACCCGGCATACATCTGTATGTGCACTTGTGCACCCATGCACAGAATTAATTCTCCTTGGTATCCCACAGGTTACCCTTCTAATGACAGAGAACAGAATTTAACTACATGAAGGGACAATGACTAACAATTAGTGGAATTTCCTGATGGCTTCTGTGAGCCTTGTGGCCATAGTTCCATGAACTGTTGTCTCAAATGTCAAGCAGGACTGGAGTGCATTGGAACTCAATGGCAAATTCCTGAGTGTTGAGGACACCACCGTGACCTCTTCTAACTGGTGACAGACAATATCCCCTTGGAACAGGATAGGAAATAAAAAAAAAAAAAAACAATGAAGGTGTTAGTTTATTAGAATGTCACAAAAATAAAGAACTTGGACGAGACTAGCAAAGACATTCCAATCAAAGAACTGGACTCTGAGTCCACACAGAAAAATCTAGAAATACAGTAGTTCTTCTAAGATGATGCCCATTGGGCTGAAAAAGCCATAAAGTAATAGTCATTAGACATGAGCCATTCCAGAAGAGTTTTAGAGTCCCTATCTGGGAATCAATTCCTGAAAACACTGGAGGTCTGGAATCACATCCACAGCATATATCAGCCTGTCCTTCATTACAAGGGACTAGGCAGGGTGGGGGGCACATCACAGCCCCATTTCAAATGCCACCATAGGTACCTATTCTGAGAGAAAGGAAGCACAGGATACATAATGGAACCAGCACTGGAATCTGCATTCCTAAATGCCATGAATGTTGTACCATCTCCTGCCACGTTTGAACACTGGAGAAACAAAGTAGTAGTGGTATGCCTTGGGCTTTCACCCTTCTTCATTTAGAGAAGGGCAGGGGACTTACTCGGGCTCCCTTTGGAAGTATGAGTCACCAGTGAGGCATGCCATCCCACCAAGCAAAATGAAATAGGCCTTCTGTGTGTAAGGGTGAAAGTGGAGGGCTGCCAGGCCCATGTGGGCCTCCCTAAAGCCAGCATGAAAGGGGGGTTTGTGAGTTAAATGTCTGGGCCCAGTTTCAGATAATATAACTCTGTTGCCTGACTGGGTAATGGTAGTCCCTTGGGGTTACAGACTCAAAGGATGGGTGGCTGGATCCCTAGGAGCCACAGGAGGCAGGAGAACAGGGTAAAAACTCTAGGCCACAGAGTGGTGGAGGGCCTCCCTAGTTTGCTGTGGTTTTGTGACCCAGTAGATGGTCCATGGATGTAGATAAGAGGCACTGTGCAATTGCCTGGAGCAGTAGCTACATTCCTATGGGCTATTCTGAGGATCTACATACAGGAACCTCACACCACCACAGCTGGATCCCACCCAGTTCTGTGTATTATGTCTCATGAGAAGCTGAACTTTCTAGTGTCCCTGGAAGCCCTAGGCTAGCTGTTCTTTCACCGGAGGGCCAGAAGTCCCACCCCATCCCTTGCCTTACCCTGCTTCCAGCAAATCTGGCTTCCTGGTTTTGGTGGACTTGTCTACCCCCACTCCAACAAAAAGTTCTGTTGGCAGTTTCCCTCACAAATCTTTTAATGGAATAAGGCTTTTTATTTCACAGTATAGAGATGATGTTTGAATTGCAAATAACCCCAGGGGAGGCAACTCCTTTATCTGAATTCACACTGAGGTATAAAGGACAATGAAAATAAAAGAATAGTCTAAAGAAAGAAATGGTCACTGGTGTGTATTAAAGAGTTTATAATTTTGTGAAGGCTTAGCCCTGATTAATACTTATAGACATCCTTTAACTCATGGTTCTCAACCCTTGCTAGACCCTGCAGTCCTCTGGAGAGTGTAAAATAATACTGGGTCCTGGGCCATGGCCAAGACAGGTTCAGTCAGGGGCTCTGGGACTTTATACATGAGCACTGGCATAGTTTTAAATTCTATTCTAGAGGACGCACCGGGTTAATGTATTAGTCAGTTCTTGCTGTGATACTCCTGAGCAATAAACAAACCTTCAACTCCCGGTAGCCTTTAACAGGCAACATTTGGCTTTCTCACACACAGATCGGCAGGTCAGCTGCAGTTTAGCTGATTTCAGCCAAGCTCAGCTGGACTCAGCTCTAGACTGTGAATGTGGTTCAGATCCATGAAACTCATCTCATCCAGACAACTGTACAAGGCAAATGCTGCACGGGGTGATAGGTGGAGCATAGGAGGTCCAGCCAGATTATGCAAAGCACATAGAAACACTCCGTTCACATTGACTACAGAGAGTCTTGTAGCCAAGTCCAGCATGGTCAGGGTGATAAATATATCTGTCACTGTGGAGGAAAAAAAAAAGTTACATCGTGTCCTAGTTCTTTTTTCTGTTGCTGTGACAAAGCACTGACCAAAACCAAGTTGGGGCATGTAAGAGTTTATTTGGCTTAGCACTGTCCATCACTGAGGGAAGTCAAGGCAGGGGCAGGAGCAAGGACTTGGAGGTAGAAACTGAAGCAGAGACCACAGAGGAAAACTACTCATTGGCTTGCTCCCCATGACTTTCTGAGGCTGCTTTCTTATAGAACCCAGGACCACCTGCCCAGTGAAGGCACCATTCACAGTGAACTGGGCTCTCCCACCCAGACACATCCCTAGGACAATCTGATGGAAGTAGGCATTTTCTCAACCGATGTTCTTCCTTCCCAGTTGACACTAGCCTGTGTCAAGTTGAAAAACAAACAAAAGAACAAATAAGAAACTGACCAGCACCCATGGCAGAAAGCTATGGATGTATATATCATTCTCTCAGATGAGAAACCAGAAAGAATAATCTGATCTATCAAAGTTGAGCCCTGTTATCTTGTGGCCTAAGGTTTGATTACTCTTTCAAATGATTTTAATAAAGGATGGTATCGTTTATGGGGTTCAGGTTTCCTGCTTAGTTACAAGGGCATTTAATAGCTTTCATGTCTAGTTTTCCTAAGTATAAAATGGGGAGTGGAACTGAGTATGTAAGATACACAGTGCCTTTTTTTTCTGCCTAGACTCAGTCAGAAAAATCATTGCAGAATATAAAAAAAGTTGAATGACATCCAAGGACAGCTGGGTATAATTGTACACTTCTGTAATCTTAGCTTTCCAGAGGTGGAAGCAAAGAGGATCATGAGTTCAAGGCCAGTCTGGGCTTTGTAAAGAGACTCTGTTTCAAAAAGATAAACTAAAACAAAAAGCCAGAGTCTGAGGATGTAGCTCAGTGGTAGAGTTGCTGGGCTTGCCTAGTATATATATATATGTGTGTGTGTGTGTGTGTGTGTGTGTGTGTGTGTGTGTGTACACATCTCTGTGTTTGGGGAGAAAGAGAGAGAGCAAGAAGCCAAGAATACAATGAATACTGTGGGTACTTTTCTGTATATTATTAGTAATTAGTAAAGGGAAACATAGATGCTTCACAGGCCCAAGGTAGTTCCATGAGCCATCATCTGCTGAAACCTAGAACCTCATTATAGGTCCTCTCTTCTCCATCCAGAGGCTATGACCTGAAACGGGTAATTCTTTAAAGAAGAAGAAGAAGAAGAAGAAGAAGAAGAAGAAGAAGAAGAAGAAGAAGAAGAAGAAGAAGAAGAAGAAGAAGAAGAAGAAGAAGAAGAAGAAGATTTTTTTAAACTGTGTATATGTGTATGTTGGTATGCGTACTTAAGTACAGGTTTCCATGCATTAAATCTCCCTGGAGCTACTGTTACAGGCCATCCAATGCTTGGAATTAAACTTAGGTTCTCCCAAAAAGCAAAAGGCACTCTGAATCACTGAGCTACCTCTTCAGCTCCAACCAGCACATTCTTAACAACCATAGTATAAGTAGAACCTCATCAGCACTTCCCAGGTCCCCCTTGCCATCGCCTAGCTGCTGGCGACAGCTGCTGAAGATGCTCAGCTGAGCTCGTTGGGACTGCAAAGAGGGGTTGCTTTCACCTGGTAACATCCACACCCACTGTCATCAAACTTCTAATGCAGAGCCGGTGCTGGAGTCCAAGGGGCCTTCTGGAGCAATCTGTCCATCCAGTCTCATGCATTCACCCAGCGGTGCTGAACTGTATACTCCCCCTCTCACCAGTTTCCAACCAGTGCTTTCTTCCTGGAAACCCCAGCTTTGGACAAAGCAAGAGGCATAGCCACTAGCCCTCAGCCACAGGCCACTAATGTGGCGTGGTAGATAACTGTGTCACATTTGATACTCAGCCAGAAAAAGGTCTTCTCCGATATAGTGACTGCAGCTGCAACTCAAGGTGAAGCCCCCAGAATGCCCCCTCCCTGCTGTTTGTGCTGCGAGTGTATGCCCACGTGTGTATTTGTGTGGCTGGAGTGAATAAATGTTTAAATCAGTGTGTCAGTTATAATTAGAGCAGCTCTCCCTTCTTCATTGCGGAACGATTCCTTCATGCTTAACGCCTGGAATGTCATTTTCCACTGTGAAATCCTTATTCTTCAAGGCCTAGTGCCAAAGTCGGCTTCTAATGCACATCCCCCACCCACTCACTTGCATCTCCCATCCCCCACTGGAGAAGCTGCCTTTCCCTCAGCTGACCAGGCCACTTAGAGGCAGCTTTGTGAATGGTACTCACTACCCTTAGCATCTGCCCCCCATTTCCTCTATGTCCTTGGAGGCAAGGACGGTGCCCTGTTCTTCCCCTTCTGTATTGGTCACAGGGTGTGATTAATCCCAGATGAATGAATGTAAAATGAGGCTGGAAGAAAAGCAGTGAATTGTAGCCAGCAAAGGCATCCTAACAGCATGGGGTGGGGGACTTGCTTGCCTGAATTTTCCTGAAGCCCTAAGACTCACAGCATGCAGAAAGGAAACAACCCCCCCCCCTCGCCTCCCTTCCCATCATTCCCACACGAATGCTCTGCTCTGCGCTGCTAGTGGTGCATGCTATCTGGCTTTCCTAGAATTCAAGAAAGCGCTGGAGAACAACCATCCCCACCACATTCCAGCATGAAGAAGGAGCACCTCCAACCCCCTCCCAACTTCCTACCCCCTCCGTCCCCTCACCCTTCCTAGCCTGATTCCCTCCAAAGCCAGTGACAATATGTTTGGGGATGTGGCCACGTTAGATTGATGTGTTATTGGAAATGATCAAGTTATGATGCACTGATATGTATCTGGGGCTGGTGACACAGGAAAAGCCTCTAATTTTCACTTGAAATAAATCCAAGCCCTAAGGGGCACTTTATTGAGGGAGCCTCCCCCCTTCCCACTGTAGTTCACTTGCAGCCTCCTCCCATTCTTTGTGAGGGTCTCAAAGTGGCACGAAAAGGGGGACAAGGGAGGGCTAGATCCTTCCGAATTCTTTTTTCAAAGCATGCCTCCTGACCCTGAAGGAGCTTTGAGACAAGACCGTGTTTGGAAACGTTGTTTTTTGAAATGCCCTCCCTAGTTTTCCTTTGCCCAGAAAATGGAAGAAACACACATTCCTATCCTGGGCTTCAACATGCCACTGTGTAAGGGACACCCCCACCCCTGAGCAAGCTGGAGAAATGCTCCTCCCTACCCTTCTCTACCATACAAAGCTCTGCTCCACACACCCCCTCAGGAGGGGTGGGGCCCCGGGCTCTGGGCTTGCATTCCCCAGGGGAGAAATAATTGGCCTGTCTATAGAGCATCAGGATTCAAGTAAAGCTTTAAAAACCCACGCAGCCCTGCGAATTCTATAACTGTGGATTCACAGATGATGGTCCAATACACACACACACACACACACACACACACACACACACACACACAGCATGTAGCTCTGAAGAAGGTCCTCTCTCTCTTTCTCTCTTTGTTCCATAAATCCACCTGACTCAAATAAACCCACTCTCATTTGAACTAGAGGCAATCAGGGTGGAAAAGACCCTGTTCGCTTTGGTGCAGATCCAAACTGTCACCATTTGGCATCCCGACACTCTCGGATGTCCCCATCAGCTGTTCAGGGTCAGCCAGGGGGAGGGGGACTCTCCCAGCAAACACATTGGAGATTTCATTAATGAGCAAAGCCTCCCGGATGAGTGACCTCACGTGGGCCACTCCACCCCAGCTCTCTCACCTCCCCTGTCCCCACTGCTACACAAACAGGCTCCCAGCTACTAGATTGGATTCAGATCTTGTAGATGAAGAAATTCAGATACGACAGCCGCGCCTCGCCAGACCCCAAGCGAGGGCCGAGCCCCGCATGGCAGCTGGGCTGCTTCGGTAATAACCACTCGTAATATCTGACAGAACCCACGCTGGTCATATCCGATCCTGCCACATGAAAAGAAGCATTACACCGGCCTCTCGGGGGGCCGGGGCTAGGGGAGAGCCATGGCACAAATCAGAAACGTTTGCTCCGAAGCTGCTATTCAAGGGCTGGAAAATCAACAAGGGCTGCTTTCCTAACATCCTGGGAGATGCTATTATCCCCCCACCCCCCACCCCAGCAGCGCAGCTCACAGAACGCAGTGAGGCCAGCTTAACCTGAATTCACTGAGAGGTTGGCATTTCCGAGCTCAGAGGCCTTGGATGGGTGGGAACAAAAGCCCACACTGGTTGTGGGAGAGAGCCACGGGACTCCACAGCAGTGACATTCAAAATACTTAACAATTGGGATAGCCTGAACTGTGGCCATTCTATATGAGTCGGGACTTGAGATTTTCCAGTTGTGTCAGGCAGACCAGTTGGAGGACATAGGCGGGTACTTCGGGGCAAGGACAGAGGAGCATTTCAACATTATAGATACTGGTAGGACTAGTGATCCAAATCCCAGTCCCAAAGACCTTTCTGAACCAGGCCTCATACCCCCCACTGGCTCAGAGTACCTCATTCTTTGGTGTGTAGAACAGCCACAGTTGGCTACCTGTCTAGAGTCAAAAGCTTCTGACAGACGGTCATGTCATGGTGGAAACTGGCTTAGGTGGCTGGGTCGTCTAAGACCCGTAGCTCACAAAACCAAGGCACATCATTACCATCATTACCTCTTAGTGCTATAGCATCATCCCAACCAAGAAGATAAGTCTATGTCACCCCTCCATCTCCCCCCACATCTCCAGCCTTATGCTAGCAGCCCTGTCTTACATTGAACTTAGCCTTCATCGGTGGCACAAGGGGTCATCATCACCAGGAGGCATGGGAGCCTAAGTCCCTGCTCTTTTGGGACCCATCTCAACAAGGTTTGGTGACCTCCACCCATTCATTGGTCACTTTTGTTTTAAACCATCACATTGGAGACTGTAAATTGCTATGCACAAGGACATGAGTCATGTGATCTGGAATTCTGTGGCCTGAAATAGAAATACAGTGGACTTTACTCTTGTGTCATGTCTTTCTACTGGAACTGTCAGACTGGCAAGATTCCTCTCTGCCTCTGTTTACTTATCAAGGAAACGGGATGGATGTGCATCCTGCTTACATCTCGGGGTCTTTTGGGAAGATCAAAGGATATAGATGACAGTGTCTATCCTGGTCTGTAAAAGCAACACTTCAAATGAGCCTCTAAGTAGCCCCATCACCATGTCAAGTCTGCCTCCATAACAGCCTCTGTACTCTGGGGGCAGGGCAGAGCATGCCCTTGGCCTGGTCCCTTGCCCAGCATTGCCAGAGTGCAATGTTCTGAAGCCAAAACCATCAACTGTACTACTTGTTTGGGCAAGGACCCACTACTGCAAGACAACCTCGTCACCTCGGCATTTCTATAAAAAGATTGCTCAGGCTTTGGAGCCTGGCTGACAGGCAAGGCTGGGAGTGTGTGTGTGTGTGTGTGTGTGTGTGTGTGTGTGTGTGTGTGTGTGTACATGCACATGTACAGAAATGCTCTCCTAATAGCTGGACTCAGCCAAGAATCCATATTTACCCTAAAGCCTTTAGTTCCACTGGCAGAAGAGGAATGGATTCAAGAGAGAGAGAGAGAGAGAGAGAGAGAGAGAGAGAGAGAGAGAGAGAGAGAGAGAGAGAGAGAGAGAGAGAGAGAGAGAGAGAGAGAGAGAGAGAGAGAGAGCTATGCAAGCGCTATGCTCTGAAGAATGGGGCTGGGCAGAGATGTCTGTCGCTTTGAGCAGCCAACACAATGGACCTCTGGGTGGGCTCAGAGAGCCCCCCTCCCTAGCCCTGGACCTCCTCCTGCCCGTGACACAGATAAGGACCTAGAGGACTGCTCCAAGCTGCTTCGTGTGCCCCGGGCCAGCCGGCAGCGAGGCCAAGCCTGGTGTGAGTGGCAGCAAAGATAAACGGCGGTCGCACGGGCATTGAATGCCCCAACACAAAAGGCCGCCTCTCCCCGAGTCCCTCTGAGGCCCAGATGGTCAGGGAAGCCCTTTCCCGCCTCACAAAGAGGATCGCTGCGTGTCTTTTTCTTTTAAAATGGAATAAAAAAAAGCCATTGCTCACAAAGGACCTGGATGAAAAATAAACCCTTTAAAAAAAAACAGCCTCTCCTCGCGCAGCAGCCCGGCATTTCTTCCGACTGTCAGACTTAGCAGATTGCTTTCTGGAAAGGATCCAATTGGCAAGACCTGCCGCTGTGCAAATGAAATTTTAAAACCCCGCTCCTTGTTGCACTCAAAGAGCTTTTCTCTCTCTGCTTGTTCTACACGGCCTCGTAGAATTATTCTCTTGTCTCTCGTTGTATCGGAAACTAATATTCCCCCACTTTCCCACCCCACATGAGGGGTCCTCACCCCAGCTGGGGATTTGGGTAATCAGGGACGGCTGGAGCACCACTCCAGACCCCACGTTCATTCCCCACCTGGGCTCCATCTCGCAGAATCACCTACTAATTAGTAGAAAGCCTCGCTCCTGAAGAGAATAAACACTCCTGAGATGCCTGCCTCCCCTCCTGGTTCCCCTGCTCCCCCTGCTTCAATAATGAGATAAGTGTTTGGGGGATGCGGGAGACAGGATAACGGGGACGTTCTTCACACACAAGGTTTGACACCCGTCAAGCCCGTGACACCAGCTCTGTTTGGCTGCCATACCCCTGGTGAAAAGTCAGCAGGAAAAAAAATAGCCACAGGACTTGTCTGCGTTTGACAAGCTGCCTCAGCGTGTGATGAACTTGTACGAGCAAGGCAACTGGATGCATCAGAATTGTACTGGAGCTGGGAGCCTGGGTTCAAATTCTAAGGCTGCCCCCAATAACTGTGTGCCAAGGTGTTAATGTTCCCCTTTCCTTGGGGCTGGTGCCATCCTCAAGCTCATTCCTGCGACTGTGAGCTAGGCAATCAGAAATGAAAAATTGATCCACAGACCAGTTCCATGTTCTGTATACATTTTAAGTGCATCCACAAGGTTTCAAGTATTGGAATCTTTGTCTCCACTGTAGCAATGTGAGGCTGATGGAACCTTTAAGAGGTGAAACCAACTGGGAAGTGCTAAAGTCACCGGAAGCACTTTGCCAAGAGGTTAAAGTGGTATTCATGGGATACTGGCATTCTCTCAAGAATGAATGCTTTAAGTCTAACAACCACTGAACAAGGTCTATGGATTTCTGTTTTGAGATGTGGTCTTTTCAATGGGAATGGTGGTTCACACCTTTAATCCCAGCACTTTGGGACACAGAAGCAGGTGGATCTCCTGAGTTTCAAGCCTGGTCTACATTGTGAGACTCCGTCTCAAAAAGAAAAAAAAAAAAATGTGGATTTTTTTTTCTTCCCTTACCTATTCCCACCAGGATACCATGAGATATTCACCACAGACAATCTGATGTTAATACTGTATTCTTCCATTCCCGGAACTTTGAACTGAGTAGACCTCCTCTGTTTGTAAAGCTGACCTGCCTGGGGTATTTCATTCTAGCAACAGAACACAGGTAACTACAAATAGATTTCGTTACCAGCCCCCATGCTTCACTCCTTCCTGTAGTCATACTCTGCAATGAGACTTCACAGCTTATCTCCTTAAGGGGCAGAGTCCATTTCCACAGCCTTTTATTTTGGACTTAAGTACTTGACCTCCTTTGGCCCATGAAGTGAGCTGATCTCAATCTTAGTCCTCAGGAGACATGACTACTGTGTTTTTGTCATCTCGTGGCAGAAGGTTCCTCTGAGTGGCTGCTTCCCCTAAATCTGAGTACCAAATGACATATATAGAGCAAAGCCAACTTATAAAATTCTTTTAGGGTGATGATACCCCTCTTCCATTCTTGGTTGCCCATATTCAATGTAGGATGGCTGGGTAGCAATTCTAAAAATGTCTGATAGACCACAGCCATGTCCCGATTTCCCTATTTAGGACAAGGGAATTCATACCTCATTGTGAATTCACTGATCACAGATTTATTGAGCATCTGATGTATTAAAAAAGCTTAACCCAAAAGAAGTGTGGAGCTCCAGGCAAAAACAATGCTACCCTCTAGTAAGGGAAGTAGTGATCCAGAGAGGAGATGTCTTTCTTTAAAAGGAGGACTTCCATACCACTGCATCAAGGAGCTGGGGAAGGATCAAGTGTTGGAAAAGAAAGCTAACTATTTAGTTTTTCCCTTCGAATTAAACTCTGATTGCCTCAGTTATAAGGTGTCATTGACTAGGTTAATAAGAAAGAAGAAAGAGAAGGGAAGAAGGGGAGGCAAAGAGGAAAGGTTAAGGAAGAAAAGGCGAAATGAAAGGGTGGGAAGGAGGAAGAAGGAGAAGAGGAAAAGACTGGTAGGGAACAAAGAAGAGGGAAGAAGGAAGAGGAGACAGGTGGACTACCGTATTAAAAGAATTCATCAAATATAAATGGTGGCATCCTAACTTTAGAGACAGTACCACAGGGAAGAAAAGAAGGAATGACAGGACCAGAGAGAACCACTGTAGGCTGTGTTCAAAGCCTAGAACACTTACTATTTGTTGAGAATTCAAAACCCATTAACCCAACCTTGCTGGCCAAAGCACAATTTTAAAAGCTTAGGAAGGTCCCAGAGTCACATGCCTGTAATCCTAACATTTGAGAGCTAGAGGCAGACATATCTCTGTGTGTTTCAAGCTAGCCAGAGCTATATACTAAGACCCTGTGTTAAGAAAGAAAGAAAAACAAAGGAAAGAAAAAGAAAACCCCAATAATGTTTGTTTCATTGATTCACAAGACTTAGCCCAAGTCTCCAGCTGATATGTCATGTCCCAAATGGGCCATCAATAGGTCTCCCAAAGTATTCTCTACACAAGAGCTTCCTCACAAGAAAGGACCATAGCAGTCATGCAGATCAGTGGGACCAGTTGCTGGAACCGCCTGTAAACCAGGTCACAGGATTCTCCATTGCTGCTTTCCAAATAGTTTGTTGTGGGGCAGGCCACAGATTGCCCTGCAGCCCAAGGGCCCCTGGGAAAGTGAGACCAGGCCGATTAAGTCTTGTACCCAGAGCAGCAACTCCCACCTCCATAAAAAGCTCTGATGGGTCACATAGTTGAGGTGACAGCAAAATGGCAGGCTAAGTCTAAGTAGGCATCAGGATTCAAAAGCACTCAGTGGGAGCAGGACACACAGCCTGGGGTGAGGACTTTGACTTTGGAAAGTTATATGAAACCTGGGGAGGGGCCCAGCCCTGGTCCATGCTGCAGAAAGATTTTATGATAGATGTCATCAAGAGCTCTAAGGACTGAACACAAAGAGCCAGTGGCATCATGAGGCCAAAATGGGGCAGCTGACCAAACCCTTCTGATTGGTGGAAAAGTGCTGTGACTGTTTTGCTGAGCTGGTATTTCTACTGTCTGCAGAATGAGTCAGGACTGGGCCTGGAAGCCAAATTCACCATCTATCAGAGGCCAGGGTTGATCTATTCTTCCTGATTACAAACTCAGGTTTCTGCAACCCTGCAAGCCTTTGTCAAAATTATGGAAAATGGTAAGTTCTATGCCCTGTAAATCATTCCCTTGGCATTTCCAGGGGACATGCCCTTCCTCAACCACCACTATGAGCCCCAAATGAGATTCTCTGGTAGAACCTGACTTAGATAGAATGTCTATTGCTGTGATAAACACAAGGATCAAAACCAACTTAAGTGAAAAGATTTTATTTCATCTACAAGTCTCACACTCTATCACTGAGGGAAGTTGGGTGCAAGGACCTAAAGGCAGAAACCAGTGCAAAGGCCATAGAGGAGTGCTGCTTACTGGCTTGCTCCCCACTGGATTGCTCAACCTTCTTTCTTATATATCTCAGGACCACTGGTCATTCCTATCTTAATCATTAACCAAAAAAAATGCCTTATAGATTTGTCAACAATCTGAGGGAGAAAATTTTCTCAATTGAGTTTTCTCTTCCCAGATAACTGTAGTTTGTGTCTAGTTTAAAACAAACAACATACAAGTACACAACAACAACAACAACAAATAGGACAGAACCCAACTTACCACCTCAACCCGTGGTGGCCATTCCACTTAGGTCTTAGATCCAAAGATCTACCTGGGGTCTGATTTTCTGACATTACCCTTGTTCTTCCTGTAAGACAATGACAAGCATCAAAAGCTTGTATAGATTTCCATATAACCCTGGTATAACTAAAGACTGAAGACTGAAAAGTATTAGGGCAACAACTCTGGAGCTAAAGAGACAGGTCGGTAGTTAACAGGAACACTCACTGTGCCACCATGAGTTCTGATCTGATGAGCCATGTAACAAGCCCAAGGTGGTCTCATGCTTCCCTGGAAGCCCAGCAATAGGATCATCAGACATACTGTCTGTGAGCCCAACTGATAAACAGGAGCTTCAGAGAGACCCTGACTCAAAGGAATAACAAAGAGTGATAGAGGGGAAGCCCATTGATACCCTTCTCTGGCATTCATGTGTGTATACATATACATATACACATATGTACATAAATCATACTACCTTCACACGAACAAAGGAAAAAAAGAAGGTGGGGGAAACTAGTCTGTTTCATTCTTCTGTGTGCATCAGGGTGCCTTGCCGAAACTGAGAAATGCCAACCAGTGCACCTGTCATCTCCTGACACAGCACAGTATGCTGTGTACCTCCCTGGGGTATGACAGAACAATCTGTTCTATTTTGTAGATGGGGGAGGATCCTTTAGCTCACGTCAATCAAGGTATTTCCCCAAAGGCATTTATTTGATGGTCCTTGCCAAGTGACACACAGTAGACAATGACATGAATGTGCCTAGGGAAGGGAGTACGATTCAAGGCCAGGACAGCATCTGCATCTTCTTGAGTGGATCAGCATCCCAGTGCTGGCTTCCCACACAAGCAGGCCTGGGCTGGAGCATGCTGGTGCTGGCATTGTTAAGGCATGATGCTCTGTACAGCTCTGAAAGCTGATATCCATAGACACCTTCATGGATATTTCTAGCCAGGCCTGTCTTATGGCAGAGATGGGCAAGATATTTGGCCACTAAAAGGTCCAGATGGAGGCTAGATATTTTTTCTGATTGTGTTAGTTGGGGATTTCCTGAAAAATAAACCCAATAGGAGATAGATGATAGACAAATAGAAAGATAAATAAGAGAAAATAGATGATAGATAGATAGATAGATAGATAGATAGATAGATAGATAGATGGCAGGTAATATTAAGAGATAATAAATAAGTATATAGATAATGATTGATAGATTATAAATAATCTTTCTAATAATGTCCTAGCCCATGATTGGACATAAGGGTTGAGCTAACCTAACATGTAAAATCTGGAGACCTACGAATATCAGTAGTATAGTTCAAAGGCCTAAAAATGGAGTGGAAGTGTTTAGTCTAGACTTCAATGAATGGGTAGGGTACCTCAAGAACCAGGAACACTGAGGTCAGGAAAATATTCATAAACCAGCTCAGCAGTTAGGCAGAGGGAGTTCAAATCCACTTACAATCTGTCTTTCGGCTTCTTCAAACCCTCCGTGAGTAAGATGGTGCCCCTCACTTTAAGGAGGATCCACTGCTGTACTCAAGTCTACCAATTTAAATGTTAGTCTTTTCTCTCCCAGCAACATCCCTATAAACCTGTCCAGAAATCATAAGTCTCACCTCTCCGAGCACACCATAGTCTGCTCAGGTTGCTGCATAAGTGAACCACCATGCTAATGAAGTTCACTACTTTGGTAGTGAGGAGGAAGAGGTGGGGAGCTTTGTTGGGAATATCTGGCAATCCTGGACATCAGTCATATCCAGATGGTAAAGACAGAACAGTTTCTACTTCTTTATATCTCTCAGAGTGAGGTCAGACATTCCTGCAGTTAATTTAGGCCTGAAAAGGCCAAGGGACCCCATCACCTTAATTGGAAGAAATAAAGTAAGGTGTCATTTGAGTAAATACCAACAGCTGTCAAAAGGTCATTCATGGTTAGAACAGAGCAGGGCTAAAGGCCCCAGGGACTTGTATGGTAGAAACTTTCTGAAGAGTATCCTTCGTGTTTTAGGCCACTTGTATTCTTTAAATCATCTCCTTATTCGTATTGAGTACCAATCATGTACTAAGTACCATCTTCCTTCTGAGAGAGGCAGGTGCAGCAGAAGAGTCAGTGACCATCTAGCTGCAGAGAACAGAATCCACTTAAGCTATCAGAGCCAAAAGGTATTAATTACAGGATCTTTAGTAGTACTGTACAACTGATTCCTTCAGACTGCAGTGTGGGATTGAGCTGCTGATGGAGGCTTGCTCTAGTTAAAGACTCCCCTATGGTCAAGCAGCCACTGTCCTTGACCATTAGCCACATTGTCTCTGCTGAGCCCATCCAACAAAGCACTTAGTTACTCCACAGAGTGGGGTGATTCCAGTCACAACCATGTGATTCTGTCCCTAAAGACCACTGGGTTTACCAACACAGTCCACATGTTGCCTAAGACAATTCGCTTTATCAGTCACAAATGGTAAGACAAACTCAGTCCCCAGGTTACAATTAAACAAATGGAAATTAGATGTCCAGTTATGTAACTGACCACAGAAGTGCCTAGAGGCCATAGCAGGAGAGAGGATGAGGGGGTACTTGGAGTGTGTATAAGGGGAATTGACAGAAGAAAACTCAGACTGGAAGCCCAGGGAAGAAATACTTGCCTGGAGAAATGGATGAGGCCTTCCATAAAGCCTATGGCATGTCCATAGGCTAAGAGGCAGGACATGTGGCTGAAGCCTCTGCGAATGAAAAAAAAACCACTGGAACTCAGAGAAGCAATTAGAATACAGGTAATGTATCAAAAATATTGAGGCTGCCATGGCTGGCTGCAGGTGAGCCTTTCTGATGAGAGCTGCCTATGAAAGCACCCAGTAAGGACACAACCGAAAACAGAAAGATCAGAATATGCTACCATTTATCTCAAAACTGCCAAGCTCTCAGCACTGGTTGAAGTATTTTTTCATCAATTTCATTGCATCCTTACAACACTGTACTCTTAGTGTCCCTATCTGAGATGTATAAACTGAGGCATGGAGCAATTAAGTAGAGGACATCCTCCACCTCCCTCGCCCCCATACAGGCCAGTAGTGACCAAAGTTTCCAACAGAGTCCATATTGGGTTTAGCATGTCAACCCCCATATTTTTACTGCCCTGCAACAAAGACCTTTGAATGTCTTGGAGAGAAACTTATGGAAGTGTTGTTGAGTAAATACCAAATGAGTAAGACTGGAAATACACTAAAGGGTTTTGGAACAAGACCACACACACACACACACACACACACACACACACACACACACACACTGCTTCTTCCTCTTTGCTCTCCTTGCCAGCGCACAGGGTCTCAATCTAAAGATTAGAGTACCTGTAGCACTATTCTGAGGACTTATATGCCCAATACCTGTTGTGCATACCCACATGGCAAGCTAGACATATAAGAGAACACACCAGCAACTCCTCACCCCTGTCTCTTTGCCCCAGGAGTGAGGTAACTGCAAGTCATGAATAATGTATTCATTTTTCAGTCCTCACAGGTGGATTGTGAGTCATCCAATGGTTGCTTGCCTGACAGAACGTACCCATGTTCTGCCTACTCCATTCCCAGTCCTCACCACCTACCAGGTTTCTGATGGACCACTGACCACACAAGTTGCTCTCACTCAAATGCTTCCCAGGGCAGAGTCTTAAGTAGTCTGGCAGTCTTCTATACTGGTCATAGTATATGTTATGTCTTTCCTCCGTCTGGAGCTTCTGTCCTGTCCTGTCCTTAGGCACTCTGCCTTATTGGGATTCTCTAGTTCTTCCCATAGAAAGCTTCTCCCTGACATCAGTGCCAAGCACTCCCAGTTGGCCATGCTGTCTTTCTGAAGGTCGACAAGCTTCAGACATCTATGTAAGTAGAGCCTTTACTCTACTCCCTCCAGCCAATCTTTCAGGAATCATGTTGTGTTGCTTGAGCACTTCAAGCTTCCTGACCTTTCTCCTATCATCGTGTGCACAGCTAGGGCCCATGGAACCTCATTTCACCCATAGAAAGGAAGCTTAATGATAGGTAAGTGTACTGCCTAATGAATAATGGACTGTCTCTATGCTGTCTCCTGGAAGAAACATAATGAGACACACAGTGTATGCTATATACAGAGTCTTTGTTTCTCCCCATACCCTATGTTGAAATCCTAGCCCAGGGTGTATTGGTGGGTGGGGCTTTTGGGAGGTGATTAAGCCATAAAAACTCTTCCCTCATAAATGGAATATGTGTCCTTATGAAAAACAACACTGTGGCCTGAAGAGATGGCGCAGTGGTTAAGAGCACTGACTGCTCTTCCAGAGGTCCTGAGTTAAATTCACAGCAATCACATGATGGCTCACAACCATCTGTAATGGGGTCTGACTCCCTCTTCTGGTATGTCTGAAGATAGCTACAGTGTACTTGTATACATAAAATAAATAAATCTTAAAAGAAAGAAAAGTAGAAGAAAAAGACCACTCAACCTCTCATACCATTGCTAGGAATGTAAATCAGTAAAATCGTTGTAAAGAATATCATGAAGGTTCCTCACAAAATTCACAGTAGCTACTGCATGGCAAGCAGACTCCCACAGTTTGTGGATATCCAAAGACACTGAAGAGATACCAACATGCCCATGGTTATTGTTAGTGTGGCACTAGTCACAATAGGTAAAATATGGAATCGACCTAAGTGTACATCCATGGATGAACTAATAAGGAAAATTTTACACATATATGCATGTGGACACACATCTCTCTCTCTCTCTCTCTCTCTCTCTCTCTCTCTCTCTCTCTCTCTCTCTCTCTCTCTCACACACACACACACACACACACACACACACACATACACACACAGAGGTGGGGAGAGAAATATTATTCATCCATGAAGAATAAAGCCCTGTCATTTGAAGTGGGAGACATTCTATTAAGTGAAAAAAGCTAGACATAGCAAGATAAATATTACATGTGCTCTCTCATGTGAAAGCTAAAAATAAATCTGAATGTAGGATAGTGATTGCTAGAGGTTGGGAAAGGGGTAATGGATAAAAAAGAGGCTAGATTTAATCAGTAGATAGTGTAAGCATGTACTAAAATATCACGCTGAATCTCATTATTATGTGCAATTAATACGTGTCAATCAATTTTTTTAATTTAAAAGACTAGAGAACTCCCACCCAATCCACTACAGAAGGACAGAGAATAAAGTAAGAATTCTCCGTCTGCAAATCAGGAAGTGAGGCCTACCTGTCCAGACACCAAATCTCTCCGCACCTTCATTTGAACATCCCAGGCTCCAGAGCTGAAAGGAAGTTTCTGTTGCTTATCTGTTTCCCAATGTAGGGCATCTGTGAACTAAGACAAAAGAAGGGTACTAAGGAAAGAGAATGTCGCTCTTAAAAATGAGTACTCTAACAATGGGCAACTGGATGGTGGCAGCATCTTTGGAACTGGGAGGATATTTGAGGTTCACACTACATTGCTAAAAGAGAAAAGAAAGGAAAGGAAATAGGGGCCTAAGGTTTTAATGTCACTCTAGCAAAGGCACAGGAGAAAACGAGAACAGGGTCCATAGAGAATGCCTAAGCAGAGTGTTAGAAATAGGGGTGGTAAATGCCATTTTCCTGAGGGCAGGGACAAAACAAGAGCCATGTTATTGGATGATGGAACAAATCTTTGTTACAAAGTGGCCAAAAGTTTGGGGGTAGGCTGCTGGATGAATGAAGCTCATGGTCTTGTTTTATGTGAAGTTGAACTTGACAGCCATAGACTTTGACACTTTCCTGAGTAATTTCTAGACCCAATGTGGAAGCAGGTGGTGGCTTGATTCCTCATCATAGCTTGACTTAAAATGGTTAGACAAAAAGTTTTGGAACCTTGGGTTTGGAAATTTTGCAGCTATACAACAGAAATGAAGAGAAATGAAATGCTGTAGTTAGCAGTGACCAAAAAGATGGTGACCAAGAAACTAGTGAGATCAGTGTGAATCTGAGCTCAGGCTCACTTGGCCTTTCATCCGAAGCTGCATGTTATTCTTTGGCACAAGACTCTAGAGGCTATTTGATGGATGCTTAAAATGGGGCATCGTCTCACTTTTAATAGGCTAGAGTATTTTCATCCAGAGTTCTCAAACAGGGAATATCACCTTAGAGCCACAGCCCTTCCTGGAAAAAAGACAGAGATGATAAAGTCAGTGCTCAGTAGGCCAAAACCAATTATCATGGTGCCCTCATAAGGAATACCCTATAGAACTGCATCACTGCCATCTACCACATGCAGGCACAGAAAGAATAAAAGGCAGTGCAAAGATTGCAAACAATACAAATTTGTTTCTTATCGTTCTTGTGGCTAAGCCATTCAAGTTTAAGGACCCTTACCAGACACTTGAATTTCAACCACCTTGACCTTGGACTTTCTAGCCTCCAGAACTATAAGAAAGAAAGTTGTATTATTAGTAATCTTTCCAGTTTCTGGTACTTTGTTATAGCAGCCCAAATGGATCAGGATCATAATCATGTGGCAGATGGTATTTTTCAGTAGTAACCACAAAAGTGTATGTGTCTCATCCCCCATGCTCATCTGGCTCTGTTACTGATGCTTATTTTCAAAGGAGCAGCCTCCTCTGGAATCTACATAGGGATGATAATTATTATGACTTGGACATTATAAAGCAGGTGCAAGGATGAGATTTCAAAAGCCAAGTCATAAGAAAGTATCTAGTTTCCACTTGGCTTCTCTCTTTGTCAGAAACTCATTCTGAGAATCCAAATGCCATGCTGTGAGTAAACCCAAATGACCCAGACAGGGTTCAACAGGAAAGGCCACCAGCCAGGATCAACTGTCTGAGATCTGAGTGTATCTGTTCTAAGGTATCCCCAGATACCAAACTTCAAACCTTCAGCCAAAGACTCATATATTGGGAACAGAAGCAAACCATCCTGACAATGCTATATGCAGTGTTTGATCTATACAAACTAAACTGTAAGAAAATTTTAATCCACCAAGCATGGGTGAGAATGGTAGGGTTGCGTAAGATTGCTTGGTTTGATACTTATCTGTTCCAGAAAAGGATAACCCAACATGATTAACAACTCTGTGTTGGGGTTGTGCCTCCCCTCTCATCTTCTATAACACTATGGCCTGACTTACAGGTCCCAAAAGGAGCATATTGGGTAATTTCAGTGCCACAACCAACTGCCATATATTCATGGTAGTCAAACACTAAGCTTCTCAAATTTTCAAAGTGTTGGGTTGGATTCAGTTGAGTCGTATAGAGTTATGATGGCTTACATAGCATTGGATGAAGTTAGATTTGTCTCCTGTATGACTGATTTAGGTTGGACTGAATAAAGTTAGCATTACTCTATTCCTAAGAGGACAACCCTGGAAAAAAGTTATCTTCCCTTTTATAGTCATGGCTCTACACATCTTTCTTAACATCATCACCTGACCCTCAGGCATAACTGATGCTCAAGCAATGTCTTTCTAAAGAAGCCTGTTAGGAAACCAAAGGCTGGCTGAGGAAAGAGTGCTAATGTACAGTCACTGATTACAATGCTACCTTGCCTCACCTTTTGTTCTGACAATAAACTCAAGACATGATTGATGACTATCCAGAGCCCATGGCCAAGGATGCAGCTGTCTTTTCTCCCACTAACCACTAATACCCAAAAGCTAACTTGCCACATTCAAAGACCTTAGTGTCTACACACAGACAGACAGACAGACAGACAGAAAGACAGAAAGACTTTCGGGCATGCACACAGGCACACATGCACACACAACAAAAAAGAGTCCTATGGCCAAGAATTAAGTATCTGCAGAGCTAGTATTCATTCCAATACATGTGTAAGTTGGGCCTCTACAGAGCTCACAGAGATGTTTTGAGTATCCTCATGGCTGATCCCAACTTCATGGCCACTAACACTGAAAAACAAACTATTTGAACAATAATGGCTAGTTTGGGGTTCAGTCTAGCCCAGTCTTGTAGACAGATGGCACATTAATGGTGATATAGACTATGATACTTCTGTTTAGAATCCTAATTCAACATCCCTCACCACTGCCACATATACTGCTTCTGGGCTGCTCAAATCCCCTGCCCATGGACTTGCTCCGGCAACTGACTCCAGGAGCACGACTCACAATTGTGCACTTGTGAGTGAAATCATGAACTCCTTTTAGAAATTGCATTTGGCTTTGGAGCTGAGATGCCACTAAGTAGCTGTGTGACTTTGGGCTAATTGTGTGAACTTTCAAAGCCTCATGTTCCCTCAGAATAAAATGTATCTGGCACATTTTTCTAAGGGTTCACGAATAGATTGAATGCGATGATAAGGCATGCTTGTCGAGTGACACGGCACCACACCCTGTTCATTTAGAGTTTGCTCCTTCAGTCTGGAAAACTGTGTTATCCATCTATCAGTGAAAAACTTAAGTGGGCTCTAGGAAATGGGCTGCTTGGTTGGGATCAGTCCTAACTATATTGGAAGACTTAAAACAAACAAATCATCAATTGGAATATAAAAAATGTCTTAAAACAGATTTGCTTTGTTTTGTTCTTTGTTATTCTTTTGGAGTTTTGTTTTGTTACACTAGGAATTGTATGTAACATTGGAAAGACAAATCAACCTTCATTTCTGTTCTCAAGACGGCAGCAGGGGAGGGTCATTAACTTCAGAGGAGGGCTACCCAGACTGAAGTTTTTGCTATGGGAGTGTGTGGTTTTCAGTATCTCACCATTGCTGAAGGGACATAATCTAAAGTTTTCACCATGGCTAAAGAGCCTTGCAGAAAGTTGCTCCAGCTATGACCCCAATGTCCACACTCTTCTCTCTGTTCTTCTTCATCTCACTATGGGCCTCATGAGCAATTAGCAGACCTTAAATTTCCCTTGGGGTCTTTGCACTGCTGCTCTATTGGCCCAGAATGCTTCCCACCTCTAATCTCTCAAGTTTCAGATTTCACCTCTGCCCAAATGGCCTCCCCTATCATCTTTCCATTTAATGGATTGTTTTTCCCTCTTTGTTTTTTCTTCTTTTCCCCTGACATCTGGAGTAATACCTGACACATGTAGGTGCACAATATTACCCATGAGCAAATGGGATCAATTCATTGGACAACTCATTTTGGTTCTGACAGTATATGTTCTAGAGCTCCTTCCTGATCTGAGGTCTGATCACTTACCTATTCCATCTATATCCCACAACCGCACACACTCACACTTATACACCAACACATGCATAAGTATAACAGCACAGATACATCTACACAAACACACAGATGAATAGACACTCACAGAACTCACTAAAACAGATATGAAGACAGAGACACACACCTATACATTGACACAATACAAGTAGAAGTATAACCACTAGCATATTGGTTGACATGTACCCAGGCTTACCAGAATAATAGATACATGCTATGGTATGTACGTGTACACGTACATGCATATGCACATGCTCTCTCTCTCTCCCTCTCTCTCTCCCACTTGCTATCTATCCACCCACTCATCCATCCACCCACCTATCTATCTATCTATCTATCTATCTATCTATCTATCTATCTGATAGGCACACTTCTTTTGGACAGACTCATGGTCACATGTTACTTATGCACCCCTGCAGGACATTTCCACTTGCTGTGGCATTTCCTCTGTCCCGGTATTCTCTCCTGGATAGTTATCACCTGGGTGACAGCTCCTTTGATGTTCTCAGAGGGTCAGGACATTGAGGTGAGGTGCACAGATTCTGGGTACACAAGACTTGAGTTCACAGTTCAGCTTTTCCATTTGCCACGTGTACGAGCTGAAACAAGTTAGGTAATGCTGTGGCCCAGCCTCTTTCCCAGTTAACTGGGATGGTGATAAGAGTGCCTAACTTGTAGGGTCATTTTGAGGACTGGTGAGTTAGAAGAGTTGTCTGGCTTACAAGAAAGACAACTTAACTCTTGTTGCTATCTTCTTCCCATACATAAGATTATGTGAGGCAGCCCTCTCCGATTCTCCATAGCATTCAACACAGCCCTGTGTTTGCACAGGTATTGCAAAAGTATATACATTCACTACTCACCACCCCCCTCCCCCTCCCCCGGCCGACCAGGACTGGTGTCTGTGGACAGACTACCTAATCAGAAAGCCAAATCCAAGGTATTCAACAAGTATTTTTTAAAATATACTATATACTAATGCCCTTGTGTTGAGACATTTAGTGGTGCCAGAATATTACTTTCTCTTCTGTAAAGTGAGATCATTGAACCGGAAGTTTTCTAAGGTCCTTCCAGGTCAAACGTTCTGCGATTCAATTCCACATTTAAAAAAAAAAAAAAAAAAAGCTTCTTTTCTTATTATACCAGAACCATAATCAGTTTCTTTGTGAAAGCTCTTTTCAACTCTCCCAGCTCTTTTCCAAAGGAACTTTGGAAAATGATGAACGTAAAGGGTCCTTGGAAATGAGTTCAGTCTTGATCTCTCACTGTGGAGGGGACCTGAGACCCAGACAATGGAGGAAACCTTGCTCAAGGTCACTCCACAAGCTAATGGAGGAACCAGAGCCACAATTCAAGGGTCATGGCTTACTAAATTATTTTTTTCTGCACAAAAGTATGATTTGGAGAGACTTCTTTAGCAAAGGTATAATAGTGAAAAATGGGTGGAAATTTGTGAGAGGATGAATCATCTCTGTAAAGCATCACTCAGTACTTCTGCTTTTAGAGATATGGAAAAATAACACTAGCTAACTGGTTTCAGGAATTCTTTCCAATGGCTGGACCCTTTATCAAACACTTGACATACTTTTTCCACTTTAAACTCTCAGATGATGCTATGGGGAAAAAAAAAACAACCCATTTTTCAGGTAAGAAAACTGAAGAGCTTAGTAATTTTCCCAGGCATACGTAGTCAGTTCCGTGGTAAAATGAAATACTCAACCTATGGGATAGGAGCTCAGCTATAAGCACTAAAAGCATGTGTGCCCTGCTCGTGAGCCACTTATTAACATGGCCTCTGAAATTAAGTCAACATTCTTGGGCAGACTGGAGCATTTAGTAGAAACAAGTTCATAAGGAAAAGTGTAGGCTTAGCATTTTCATGTGCTATTTCTTTTTCTTTTCTCTGTTCTTTCCAGTGACTATTGCTCTGCAGACAAAATGTATGTGCTATAGACAAAATGTCAGAGAAGTTGATTATACTAAATGCTAATTGTCTAAGTCAGCTACTTCCCAGTAACAAAATCTATCTATTCAGCACTATATGACCATTAGCTTTTTCCCCATGTTCCAGGTCTGAAAAGCAGCTGCATTTCTGAAACTCAGTTGGTCTAATCTGAACAGGACTCAAACCTTCTTGCACATGTCTTGCAACTTTTACACCAGCAGCTAGCTCCCTGGGATGGGCTAGCCAATGGAAATGTTTGTAGCATAGGCTGAGAATTAATTGGTTGGTCGTCAAGTCTGTCTACTCTCCAGGCCACATCAAGGTGCATGGGCAAACTCTACAGTGGTGATAAAGGAAATAGAGCCACTGCAGATAAAAGAAATGGCAATGGGTATAGATAGAGGGAGGGGAGAATAATCGGAAGCAGTTGTACAGGGATTATTCAAAGAGTAACAAGAGAAGCTGGAGATGTAGGTCAGCTGGTAGAGCACTTGCCTAGCACATAGCAAATCTGGGATTTACTCTTCAGCCCTGCATAAACCTGTAGTAGTACAGACCTGTAATCTCAGTGCTAAGGAGGTAGAGACAGGAGAATCAAACACTCCAGGTCACTCTCAGTTGCAGAGTTCAAGGCTAGCCTGGGATGTATGAAACAATGTTGAAAACAAAAATAAAACTAATTAGTAAGCTAGGCGCAACGCATTATTAATGGTGGGGGGAGAAGTGGTACTTTCCTTATTTCAAATCTACAGAATTTCCCAGATCATTGTTTTAAGGTTGGCCCAAAATTTTCAGGGATGGCTGAGGAAGACAAGAAAACTTCTTGCCTAGCCAGTAGGCATTAAAGTGAGCTATCTTCTGAACATGGCCATCACTCGAGTGAAATCTGAGACATGTACAGCTAGCAGCCTGAAGAGAGCCATGGCCCAAACCATTTCATAATGGCAGGGACATCCACATAAAGTAGAGGTCATTTAGAGACCGTCCAGATGCCTCCATATAGTGAAGGTCAGATGGCCGTGCCACTCTGTTTAATAGTATACACAAATGTACACAAACAAGCACATGTGCATGCATGCATGCATGTACGTGGACACACACACACACACACACACACACAGAGAGAGAGAGAGAGAGAGAGAGAGAGAGAGAGAGAGAGAGAGAGAGCCCATACAGATGAGACAGACAAAGAGACAGGAAGCGTCTTTGGTTCCTCTCTTCCTCATTTCCCTCTGCAGCGAGCAGGAACACAGTGTTACCTATGCAGGTCTATAAAATAAAATCATGGGCTAGGAGCTCTTCTGCCCCCAAGATCTGTGGTCCTTCTCACTGCCTTCCAACTGCATAGACAAAGATCTTCTCTTTTCTCTTCTCCTTCCTTCTACCATCCCCCGAAGGAGCTACAGGCAGGCCCAAAGGATACATGGAATAGTGTTTCTGGCAGAATAATCTGGATCCTTTTGGAAACAGGGTTTCCTGAACCCACCCCAGCTTCATCACTGACAAGCCTAGAGATCTCAAAGCTTTGATCTTCTCCTGAAGAAAATGGTCCTAATGGCAGGCAGTCCTCACAGGAAGGGAAGAGAATTCTATTGAATTCAGTCCCATGGCTATCATGCCTCTTGAGCATGAGATGCTCAGGTCCAGTGTTTAATCTATACAAGCACAATCTTCAGGAAGCCTTTCACCTCAGCCCTGCCAAGGTACAGCATTGCCAGCAAGCCCCAGAAGGCAATGTATTCATTCATCCATACAAGCAGTCATCCAATAATTTTTTGTTAGTGACCTTGCCTAGTGCCTAGCAGCAGTTCTGATAGAGCAGGAACTATCAGGAAATGTAGATCATAACCCATGGCTCAAGCAGCTCTCATTCTAACTGGAGAACCAATGCCTTTAGGGATAGCATGGTCAATTAGAGACAGTATGGGTCTGGAAGCTCATGGGTCAACTTTTTCCCAGGGAAAGAAGCTGGCCTGCCCTATTGTACAGAACCAGGTTGAGCTGAGACAGACCCAGTCTAATGACAATGGTCTGACCATGCAGGTGAGCCATTCTTTCTTAGTTCCTGCTGTGAGAAAATTATTTCTATGTTACTTGGCACTAAAACTCAGCTTCTTGTGGTATTTGTCTTACTGGAACATTCCTGTGCAACTGTCCACATTCTTTGAGCTTTCTATTTTGAGTAAGACATTTGTGTTCCATCAGATGAGACCTTAAGTGGACTCCAGGGAGGGATGTGCTGGTCATTGCATTTGAGAAAGTTCAGGAAGGCAGAAGTCAACAATTACATCACTGACAGAAAGCAAAGAAGATGACATGTACCGTGCCTATGCAGAAGGGGAGAGAGCACTAGCCATTCCCCAGAGTCTCTTGATCCCAAGGCTCAGCCCTGCCCAAGGAGAATTTCCTAACACAGGAATTCCTTAGAGAACACTGTGGGGAAAGCAACCCTGAAAATGAATGAATGACTGAATAAATAGATGAAGAAATGAATAAGAAAGAAGAAAGGCAGAAAGGAAAGGAAGGAAGAAAACTGAAAAAGAGAGACTGGGAAATGTTCAGTTGGCAAAGCACTTGTAAGCATGAAGAATGGGGTTAAGGTCTCCAACACCCACAAAATGCTAAATGGGTAGTAAATACTCACCTGTAATCTTAGCTAATGGGAGATGGAGGTAAGTTATCCCACCCACCCAAAGCTACCACTCTGGGGTCAAGTGAAGCTCTGCCTCAATATATAATGTAGAAAGCTGTCGAAGCAGACACTTAGCAACTGCCTCTGGCCTCTGCACTCGCCCACATATGGATGCTCACACAGAGATAAGCGTATATACATGCAGAGCACACACATACATGTGCAAAACTTTACAACATAAAAAGAAGTAAATAAAGTGAAACTGAGTTCAATTCTTAGCTTGGGAGCAAGAATACAGTGAGCTGGGTGGTCTTCAGCAGCCATCATACCTACAGGGGTCTGCCCATAGTCTGCCCCAAAATAAACTGCATCCCAAACCCTATCCATCTTCCACTTTCCCAAGAGACTGAAAGCACTCAGATGGTCTGGAAGTTCTTCTGACATGGCAGGCTTGAGTGGAGAGGAGGAAGGGGTTCCTGGGTCAACTTTTACATGCATGCAACAGTAAAGGCAGAATGAGTCAGGTCTCCAACAACTCTCCAGTATCCTTGGGTGTCCCGGAACCAGCTGATCTGGGACTCACAGAGCCTGCCTCCCCCAGCGCTGGAATTAAAGGCGTGAGCCCCCACACCCCACCTCCTCTCTTTTTATTGTCTTCTTCTCATTATCCTCCTCTTTTGCCTTCTCTTCCTCTTTCCTTCTTTGATATCTTTCTATCCTCTCCCCCTCATTGCTCTCCACCTCTGATCTCTCTATATCTCCCTGTGCTTTGGTTCAATTTCCCTAGAGCTCAGAGACTCAGTCTGACCGTGTAGATCAGGACTCTGGACTCAGAGCCCTGGGAAAAGACATGAGGGATGTCTTCAGCACATAAATCATTCTGCAGGCAGCACAGAGGCCCCACGTTCCCATGGCTGGAAGGTAATTCCCAGGGCTGAGAATAACTTGGCAGACAGCCCCAAAGTCAGAGCTGGACTCCGGGCCAAGCTCCAGGGTCGCCTTTCTCTGCATTACTGTGGGTGTAACCTTGATCCCTCTGCTGAGGTAAACAACAGGGTCTGCATGATTTGGGTTGCATACAGAAGAGGCCCCAGCAAGGCAGAGAACCAGGGTAACAAATGAGGAACCGAGGCAGCTGCACAGAGCATGCCTGCCTCCCGTCCATTAGTACAAACCCGGAGCATCTCTAAAAGCTAAGGCATCACTCTCTACTCCCTATAGCAGGGATTGGAGTTAAAGAAGCCACAAATCAGTAAGAAAAATGCAGAAGAATGTTCACCATTTCTTGGAATAGAAATAATAATAAATAATAATAATCTGTTTCACATATTTTGCCAAGACATGTTCTCCAAGGAACTTTGCGTTCAAATTTATCGCTAAGTCCCCAGGGTTCAGATAGTTTTTAATTAAAACTTTTATTGGGGAAAAATACAAATAAAAAATTATTCCCAGAAGTAAGTTATGGTGAGGGTCACTAAATTTCATTTTCTTGGCATTTGTCCCTCTCTTGTTTTGTCATTTAGATGGTTGTAGCATGAGCAGTCTTGCTATGCTGGCTGATTCGAGTTCAGAACTGATCATGAGTTCTTGAATTGTTCTCCCTGAAAGGCAGAGACAAGTGGGAAATGCATGAAGTGCTCCTATGGGCCATTTTTCTCACATCCCCAGCTGGCATACAGGGGACACCTTCCATGCAACCCCTCATGACCTTGCCTCCTTGTCTCCAAGTTCATGTCAGTCAGCCATTTTAGGCACATGAGGACTATAGAGCTTAGAAAGCTCATGAGATGGGGGAGGGGGTATCTGGCAGCTCTCTAGAGGGCTCCTGGCCACCAGCATGCTCCCCTTACCCCAGTGGAAGAAAGGGAAGGAAGGAGGGATATATGTAAATAGTAGAGGCCAGGACCCCATTCTCCCTGAAAAGTACTAAGGCACTTGGGAATTAAGAAAGTGTTCCTAGGGGAAGCCAATAAGGGCTGCACTCACTAAACTGAAAATGGAGTAAAGTCAGGGCAGGGTACAAATTCAAAGTCACACTGCTGCCTCATTCCACAGGAAAGACTCCAGGAAGTAAAACACACCCCAGAGTTTGTTCTGTCTCCCACCTGTATACTTAGAATTTTTCCAACATTTGTGTGTGTGTGTGTGTGTGTGTGTGTGTGTGTGTGTGTGTGTGTGTGTGTGAGTGAGTGATTGTATGATTGTGTATGTGGAACACAAATGGCTGGTGTCTTCCTCAATCACTCTCAAGCTCATTTTTGAGTCTAGCTCTCTCACTAAACTTGGAGCTCCCCAATTTGTCTAGGCAATCTCCCCAGCCCCAGGCTGGGACCTTTGTGTTTGGTTTCTTTACTGCACACTTGGCACTAGCTAGGGTGCCCAGGGGTAGAGGCAATGGTGGTAAGAGCAACAAAAGTTTTGTAGACTTCCAGTTCACTGTCCTTTTAAAGAGGTGATAATGTCTGGGGAAGTATTTTTGGGGGTTACAAAGGCCTCTGAAGCTGGCGCTTTCTTCTTGCCCCTTTTCTGTGGCTGGCTGAAAAATCTCCAAAACTGTGTAACTATGATTGTTCAAAATTGGCACCAGCCTGCTTCTCTCCACCAGACAGCTTATCCATGACAGAGAATAGGGGGCTTGGAGGTATGGCCAATGGGACACCCTTAGTAAAGACGGAACTTTGGAGGCTTGGGTCCTTCCAGATTCTTTAGGTTCCTGCATGCTGCCTAGCAAAAAACTGTGAAGTTGGCATGACCACAGGCCAAGAAGTAAAGGAAAACCAATGGAGGACTTGGGTTATACATTCTGGCTCTGTTCCTAGAGGGCATACCATTTTTGTCACTGTGCTGAGTGAGAGACAAGCCTGAGCCTGCTTTGTCTGTGCGCCCCCAGAATTTCAACTACTGCACATAGTCAGGAGCCTGGCTCACAGGTGACTATATGTCCAGGGAGAAGCATATATGGGAGGTGTTACACATCTATATAAGTATAAAGACATAGGACAGTGGAGCCAGTGCCAGGATGGGGTCTACAAACCTTTTTTTGCTGGGCCTTAGGCCTCTTCCTGGGACCTAGTATCTGATGTGAGTGCATTCTGGATCCTTTGGACAAATCTTTTACTGTGAACTTCACCGAATCCACATATGCCTAGGCTTTCAAGCCATCTCTAAGAAATCCATGCCAGTTCAGGTTTATCAGAGCAGCCTGACATGCTGGGCACATCTCTTTTCCACCCACCTGCCAAAGGTTTCCCAGCATGCACTGTTTTCTCCATTTGTACCAATAGATGTCCATCCCTGCAGTTAAAAAAACAGACTTTCTATGGCAGGATTTCCATACCATGCTGCTAAAAAGACACTATGTTGAAGAGAAAGAAGCAAATTGCAACCATACTGTCAGGATGCTCCAACTTTTTCAAAACTAAGCCCATTCAAGACAGAACCACACGAGTTTCTACAAACATACACCTAGCAAGTAGAATCCAGTGATATACAAGTCCTTAGCAAATGCTGACCCTAGGTGTGTGGGAAAGCTTAGGTTCATTTGGAAATCTGGACTCTTTAAATGTGGAAGAAACGAAGGAAATATGACAGAATGTTATTTGTCTAACCTCCGTGGCAAGTTCATGGGTATCTCATCTTACTTCCTGCAATGTTCTGTGTTTGGAATGCTTCTTAGTCCTAAATCATGTTTTAATGACTTTTTTAATTCCAAAAAGTTGAGCTAAAGCTGCACGTCAGCAGACCCTGTGACCCAGCCACTCTACTCTGAATATATACTCCATGGAATATTTGAGGGTACGGAGCAAAAAAGCTACACCAACAATGTTCAACCAGTGATGACTAACAATTGACCCCTGCACCACTGAGCATGAAAAGTGAATGAATTGAGGTGTGTGTGTGTATAAAGAAACCCCATTCTTAAAGTGAGAGAGATCAATCGACAGGATAGAACTCACACATCATGTTGAGGCTAAGAACTAGACTGAACACAGCTCTTATTCTCCCTCTCTCTCCCTCTCTCCCCCGCCTCTCTCTCTCTCTCTCTCTCTCTCTCTCTCTCTCTCTCTCTCTCTCTCTCTCTCTCTCTCTCTTTCACACACACACAAACTCGTGCACACATTCTCAGGATGGAAGGAGAGAGTCATACCTACTTCAAGGCTATTTTAATCAAAAATTCCAAACAAAGTAACTTATATCAAAAGTAACAAAATGTGCTAGTATTCAGAGTCAGGGCAGGTGCTTATCTCTGAGGTAGTAGGGAGTAAAAGAAGACACCAGGGGCCTCTGAGATCCTGATGCTGGAATGTGTCATTGGCTCCATGGCATGGGTGTGATGGTCAGAGGACAACTCTAGACAGTCAATTTACTCCTCTACCATTTGAGTCACAGGGATCAAATTCAAGTCCTCAAGCTTGTGAGCAAGTCTCTTAACCTGCTGAGCCATTTCACTGGCCCATGGGATTATTTCTTGCTCCAGTGGTGAGTCCAAGGGTCTGTTCAATTTGTGGCAAGTCACCAAGTAAGCACTTGGGACGTGTGCACTGTTTATCAGGATGTTCTATCTGATGAAGATCTATCTCATATTAATGTGCCTTTTCTTTTTCCAATAGTAAAAGTGAATGCACATTAGTCGGAATTCTCTCTGCCTAGGCTACTACAGGAAAGCCATCCTCAGCCTTTAGTTTCTCAGTTTGAATCTATCTATTAAATCCTTGTGCTGTAGCATGCTCTATAGAGAACATGAGTTGACAGGCTGGAATGCCTTTAAGTGGCCACAGTCATGGTAGCCTGTGAGGCTCTGATAATGGTATTCCATACAGTATTACCTTGCATCTCTGCCTTCCTCCAGTACAATGCCCGCTTTTTAGCCCAAACCCCATGGGGACAAGATTTTTCCCACTCCAAAGGAAATTAAACTCCCCTTGTCTGTTCTTGAGCAGTTGGACCTACCTCACTCAGGAACCAAGAGCGAGTCTTCAAAGGGACAGACTTCCTTCTATACGTCCCATGGGAGCCTAGTCTAGCAGAGCCTTTGAGTAGGGTTTCACTCAAGTACACGAAACAAGACTGTGCAATCTTCAGAGGGCACCCACATAACTCAAAGCCTCCATCTTCCTACCTTTTCCTTGACCCTCAGACCCAAAGAACCTAAGGGAACCCCATGGTCCTTTACGCCTTTATACCTCTCTGGGAAGCTCGGAAGATGAACCACGAATAGAAGCTCTTCTCTGGAAGAGCAAGAATCCTAGATTCGAGGGATCTGCAGATGAGCAGGTGGATGCTCTCTGAGATGACGTGCAAAGACCGGACAGACCTACTTCTTCTCAAGAGTGAGTTTCAAGCAGCCACATTCATGCTCACATGTAGACAAGGCTGACATACCATACACTCCAGAGAAAGCTAAGGAGCAATCATGTAATGGGGGAGGCTTCCTGTGGGAAACATGACAGCCATGCCCATTGGGCAGTTGTGCCCTTCAGGAATGTTGCCTGCACATAAAGACATCATGTATAGCTTCAAGAAGTCTGTAGACCTTGGTATCTTGCCCCTTCCTAGTCTATGCACACCCCAAATCCTTTATCTAATCCCAGAAATTTCTGAAACTGCCTGAGGGAGAAGAGGGGAGGACTGAGGAGCCTACAGTCAGCCATCACTGAACACATCTCTGCCAAGGGAGGACTCACACTGGCTCAGGCCCCATGGCTCAGACCCAACTATCCAAATGCCACCCCTCACCCCCACAGTTGAGGCGGCATATAAAGTACTCTTCTCAGAGAGGAAGAAACAATGGTTACTACACTCTTAACCCACATTTAACCCCACCAACTGCATTCCTGATTTGTCAAGCCTCTTTCCATCCAAGGCCACGCTACCGGGTCCCTAGGTTGAGTGTTGTGCAGACTAGCTCACCTGCCTCCAACTGGAGCGACACTTCTCTCAGGGGTCCTCCTGGAAAGACTTCCTTTCCTCACCCGCCCCTGTCACCGCGGCTCTAACAGAAGTGTCTAAGGACTTAACAAGTGTTTGTTCCATTTCATTCTGCAATTTCTGACCTAACTCCTCCAGGCATTTGGACTGAGGTTGTATGAATTCCAAGCTGGTAACTAACTCCCCTCCCCTCCCTTTTCCTCTCCCCTACTCTTCCCTGCTTTCCCCTTTCTCTTCTCCTCTCCCCTCCACTCTCTCCTTGCCTCTTCTCTCTATTCTCTCCTTTTCTCCCTCCCGTTCCCCTCCCTTTCCTTCTCATCTCTTCTCTCCTCTGGTCTCCTCTTCTCTCCTCCTTGTCCCCCTCCCCTTCCATGTCTGTCTATCTGTCTGCATGCCTGTCTGTCTGTCTCTATATATCTCCTGAGTGTTCCCTAAGTGAGCATAAAACTGAAAATGAAAATGGACATAAAGACCAGGCATTCTCTGCACTGGAGCAAGGTGGCACTTCTCAGCATCAAAACCCCTTCTTCATGTTGCATTTGAACCTGACTTTCAAAGACCCCAAATCACACAAGGTTCTAAGTTCCATCATACCATGATCTGTACAAAACAGCCAGAGCTGAAGCTGGCTCTAAAATGGAGGGTGCATCACTTTAGCCTTGCCTTTGTATCTAATTTGGGAGCCAGCAAAAGCTCTTCAACAGAGAGAAGAAAAGCCGAATCATCTGGGGAAGGGTACACCATAGGAAGACTGGTGTCCTTCGCTCAGATAGGGGCTCTACAATCTTAAGGACAGAAAGAGAGAAAAACCAGAACACAGAAAACATCCATAAAGTTCCACGAGACAAGCAATGAGGTTGAATAAGTAACAACACTTGGGGAATCCTTTTCTTGTGAAAGAAATAGAACAGAGCCTTGGGGGATGCTGGCCCAGACACCTCCTCTTGTAGGAAAAAAAAAAATCTTGAAGCCATGGAAAAATAAGTGGTTTTCCTGCTTGCCAGTTCTGGAAAATCCCCAACCCCACCATTGGTCTTCCTAACAACCCAGTGAGCTATTTCCCTGCTGAAACTTGGCCTACATAAGTTCTAGGTGTGAAGCCCACCCTAAGATTCAAACAGGGTTCATCTCTCCTTATGTTGTCTCTCCAGAGAGAAGACGCTAATCTTTGAGAAACTGACAACAGACACCTGAGATATGGCTTGGCTCCAAACCAGAAGGCACAAGCGGAGGAGGTTACCCTTTCCCAACTCCTACCCCACTGCAGCCAAGAGCAGAGATCTTACCCTGGGCCTGTTCACTAGGGAATGATGGCAACTGCTGAGGGTCCCCACAAGGCACAGTCACATAGCATAGAACTCAGACAGTGGAAAGCTGGCTTTGACTGAGTTCCCTGGTTGAAAAGATAAGACCCTAATGTGATTAAGCACCCTAATGTGAACTATAGCCACTCAGAGGCAAGGGAGGGTGTCTCAGTGGGTGCTTCACTTGGGTTCCCTGGCAGCAGGGCTGACACATTACCTGTGTTACAATAGCTCCATGTCGACGGGAGTGGGTCCTTTAGAAGGTGGATCCTAGTGAAGGGTCTTCAGGGATCATTGGGAGCATGTACCACAAAGGAATTGTGGTGCTTTGATTTTGTTTTGTTTTGTTTGGTTTTGTTTTTCCTTCCTGTGTGCTTCTTGGCCATCACGAAGTGAGTAGCACTCCCATGTAGTAAAGGCTTGGACTCCAGCCTGTGGCATCCTGGGAGATGATGGAAGCTTTGGGAGGAGGAGCCTAGAGGGAGGAACTGGGTTCACTAGGGAATAGGCTCTTGTAGAGACTTGGGGAACCCAAATCAGCTCCATCTCTCCTTATTTCCCAGCAGTCACGAGGTAGGCAGCCTCCCCCACTATTTGGTCCCTACCCAAATTCCAGATCCCCAAAACCAAGAGCCAGGACCACTGCCCCTTCCTTTTGGCTGATTTCTTTGGAATATTGTGTCTTGGTGACAGAAAGCTGATCCACTTGCAAAGGGTTTATGGAAGGAGGGATCCCAGGGAGGACCTGGTGAGGTATGGTGGCAGCTGGAGGGGACCAAGCAAACAGCTAAATGGAGACAACAGACTCTGCTAAGGATGGTGGCCATGAAGTGGCTAGTAGCTCTAAAGGGATTCCCTAAAATAGGGAGTTCTGGAAAAGTTGCTCACCCAACCTTATCCCAACATCACAGCTTATCTTTGATGCACAAAAGTCACTGGAGAGTTGTCTCCCTCGATTAGAAGTGAAAGGCCCAGCTTTCAATAGTGCAGGCAGAGTTCTTTGGTCATGCCTCCAGCCCAGCCCCCCCCCCGCCCCCGCACACACACACCAGTCAGATGGGCATACCAGCCTGATCAAGGGGCTCTGAACAAGGTGCTCCTTGGACCATTAAAAGCTACAGTACTTGAGGGATGCCAGATAATCAGCTAGCACACCTGCAAACATCCCCGTCAGACAACTCTAGGCAAACCCACGCTTCCCTTGGAGTAAGGGCTAGAGTTTCTGCCACCAGGCAAGCAAGAAGAATCTTCAGGCTGTAAGCTCAGAGGGGAGAACCGCAGGATGGGTCAGCCATGGGGCCAAGAGAAGGGATGGGGGATGGAATGGATAAACAGATGCACTCCTTCAGCCCTGTAAATGTTAACCTTTAACTCAAGGCTTTGCTGGTGTCTCTTTGATACAAGCAAGTGAAAGGCTCAGGGTTATATTCAGGGTTCTGTCATCCATCAACATGGGGCACAATAACTCATATTTATGCATTCCAGCCACATTCCACATTCAACAGAGTCTTGATAAAAATAAGCAAACACTTGCCCATCCATTAACCACCAGTCGACCGTCACTTCTCTTTTCAAAACACAGGGACTCCTTAGGTGAGATACACGCAGTCCAATGGAAGCTATGGTTAGTTTGGATTTTCTACCAGCCACAGCCAAATCTAACCTCACAGGCGAAAGGACTGCAGAGCAATTCTATTCTGGACTTGTGGGCCTCCAATTTCCAGCTAGCTCTTATGTGTTCTAGAGTCTAGAGCCCTAAGGAATAGAATGCTGAATACTGGTTGTCCCGGGTACGGCTAGGAGCATCAAGAGGTATCTTGGCTTTTAGCTTCTTGAGGGTCTCATCCCTTAAGCTTGAGAGACCAAATTTTTGGGTCCAAACTTCATCTTAGAAGTTTGAACTCAAGTAAACTACCAGGCTAAAACCTAATTCCAGTTTCCAGGCTACCCCTCAATAAGACCTGCATCTCCAGATAACGCTCCCCAACAAATCCAGTGTCTCCAGGTTACCCTCCCAAACAAATCCACCATCTCAAGGTTATTCCAACAAATCTGCACCCCCAGGTTACAAGCCCAACCCTGTCTAACAACCACCAATCAGGAGGAAAACAGAAGTTTACGGTTTACCTCTCAGCACCAGCCAATCGGCTAAAGGCCACAGTAGACCCCCAATTAGATGCTTGCCAGACTAGAAACGCTCACCCTCCATGGGCTATTTTCTATAAAACCTTGTCCCATCGAGTGTCGAGCGCTTTTACTCCACCAAAACTATCCTGTGGGTCAGAGGTGAGTTGAGCCCGAGCTGAAATAAAGACCCTACTGTAATTGCATCAGATTTGGCTCCTTGGTGGTCTTTTGGGGTTTACCAATGTTTCAGCACAAAAAGCTCATGCTTCCTTCCAGTGTCCAACAGAGAAGCCAACAGAAGTGTTGAACTGAGGGGGAGCGATAATGGAGGTGACCTACATACCTCCGCAGGATCTGGGTGACACAGAGGACTAACCCCTGAGTCGGGGGTCCCTTTATTAGGCCACGGCTCTCTACTTCAACTTCTGCCTGTGCCAGCTTCCTTCCCTCAGGTCTTGCTCAGTCCCAGGGACTTCTCAAAATCAGTCTGTCATACTGAGTAGGCATAGACTGCCATAAGCCTGCTTCTCCCCCTGGCCTCTGTCCCACTGGTTCTGTCTCTCCCTTCCGTTTCCAGCTCTTCACACCACCACTGGGTGCAATTGGCACCTAATGCAATTAGCATTTACTGTGAGCTTTCTGTGATGCTAATGGAGTCCTTTCAGTGACGCCCAGGGGTGGGAGTGAGGGGAGGAGCTTCCAAAATAGCCTATGGGAAAGAACTCAGGAAAACTGAGCCCCAATTGGGAAACCAGGAAACCAGGGTTCCTTGATCACCTTTGTCTGTGTCTGGTACATGGCCTCAAGTCAACTATTCAACTTTTCTGTGTTTCAAAGGTTGCAACTAGAAAGCAGAACTCTTGCTCTGGTCCTGAGAACTTGTTTGCAGCTAAAGCAAGGCTTGGTAATGGGTTCATGGGTCAAACATAACTCATTGTCCATTTTTGCAAACAAGGTTTTCAGGAGTGGAGCTACACTTGTGGGTTTGATTCCGGCTACCGCCAGGCTACTGTGGGAGTCAAGGAGCTGTGGTAGAGACTGACAGCCTTTGGAGCCTACATTTGCTCTCTGATCTGCAGAAAAAGTTGGCTGATCCATGTCCAAACAAGCCAAGAGCCTATGACACCTTTTTTCCTTAAAGCCTAGGACCACACCTGGTTTGATGGCACAAGCTTGAAATCCCAACCTTCAACCTTCAACAGGCTGAGGCAGGAGGATCTCATGTTTCTATACAGAGTGGGCTACATAGTCAGTACAAGGCCAGCCTGAGCTACATAGTAAGTTCAAGACCAGCTCTGTCTAGGGGTGGGGGACATCCAGCTGCTTCAGTAGATAAAAACATTCACTACACCTGACAACCTGTATTCAACCCCTGAGAGCAGACCCACAGTTAAAGAAGACAACCAACTCCCCAAAGCTGTCTTCTGACCTCCACATGGGCCTGGGTAGTAACATGTGCATACACACACACACACACACAGACACACACACACACAGACACACACACACACACACATACACACACACACACACACACACACACACACACACACACACACCACCTCTTACATGTACAGGGACAGCTCACTACTGCCCTAGTAAACCACTGGTTGGATCAGCAAGGTGGATAAATGGATAAAAGACTTGTTTTAAAATCTTGAGAATGTGAGTTTCATCCCCAGGTTCCATGATGGGTGGAAAGAACAGACTGACTTTTTTATGCCTACCCTGAGCACATCCCCCATGAACAATAACAACAAATAACCACTAAATGTAAAACAAACAAAAAGCTTAGGACCAGAGTCTGTCCATTCATTCAACATTTACTAATACTTAATAGATACAAAGCTTCCTTGGAGTCTCTGAAGTAAACCACACAGACCTAGCCTCTTCTTACCCATGATGAAGAAGATAGGGAAATAAATAAATACACATGGGGAGGTTAATGCTGCAGAGAAAATTCAAGTGTATCATGAGACAAAGAGATGGGGGTGAGGTGCAGCTGAGATTTTAACTCAAGAGGGTCTGAAGGAAATTCATTAGAGGCAAGAGGAACAGCAAGTGTAGAGATGCTGATGAAGAAAGAGAGCAGCTCCATTGCAGGCATATAAGAAAGCCAGCATGCCTGCAAAGGAGTGTGAAGGTAGAAGGTGAAGGCAGCATGGTCACAGGAGCTGGATATATCAGGGCACTAGGAAAAAAGAAAGAACTGAAAATATACCCACCATGTGACCTAGCTATGACCCCTCCCCCAGTATTTACCTGATGGACTCCAAGTCAACCCATCACAAAGACCGTTGCACAACAGTGCCAACTGCAATATAATTATTCACAATAGGTGTTATAGAAGTAACCTGGGTGTTACATTTTTTGTGGGTCTTAGAATTTATATGGATAAAATCATAAATGTATGTATGATATGAAAATAGAAGTGAAACTGTCTGGGGGTACAATGAGGATTAATGGAAGCAAAGAAAATCGGGGGCACTGGAGAATATAGGCAACATACATTATATACCTGTATGAAAATGGATTTATGTAACCCAGTACTGTGTGTGATGAATATATACCAATGAAAATTAAAAATAAATATTTTTAAAGGATTCTGGCCTTGACTCCAAGAGCACTTCATTATCACAGGAGAACTGTGTGCAGAGGAAAAACATTCAGTATTCAGTGTCTGCTTAAGCTTCAGGAGGAAAAAGACTGGAGGTTGGGCAGGCAGAGGGGAGCCAGATGAAGGGTGAGGATGGCTCAGAGCAGGAAAGTAGAGGGCCCTGGAGCAGCTGAATGCTCAATGTTCTTTCCCAAGTCAGAACTGACAGCCAAGTGCTTGTTTTAGAAACCGGGAGTAGAGTGGGCACGAATCTGTCTGGCCCCACCCCTGCCCTTCTCCTAACCGAGAAGCTCCTCTTAACCTTGCCTTCTTGATGCCCGGAATAGGAGGGATTTACCAGGAGCTGTTACTGTCAGAAATGATTGGGCTGCGCAGCAGTGATGAGGAAAAGATCTTCTCACCAGAATGGGGTCAGCAACTGGACACCACGGCAACAATCACCCTAGAATGCACTCTGACAAAAGCTCCAGGGTGGTCCAGAGTCCCTTTGAAAGCAAACAAGCAGACAGAATGCTCCTTAAACCCAAACCACCCTGGTCCTTCCTCTGCCCAGAGCCCTCCCAGATGCCTTGGATTAGAACATCTAAAGTTACTTCCATTGTACCTGGGCTGACCTGGGGAACTCAGGGAACCTATGAAGTTTAATAAAAGTGAAACTGTGGGACATCTAAGGGTAGATCAGGTAGCTTCTATTTAACTATCAGAACATCATCTTGAAAGACTCTAGTCTCTAGTGCCATGCAAGCAGCCTGTTCTCTAAGAACACTATGCCACAACATTGGCATGAGGATGCATCTATTATCAGATCCTTCGCATGACTTCAGCCCCATTCAGGATCTGACCTGAGGCCCGCTAGGGCTTGCTTATGGAGCCCTTTTCCAGTTCCTGGCCCATGAGACCATGAGCAAAATAAAGCCTTGAAGTTTAACCACTGTTACATAGCCAGCAATAATAATGGAAATGCAGTGAACAGTGGGGAATGCTCATGGGTGCCCATATTCCCAGTACTCAGGGATCTGAAGCAATAGGATTTAGAGCTCAAAGACAGTCTAGGGTACAGAGTGTGTGTAACACCGGTCTGGGATATGTAGCATCGCTCAGTTGCAAAAAGAAAGAAGGGAAGGGAAGGGAAGGGAAAAGAAGGGAGGGAGAGGGAGGGATAAGGAATAAGAAGGGGGAGATGGTAGAGGAAAGAGGGTAGAGCAAGAGAGAAAGAGCATAGGGTAGGGGAGGGTGGGGTGAAAGGGAGAGAGGAGGGGAGATGGGGAAGAAAGAAGAAGAGAAGAGAGGAGAAAAGGGAGAGAAGGAAGGAAAGAAGAGGAAGGGAGGGGGAGGGAGAAGAGGGGAGGGGAGAGTAGAGAGGAGAAATAACACTGATTGTTGCAGAAGACCCATTGGTAGACCTTGTGATCCCCTGACCCCAACTTATACACAGAGAGGCAACTCTCACAGAATAGACTGGAGCCATGTTAAGCTCTTTTCTCCAGAACAACCCCATGGACCGCCCGAAGATGGGGCCCTTGATGTCCTGAGCCATGGGTAGCAGCCGAAGCCTAGTTGAGGTCACTCTCCTGCTCCTCTGCGCAGATGACAACATGGGGGTTGCAGATCACCACCATGAGCTGAACAACATCTGATACCAAACAGAGAGTGGGGGGCCTCCCAAGTCCAACAAGGGAGAGATTTATGCTTCTTACTCCCCATCTGCAAAGCAAAACAAAAATAGCTGAAAAGCCGGTTTTCTGCTTTAGCAGCTCTGTGAATAAGCATATAAATTTCAGTGACATTTCTGGAGGCTTGCTGAAGGGGAAAAAAGCCATCCCCAGGACGCGGCCAGCAGCAGCGACAGCATATGGTTTGCTGAGAGCTGAGCCTGTAAGTGCTGGAAAGGTGACTTTGCTGGGAAATTCATACACAAGGCACAGTGGCCACCAACCCCCTCCCTCTTTTGGTTTTAAAACTTCTTCCATTTTTCATAGAAGAAGAAAAGAAAAAGAAGAAGAAGAAGAAGAAGAAGAAGAAGAAGAAGAAGAAGAAGAAGAAGAAGAAGAACAAGAACAAGAACAAGAAGAAGAAGAAGAAGAAGAAGAAGAAGAAGAAGAAGAAGAAGAAAAAGAAGAAGAAGAAGAAGAAGAAGAAGAAGAAGAAGAAGGCAGCCAAGCCACTAAGGTCTATCAGTCCCAGGCAAGGAGCAGCTGTACTGGGACCCTGGAAAGTCTGCAGGAGGTCGTTAGGATCCTTTCTAGTGCCAGGCTCATAGACTGCAGGACACATTCCTGCAGGCATAAGGCTGAGGAAGGAGCTGGGTGAATGGACAACAGGATGGGAGACCACTTTTCCAACCTTCCTGGAGCTTCCTCTCCAGTAAGAATTCAAACAGGAAGTAGGGAAGACACATTTCCAGTCCTGTCAGGATCCAGAGCTGCCCTCATAATCACATCAGCCTGGCACAGAAACACATCCCACACCTCCAGACAGAAGGTAGGAAGGGGAAACCCTAGTATAGCTTCCGGGAATAAAGAAAGTCAGCAGACTTCCTAGTTTATGTCACATCTAAATTGGACCCTTATTCAGGAGGATAGAATGTACCTTCGATCCCAGGACTTTCCAGAGAGACCAACCTAGGCTACACAGGAAGGCTCTGTCTCAATTAAATGAATGAGGGAAAGAATAAACTCATAAGTACATTGTCTTACACCTTAAATTGATCACAAACTTCAGTGTCTCTCTTTAAAAAGAAACCTAATTTTGTTTGGATCTTTAATTTTATGTGCACAAGTGCTTTGTCTGCATGTCCAGCGCTCATACCCACTTGTACATGCATGCATGCGTGCGTGTGCATTTTGTCCACCGAGGTCAGAAGAGGATTTTGGATCCCTGGAACTGGAATTATAAACAGTTGTGAGCCATCGTGTGACTGCTGAGAACCAAATCCAGGCCCCCTGTAAACGTAGCATGTGTTTCTAACTGCTGAGCTATTTCTCCAGCCTCAAGCATGCCTTTCTTGATGTGCATTTACACGTTGTTTCAATCTATCAATTACACTTTAGTAGAAATAAATGCATTTGAAAGTACATGGTACAGGGTGGAGAAGACCGACTGCATTGGGGGAGGGGAGAATGGTTACAGATGGTCTGATGGCTTTGGGAAAGGACTGTAGAGAGGGAAAGTTGTCCGAACGACAAACAGCCTGGTGAGGTCTCACTCCGCTGCCAAGCCCCAGGCTGCTATGGGGCTATGACTGAAAGACAGAGACGGAGAAAGTGTCTGCCCTTGCCCTCAGGACAGTGCGCTCATCCTACCGTCCTTCCTGGCCTCCGCTAATGTGACTGCACGCAGTGTCCTGGATGTTCTCGAACAAAGCTAGGAGGTTTGCAGAGTGGTGCTCAAACTTCTCCCTAAGCTTGGAAAGCCCATCCCAATTTGCTTGCACCTACTATACCAGCGGTCTCCTCACAGGGCACTTTCCTCGTGCTATGCACCCTGCTCTGCCCAATACCAGCCCCAAAGGCGGTCCACTCTCTTATGATACCGGAATTTCTGGGATTTTCCTTCCCATTTCAGTTCCTACACTTCTTTCCACACCCACAGCAAATTGACTTATACCTCCTTCCACAGACTACCTGCTTCCTCTCTCACCATGTCGTAGCAAGGGGTTGGAAGATCTGCTACCTCTTGCCGGGAGTCATAGGCCGCTCCTTCCCAAAGAATGGTATTAGAGGGGGATCTGGGAACTGGGGAGAGTGAGGCTTAACTGGAAGGAAAGCACATAAAAGAACACACACACAACAAGAAGGCTAGAGAGCAAGAGAGTAAGAGCAAGGGAGCAGGAGAAAGCGAGAGAACGAGAGGGAGCAAGAAAGAGAGAGGGAGGGCGGGAGAGAGGGGAGTAAGCTAGAGCTTTTAGGAGAATCCTTGAGGAGACCTGTGGCCCCAGGCTCAAGGCAAAGCAGCTAGGTCTCTTCCTGGCTGCCTGTAATTTCTACTTGCTCCAATATTGGCCCAGACGATCTCCCCTGATGTCTACGAAGTCCTCAAACAGCGAGGCTAAGAGCCACAGCACTTGAGGCCAAGAAGCCAACAGAAAATAAATAGCACCTGCTGTGTACATTTGTGATACCCAGGGGTCTCCCGACTTACCCACGGATCTTTTTTTTTCACATTTTCTAGGGTCAACCATGTTATGAAAATCTGAAATCTGAAAAGGGGACATTTCAGAAAGAAGTAATTTCTAAGTTTGGAATCAGGTATCATTCTACGGCTTACTGGAACACAAGCACTTATACCAAGAGCCAATAGCAATATGAGACAGTAGTGCTTGCAGTATGGATCCACCAGATGAACAGGGACAATTACTGCCTTGGGCAGAACGGAGCAGGATGGCCACAGCTGCTCCCCAGAGCTCACTGAAGACTCAGCAGTAAACTCCTGGCGTGTTGATGTTGCTATGTTGTTCACCTCACTTGTCTCATCCCAGAGCCATTGTATCACCTCACATTAGCCCGAGAGAAGGGTGAGGCAGATATTGTGTGTGAGTGAGAGACACTGCACTCGTGACAATTATTTTATTGTGTTGTTATAATTCCAATTGTAGTGTCATAGCTAGTAACTTCAATGTGCCCAATTTATGTGTTCAATTTGATCATCGTTTCTATAGAGGGTGCAGTTATGTGTCACTTCAACCATCTGCCAGGAGTCTTGCAAAGCATTTCCCATGCAGGAGGAGATAGCTGTGACTTAGATGTGGGCTTTCCTTCTTCGTTGTGTTAGATTTCCATCACTGGGACAAAGGCCAAGAGAAACGAGTTTGATGAAGGCTTTCCTTTGCCTCATGGTTTCAGAGGGTTTGCTCCATGCTGGCGGGCCTTACTGAAGCAATACCTCGTGGAAGAAAGACTTGATGAATAACTTCAGGGAGCCAGGAAGCAAAGAGGAATACCAGAAAGGGCTCAGAGCCAAGACCTGGCCTTTGAAGATTCACCCTACCTGTCACTTTCTCCAGCTTGGCCCCACCTCCCACTTGTCTATAGCCTTTCCGTTCTCCATTTAAGTTTGGAATTCAGTAGTGGATTAGTCGGAGCCCTGTGATCTAACTGTCTCAGGAAAGATTCTCCTAGACACACCCAGATGTATGGTTGACTAATCTCCTAGGTGTCTTTCAATCAAACCAAACTGACAAGTAAGATTAATAATCACCACAGACTGTCTAAGAACCATGTGGCCTTCCTCTTCTTTGTCTTCTTCCTTAGCTTTGCAGATGGACAATGCCTGACAATTAACCTTCTGAAGAAAACTGGGGCAATTGTGAGTAGTGGGCTTTACCCTGCATCTGAGTTCAGTGCTGAACTGGGTTGGAGGCCAAGTTTAACATATCCATCCTGGGTGTGACAGCAATTCCCATTTCACAACTCAGCCACAGGTCACACAGAACAGTGTAAGCACTTTAGACTCTCTGTGTGAATGGTCCAAAGCTCCGGCCAGTTGTTAGGCTTTCAGAGACAAGACAGGAAGTCCTTGCCTTCAATCAGCAAAAATTCGGATCCATCTATGAAGACAGAAAGGAAAAGCAGAATGCTAGAATGGTCTCATAGACATGGGGGCAGGCAGCCAGAATGGGAAATGCCGGGCAGGCATCTGCCACAGTTCTTTCTGCCATCAGGTCAGAGGTTGAGGCCAGCTTTTGCAAAAGACTCCAACCAGGCTGCTTGCAGAACTGGGCTCTGCCCTGCTTACTTCTTCCCAATTGTCCTGGGGACATGGGCTAAATGGTCACACACACTCAGACACATACACAGACATACACAGACAGACAGACACATACAGAGATGGATATTATATACATATATAAAATATAATCTACATATATACATATATGTGCACATATAAACACATATATGCACACATATGTATATATATATTATATATGAAGAAAGGTTTTTACAGGTATGCTTGAGTTACAGATCTTCAGACAAGGCCATCCAATCCTACATTGTTCAAGTAAATTCAGTGCCATTGTGGTCCCTCTGTCTCTCTGTCTCTATCTGTCTCTGTCTCTCTCCCTCCAACCCCCCCCCAACCTCAGGTCAACTTAATGTTGCCTTTCCCTCCCCAGACTTAGGTTTTCCCAAGGTATTGGTCACATTCTAACATGCTATAAAATGGGCTGAAGTTTGTGCCTGTACATGTGTCTGCATGTGTGAAATGTGTGAATACATGTATCTTTGTGTATATACAGGTGCAGCAGTGTGTGCAGGCACAGGCATATATGTATGTATGTATGTGTGTGTAGACTGGCGGACAACCTCAAGTGAAATCCCTCAGTTGCCATCCATCTTACTGTTCTACGATAGGGTCTCTCATTGGAGTGGAATTCACCAAGTAGTGACGGACAGACAGCATATGAGCCCCAGGAATCTGCCTGCCTCCTCTCCAGCCTTGGCATTTGTAATGCAGAGTAGCAACATCCTGGGAGATCCCATGCTCTTAAGTTCTGAGCCATCTTTTCAGTACCTTCCTAATTTTAACCTCACACAATTGCTTTGTGGGTAGGTGTGAAGATCAAAATTAAGTCCTGTTATGAGGCTAGCACTTTGCCAACTGACCTCCACCAGCCCCCACCCCACCCCCATTCTTAGGTTCAGTTGTTTTCACTATTTGTTGTCTGCTGAAAATTAAGCTCCACAAAAAATAAGTTCCAATGATACTTTATTATTTTTAAACTATTTTGTACATGATCATTTCTCAACACATAGAACGGAGGCCCACTTACAGTAAGCCTCTGCTTCCTGCTTAGCTGATCAGCGGATGATGGTCTGAACACAGAATACACTCTACAGTGCAGGATACATATGTGGCTGCCTGTGTATACCAACTATACTTCCTTTGGTCCCTGGAATAGCCCAGGGAGATGACATTATTGGTTCATTTCTCATAGGAGGTGGGGGGAGGGGGAGCATTAAAGAGCCGAAATAATTTATCTGAGGTCACACAGAGGTGGAAATCAGATTCAAACTCAGAACTATATGACTGCATGCCCCGCCTCTTCTCCAGTACACATCCACAGGAGGAGGGGTGATCTGGAAGTTGGTAAGGGTATGAGAGCCAGTGCCAGGAAGAACTAGTTACAAACCACCTAATCTAGGTTTCGTGCCCGAGATACTAAGGTTGGCATCTGTCTATCCCCTGTCTTTGTGGAATTCAAATTAGGAAAGCTCTGGAGAGATGGCTTAGCAGTTAAGAGCACTGGATGCTCTTTCAGAGGTCCTGAGTTCAAATCCCAGCACTCATAATGGTCGCTCATGACTGCTACTCCAGTTCCAGAAAATGTGATAGCTTCATCTGGCCTATATCTGCATCAGGTACACTTATATCCAAGCAGGGGAAACATACTAATAAAATGGATCTTTTTTAAAAAGTAGGAAGCTATGTTCCTGTCAACTGATTGGTCCCTAAGTCACTATTCCTAGTACCGTAGACACAGCCATCCCACAAATATAGTCAATAAGCATGTATTTGATCACTTGTAAGGCATGCTGCTCTGTTCTTATTGTTTGGCCCACTGGTACCAGGAGGGGAACCTGCCCACTGAGGAAAAGTTCTAGGCTCACTCACAACCTCTTATCCCTTAAAAACTAGCACTCTTCTGGGTACAGAACTATGCTCATCCCATACTGCAGGCAACTTGGAAGGAGTGACATGAAAGGAAACACCTTCAGCCAAAGGTCAGGTCATAGAGCCAGGAGGGCAGGAGTCACTACATATGGAAGCCAGCTTCCCAATACTACTAGCTAACGGCAACTCAGGCCTACATTCCTCACTGCTTTCCAGAAGGTTCCCAGCAGGTCTGCGCCTCACTTACCCATTGCTCACACTGTTTATAGGCTTCCCTTTCTTTCCTGTCTCACTTCTGTGCCCACTTACTGGGCTGCTGGGATCTCTTTGCAAATAAACACCTTGCACGCTGATCTTTGAAGGAAGACAAACTAGGGCACAGGCAGTTGGAGACTGGGAGCAGAGCAAACTGTGCTGAGGATCCCAGAGTCCCAACTATGAAAGGATCTGGAAAGGCGGCTTCCTCTCTAATGTGCTTTTCCTTCTTGCAGTACTGATCAGTAGCACACACATCAGGGACATGCTGGGAGGATGGCACACCATTACTTCATTTCTGTAAACACCTTCCGGGTCTGACACACCAAGCAAGAAAGTCAAGTTCCTGTTGCTCACCAGAGTTATCTTACAGAAATCATTCTGGCTCTAAAAGAGGTTTGGTCATTTTTTTTAATACCATGAATCTCTAACTGCTTACTAGGGTACTAGGATTTCACACGGTGCCCCTGACCTGATCACTAAACTAAACTGTAGCCCAAATCTGGAGTTACAGACTGTTGTGAGTCACCTGAAGCAAATGCTGGGAATCCAGCTCTGGTCCTCTGCAAGGTCTGAGAGTGCTCTAACTACTGAGCCATCTATTCAGTCTACCCACTGCCCCCAAAGTATTGTTTGAATGGTAGAAGCCACCAGTCAACTGGTAAATGCCTCCGAGGTGTCTCACTCAGGACCACACTCAGGAACCGGAAGTAGCTCTGGGGCAATGGTTTTCAATTCAGGGTTCCATTATCTTAAAATAGTACCTTTCTCTCTTCTTTTAAAGTTACGAACATTAACCTAAACAAACAGACAAAAAAAATGGAGAAATCACTACATTCCCCCAACATGGTCTTAAAGCAAACTATGATAGATGCCTTCCACTCAGCTTGTTGGCAATGCATAGCATTATCCTCAAGAGTGTGAGGTGACTCTGACCTGACTGTTCAGATAACCCAATGCCATGTGGCCAAAGCCAGCCACTAATCCAGCAGTCTGTCGGAGGCCAGCCCTTAACATCCTTGGCTCAGTCTATGGCCTCTGCAGACCTCTGTCTGACAACCTGGAGCCCTGGGGTTGAAAGTGCTGGAAGCTGGGAACTCTTGGACCCCTCCAGGTTTTGCCAAAGTACCTTTAGTGCCAGCTTGGAGATCAGTGCCAGGAAGAGTGTGTTCCTGGCTGTTTCAGGCTTTACCTGGTGATACATGCAGAGACCACATGGGAAGGCCCTGTGGTCCCTTTCTCTTCCCCTGGAGAAGGAAAGGAGTTCTCGCTGCTTTGAAGCTGCATCCTCCAAAGAGTCTCCAGAGAATATAGGATAACGTGACCTTCACATGCCGGGTAGCCTGTGCTGATCCTCAGGAAGAGGCCGGAAATCTCCTCCTGGCCTATGCTTAGCAGCCAGCCAGGTGCCCTCCCAGCACAATTGGGCGGCTGAACTTTCTTCCGGAGCCTGAGTTTCTCCGTTCTTGTTTAATTCACTGGGAGCCCAGAGCTGGTGGAATGGTGTACTAAGATCAAAGAGAGAGGGAAAGGGCTCCCCTGAAGGCACATCGGGCCTCTCTGGGAATGAAACATTTTCTAATCCAGGAAGTAAAAATCCTGCATTTTAGGCAGTGATTAAAGATGAGATATTCTAAGTCTCTGAGGTCTGGGGTGAAAGAAGGAGTTTGGAGTTTTTAAGGGGGGCTTCTCCCCTTCTGTGCCACCCAATGCTAAAAGGGGCAAGTTGTATTTTGCAATTCAGCAGACTCAGAGGTTAACACTATAAAGTGAACGTGTTCCTGACACACAAAAGCATTCCACAGAAAAGCAGGGTCCTGAAAGACCCCAGCCTTCTTTCTGGGGCTCACTTCTATCCAGGCCCCTCTCCAGGCTTTTCCAGGCAGGATTCCTAAAGCAAAAGAACTCATTCATTCAGCAGATATTCAGTGAAGCAGTATTCTGCGCCAGGCGGTGGAAATACAATGATGCAGAGCACAGACGCAGCCCGCCCCTGCAAGGGTGTGCAGTGTGTGAAGCAAAGAATCCTAAATAAAGCTGCAGTCTATTCTGAAGGATGATGCTGTGTGCATTTCTGCCATAGGGTGGGAGCTAGTCCTGGGAGTGAAGGGAGCTTGATAGATGTAGACAGTGGTCCTCGTCGGAGAAAGAGGACCACCAGCAGAGCAGAAGAGCCATCCAGAGCCTATCCCTGCAGATCAAGCTCACAGTGATTGACACCAGTGAAGTACCACCTCCACCCTCATCCCCATGCATATTAGGACATCACAGGATGCAATCAGGAAAAAACCACACTGGAAAACTCCACATGACAAACAGCCTAGTTTCCTCTCTCAAATACATGGCGAGGAAAGAGGAACCGCTTAGGACAAACAGTTTCATATGTGCATCCTTATTTGGATGTCAACACAGACTATCAGTTAAAAATAATCACACTGGGGTCTGGAGAGATGGCTCGGTGGTTAAGAGCATGTACTGCTCTTGCAGAGGACCTGAGCTCAAGTGGTTCATGATCTCCTGTAATTCCAGCTCCGGGGGATCTGACCCCCTACTCCCAATCCCCAAGATTGCCTGTACTCATGTGCACATACAAATACACATGCATGCACACACTTTTAAAACAGGAAAACACTATATCAAATGTAATATATATAATAAATAATAAAATATTAATTAAATATTAAGTATCTTAAAATAGAAAAAAATCTTTTAAAACTATTAAAATGATTTTATCAATGAAATAATCAGCGAGGCATCCACTGGATATTTGTTGCCAGTTAGAACTGCTAAATATCTGTTGACATAATAATGGCATCCATTGTCTCTTTGAAAGTCGCTCCTCTTTTAGAGATAAATTCAACAATATTTCATAGGGCTGATGATGGAATGCTGCAATTTGCTCTGCTTCCTATTTGAAGGAGAGTTGATAAGAATACAGAGAAAAACAAGTCGCCATGAGATGGCCACTGTTATAGTTCAGTGTTGGTTTGAATATGCGCCTGAAGGGTTCGTGTATTAAAAGTTTGGTCTCCAGTGTGGTTCTGGGAAGGGTGGTAAAGCCTTTGACAGCAGGACCTAATGGAAGGTAATAGGGAAACACATGTGAAGAGGTTAATAGTTATTCTGGTAACCAAGGAAGGTTCCTCAAGACTGAGTTGGGTCCACACTCTAGCTTCCTATCTTGTTGTGTGATCCTTCCCCTTTCTTGTACCCACTTCCCACATGATGATGCTGTACCACAGACATAAATCCAAGCCAAGCCAAAGTTGTCACAACACCCTTGAACCTCCAGACAAAGGAAACTAAAAATCTCTTTGGGCCAGCGAGATGGCTCAGGAAAGGTGTCTACTGCCAAACATATATATTGCCTGAGTTTATCCCCAGGACCACATGGTAGAAAGAGAAAACAGACTCCCATGGGTTGTCCTCTGACTTCCACATGAACACTGGCCATGATGTGATTTGTCACAGCCCGCGCCAAAACAAATAAATAAATAAATGTAATGGGGAAAAAAAGAAATCATATATTTATTACCCAGCTTTTGATATTTTTATAGTAGCAGAAAATACAATAATATGTGTTTGACACTTCCATAATAAAAGTTTTCCCCAAGGCATATAGACAAAGCTTGCAGGTATACAAAGAGCTATAGGTAGAATTGGGTACACATTCTGGCCCTTAAAGGTGGGTGGTGCACCTGGACCTGGCGAAAGATTGTATGCTATGGCAGGGCTAAGGAAGAGAAGCAGGAATAAATTATGTAGGAACCAGATGCCTGAGACTCACTACCTTTGAGTTTTTGAGATTATTTTTGAGCCTCTGGGAAGAAAGAAGTCCAGAACTTCTTTCTACACCCCCTCCCCATAAAAAAAGGATGGAAGTGAGTACATAGACCTGTGGTCTCTAAACACATCCTGAATAGCTGATGAAGGTACTTATTCCAAGGGGTCCTGGTCAGTGGGAAACTTCTCCACTGAGAGTAAAGTTGCAAGGCCAAACATATCAAATATGGTAAAGTCTCACAGACATGAGACAGGCACAAATATTGCTTTTGCTTTCTGTGACCACCATAGCCAGCAAACACAACCTGGGTGGCTTCCAGCAATGTGAATTGATTCTCTCCAATGCAAGAGGCTAGAAATATAAGGTAGCTGTCTGTCATTGTGTCCATGTTCCCTTGGAAGGCTCAGAAAAACATACCTCACTCACCTCATCCAGAAATTCCTGCAGTCTTTGACTTTTAGACAGATCATTCTGGTCTCTACTGCCATCTTTATGTGGCTTTCTCCCCTCTGTAAGTTTCCAAGTTTCTCTACTCAAAAGAATGCCATCACTGGATGGCAGGCTCACCTTATCACAATATGATCTGCAGATACCTATGTAAATATAAGACTTTAGCCCCATGTGCCAGAGGGCTGAATGTAATGATGGGAGCAAAGCATGGAAGTAGTCAGTTTGGGCAGGGACCCCAAAGTAGCAGCTCTTAGAATGTCCTTCAGGGAAGTGAGGAATTCCAGAACAAAGTGTGGTTCCTGCTCCCTTGTTATCTCGTACCTCTGCCTGAAAGCTACAAGTGAGGGTTTGACTGGATATAAAAGAAGGGACCACCATCCCTTGTGGTCACGACAAATAGACTGACCACCACACTACCCTTAATGCTTCACCACAGCTTCTGTTTTAAGTCCTTTATAAAGCCTCCAGAGTTAGCATCTTGATGGTATTTCATTCTCAAAGACCTACTATACAGGAGCTCTATATTCTCTCCTTCTAGTTCTCTCTCTTTTCTCTCCCATCTCTCTCTTTCTCTCTTCTCTTCTCTTTTCTTCTTCTTCTTCTTCTTCTTCTTCTTCTTCTTCTTCTTCTTCTTCTTCTTCTTCTTCTTCTTCTTCTTTTTCTTCTTCTTCTTCTTCTTCTTCTTCTTCTTCTTCTTCTTCTTCTTCTTCTTCTTCTTCTTCTTCTTCTTCTTCTTCTTCTTCTTCTTCTTCTCTCTCTCTCTCTCTCTCTCCCATGACTCTGAAATAATTTTTTTCTAAAAGTTGTCAATTTTATTCTTTAAATTCTTGAAACAATAACCTCCAAACTACTGGTTTAGAGTGTATTTGTTAGCCACCACATTTTATGGGACCCTAGCTCTTGAGCTAAGTCCATTTGAAACAGGAGAAAAATACTCTGGCAAGCTAAAACTAACCCCAAATTTTCCCACTAAAACTTTCATGTAACTTTTTCAAGACACAATCCACATACAGCACAGTATCTGGTGGACCCTGGAGGCAGACATCATTGAATTTATTTGGACTTCCCATTGACTCCTCAGGGTCTTCCACTTTTCTTAAAGTCTCAGTGGGTCCTAGGAGTCTGGTGAACCACATGGTTCCCTTCAATCTATCTTGCTGAAATCTAGTCACTACAGAAAAGTATCCCAGAATTGGCCAGGCTCTGATTACATGACTAACTCCTGCAGAGACTACTGTAGGTGTGTTATGCAGATGTAACAATGGTACAGGGCAGATGATGACAGTAGACAACCACTACAATTACTGAGCATCATCAGGAGGAAGAACCTGAAGTGGTCATCTCTGTATGGACTGGTGAAATGAAATGCTTATAAGACAGTCTACCAAAGTTCTTATGAGCTAACATCAAAAGAAACTTTAACTTGACTCTCTGAGTTGAATGAAGTATGACCCCTCAAAAGGCTATTCAAAGATGTAATCAAAGTAAGATGATTTCAGCAGGAGCTTAAATCCAGTTAGTGACTAGAGTCTTTAAGTGAAGACAGAAATGTAGACAATGTCATCCAGAGGAAGCTTGTGCAATCACAGGGTAGAGATAAGGTACCAGGGCTACTAAAAATGAGAACCTAGAACAAAGGCCAAGAAAAGGTTTCTTATAGTATCTCCAGAAGGAAACACCATGTCCCCAACACCTTCATTCCATTCCCAACTTCTGCTTTCCAGAACTGGAAGAGAAGCCAGTTGGGTATCCTTTGTTACAGCAGTTCCAGGAGACTCAAACATGCTTTGTGTACCTTTCAATGATTTCAGAACAAGAAGAGCTCCTTTGCTCCCAGGCTCCATGACACCTATGACAGTGATTCTATAAGAATACTGCTATATACACACTGCACACACACACACACACACACACACACACACACACACACACACACACACATACACACAGAGAGAAAAAGAGAGAGAGAGCTCATTTGTACCTGGTTTACCAGATTCAGACCAGAATTTGATATCACATCTGTAATCCACTGGCACCATCAGCATGGCTGTGAGGACTCATGGTGGGATGAGGGTGGGATCTGTCACTTTTTTCTTTCTGTATGACAGCAGTTTTTACTTTCCTTGTGTCTACAAGTAGGATGGAGAAGAGGGAAAAGGGTACAGCAAGTTCCCCATTAGATGGCATCTTGGTCCTTCCTAGGACTTGAAGACCTTGGCTCTTTCAGAGGGGCTTTTGTGGGCTCTTTGAGATTTCCAACCTCATCTTCCCATGACATTCCAGGTTGCCCCTTCTTAGAGTGATCACTCCCACTACTTTCATAGACATAGAATCAGACACACTACCATGGTGCTACAAAGCCAAAGCCTGCTTGCAGGGGAATTTCAAAGAAGTCTGTTTATTAGTCCCTACAGGTCCTGGAACAAGGATTCACTGTGAGTCACCTCTCTGGGAGGAGATTCAAATATCCACCGTTGTCCTGTTAACATATAAGAAGGCAAGCATTTACTTCAAAGATCCCACCCCCCTTGTATGTGTGTGGGAGGGTGAGTGTGTATGTGTCCCAGTCATAATGCCCAGTTAACTTCCTGAACCAAATCCCACTAAGCCTTCCTAATGGAGTGCCGATCTAATTTGTCATAGGCCCCCAGGAAACATGTCCCCCACCACCACCACCACCACACATTCACACCTACTTTAGCATACTTTTCTAGGTAGGCCCTTGGAGATCAGCAAGAAATTGGTTTTCACCAAAGAATCCTGCTTTCAGAAAACTTTAGTGTCTCCTTTCCTCAGTCCTCTACATGCTTCTCTGGATTCAGATCTCTTTGACTACTTTTTTGATATTTCCTTTGGGGGGAAAATGCTACAGTTTGCTCATCTGTTGAAATTGATTAGTTATTTGTCTTTGGTGCCCAAAAGTAAAGCACACAGTTTTGGGCCCTAGCTGGGAGACTCAGTTCTAGAGGTAACACTGGCTTCGCACTTCTACTCCTCCCAGACTCTGCAACATGTCCTCCCCTATGACCCAGTTTGGATAGGGCACCAGAGATGCCCACTGGCACCCTCTGTAGCACAAAGAACTCTCTTAGGATCTTTCCATAGGCCTCAGTCCAAGATGAAGGAATCCTGGTCTAAGGACAGCCTAAATACTACACCAAGTGGAATAGTGACCACCCCTCCTCCCCTCCTCAAAAGATAAGTCCACCTAGAGGCTATGGTTGTGGACTTAATTTAGAAAAAAGTCTTTGTAAATGTAAGGATCTCGAGGTGAGATTAACCAGGATTAAGGCACATTCCAAGCCCGGGCATTTGTTCTCAGAAAAAGAAAAGACTGCAACAAGCCCAGAAAGAAGGTGACAGTTTTTCAACAGCCCCCAGAAGTCAGGAAAGAGGCTTAGAAAAGAATCTCTCTGAAAGCCTCCAGGAGGGAGCAACCCTGCCTTCACCTTGGTCTCAGATTTCTGGCCTCCAGACCTGGGAGATAATCAATTTCCGTAGTTTTCAGCCACTCAATTCGTGGTAATTTGATATTGCAGCCCAAGAAACTAATCAAAGAGACTGCCACTGGTGTTCGCCTTTGGCTGGGCTTTTCCCTTTCCCTCCTGTGCAGAGGGCTTCTTTCTCTGTCTCTGCCTCTGTTTTTCAAATTACTAGGAAGACCTAAACAAGTCAGTTACCCTACAATGTCATGGAAACATTGCAGCCTTTGACATCTGTGCTCAGAGACTTTACCACACATGGGTTCTTTTCCTCAGCTTCTCCATTTTCCACTCCCAACCAATGTTCTCTTCTTGTGTGGTCTCCCCTGACTCCATCCTCATGTCAAGCCCACATAGCCAAGGTCCATGTGACTCTACCAAGTAGCCAGAAGTCTATTGTCCTTTAAAGGAACCAACAGACTCATTGGAGTTCTATTAGGTGCTGGCTGCTGTGCCAGCTTTGGGACCTTAATGATAAACAGGAAAGACAGTTGTCTGTCCTTAAGCAGATCTCAATGAACTGGTTTTTTACTTGAGGCCCCAGGGGGACACAGCCTGAGGCCGACAATCTGACCTCTTTCTCCTGCACAGGAAGGTTCATGACCTCACCATCTTCCTGTCAGCCATCAGGTAAATAGACTCAGCATTTTAATTTCACAAAAACTAAAGATGAACCTTGGTATGGCCAAAGGAAGCAGGTCAGGAAGCAGGAGCTGATGCAGAGGCCATGGAGGGATGCTACTTACTGGCTTGCTTTCCCCATCTTGCTCAGCCTGATTTCTTATAGAACCCAGGTATAGCATCCCAGGGATGGAACCACCCACAATGGGCTGGGCCCTCCCTCCTTGATCACTAGTTTAGAAAATGCCTTATAGCTGGATCTCATGGAAGCATTTCCTCAACTGAGGCTCCTTTCTCTGTGATAACTCCATCTGTGTCAAGTTGACACAAAACCAGCTAATACAATGTGGAAACAGTATTGTTAGTGATTCTGCTGGCTAGTTTTATATAAACTTGACATAAGCTAGAGTCGAAATTATGGAACCTCAATTGAGAAAATGTCTCCATAAGATTTGGCTGTAGGGCATTTTATGAAGTAGTGATCCATGGGGGAGGACACAGCCCACCGTAGGGGGAACCATCGCTGATCTGGCGGTCCTGAGTTCTATAAGAAAGAAGACTGAGCAAGCCATGAGGAACAAGCCAGTAAAGAACACTCTTCCATGGCCTCTGCATCAACTCCTGCCTCCAGATTTCTGCCCTGTGTGAGTTTCTGCCCTCGCCACTTTTGATGATAGACTGTTATATAGAACTATGAGAGAAATAAACCCTTTCCTTCCCAAGCAGTTTTTGGTCATGGTGCTTCAGTGTGACAGTAGAGCACTAAGACAATGGTCAAGTGAAGACAAAGTAAGTCCTTATCCAGTGTGTAGCTATTGCTTTTTTAAAATGGAGAAATCGGTACTCAGATACCACACCAAGAGGAGATGATAAGAAAATACAATCAGTGATCTTCAATTCAAGCCAATGAGGAGGTTCTAGAACAGATTCTCATAGCCAAACTAGAACCAACCCTGCCAAACTCCCGACTTTGTACTTCCGGCCTCCAGAACTGTGAAATACATTTATACCCAAGCTGTGGTACTTTTTTGTTACAGCAGCTCTGGCAGACAAATACACTGTGATTGTTGGTTGTGACAATAAGACGAAGGGGGACTCTGGTCCTTGGTGATCATCAAAAAGCGAAGAAATTGAGACAGAAACCAGGGGCCTTTGAAATGAGCTCTCATGGGCATCAGGTGTTTTGTAAATTCCCTCAGCAGACAGGGAACAGCTTGAGATTCTGGCATACCTGGTTTTACATCTGGGCTGTTCCACTTGGCAGCTGTGGTAGTCAGCCCAGAATCTTAGCTTCCTCTCATGAAAAACAGAGATACAACATGCTTCACAAACTTGATAAGATAAAAAACAGCTGAAAGAGGCCTAGGCCACAGGAGATGCCCTCTGTGGACTATTTTGGAATGGATTCTCCCAGAATCAGATCTTGAATAAGGATTGGAGTACCAGTGATTTTCTCGGGAAAGGACTTGTAAGTGTTCAACAGGAACGTATTTAAATGACTCAGGGGATGGGGATGGCTCAGTCAGTAAAGTGTTTGGCATGCGAGCATGAAGACCTGAGTTCAGACCCGCAGCACCCACATAAAAAGCCAGGTACTTAATAAGCCCTGTTCTAGGGGAGCAGAGACAGGATTGTCAGAGCTCCTCAGCCACAGTCTAGGGAGATCAATTATCTCAAGATTTAGTGAGAGGCCTCTTCTCAAAACAAAACAAACAAACAAACAAACAAACAAACAACACAAAAGAAAAAGTAGAGTGGTTGAGAAAGACACCTGACATCCACCTGTCTCATTCATACATGCACATCTACACACATGTTACTTGCACACATACCACAAATAAATACAAATAAAAGTGACACAAGGTAAGAAAGGGCTAAAAGGGCACATTATTAAGCCCCTTATAGCAACAATGACAAGAATGTGATCCCATAAAGAAGTCGAGAAAGGATACAGACTAACACCTGAGTTACCCTGCCTGTGAGCACAGAAGCTGGGATAATTACCCACCAGTACCCAACAGGCATCAGCTGAAAGCTGCTCTTGAAACAGGATTGAATCCTCCATGCTGTTGTAATATGTTCTCCTGGACTTTGAGCCTTCAAGTGACACAAAATGCATTAGCTCCTAGATGTCAGCAGAGCAAAATGGATCACCAGGGCTGTGTTCCTTCTGGAGACTCCAGAGGAGAATATGTTTCTTCGCCTTTGGCAGCTTCCAGAGGTCACCCGTCTCCTTTGGCTTTTGGCCCATGTGTTAGTCAGCTTTCGATCACTATGACAAAATATCCGAGATGATTCACTTATAAAGAGAAAAGATTTATCTTGGCTTGCAATTTAGGATGTTCCTATCCAAGATCAAATGACCCATTGCTTTGAACCTCCAGTGGGTGTCCCAGATGGTAATGTCAAGGACTATGTGGCAGAATAAATTATCTTCCTCATGACCCAGAAGCAGAAGGGGAAAGGAGGAGAAAAGGGCTGAGGGGGAGGCAAAACAGAGTCCTGTAATCCCTAAGGATTTCCTACTAGCTCTCACTTGGTTTTGCTTCACATTCCAATAGTGCTGAACTTGGGACGAAACTTTGACCATGAGAGCCTTTGGGCAGATGACACAACAGGGCCCAAGTAGTACTCTGATCTGTGGTAGTATTGTCACAGGTTCTTTTCTGCTTCCATTGTCGAGTTGCATGCTGGCTCTCCTGCCTCTCTCTAATAAAGACCCATTAGCTGAGGAAGTAGCTGTGAGTGGAGTACCTATGTGACATGCTTGAAGCCTTAGTTTTAATCCTTAGCACCTCAGAAAATCAGACGTTCTGGTACATGTTTGCAATCAGAGCACTCAGGAGTAGCAAGCAGGGGGAATCAGAAATGCAAAGTCATCCTTGGTTACTAGTGAGTTCAAGACCAGCCTGAGTTACGTAGGATCCTGTCTTGAAAGCATCTTTTAAATAAAGCCCCACCTGGATAATCTGATATAAACTCCCCGTCTCAAGAGCCTTATTTAGTCACATCTGCATGTCCCTTCTGCCATCAAGTACCAAAAGCACAGGTCTCAAGACTAGGGCATGTATGACTATTATTTGGGTTATCACACCGGATCTTTCTGTCCTGTTCCACACAAGCATGCCTCCCAGGCTAGGAGAAAAGCTCATCTCTGGAATCTAATACAAAGAAAAAGTGTCTGGTGTGAGCAGGGGATTGAGGCAAAGAACCAGAGCCATTGCTGACAGGAGAGAAAAAGTGAAAACACACTGAACATGTGACCTGGCAGAGACCGGAGGCCTCAGAACTCTCAAAGTAAAGGTGTGGAAGAGGAATCCATTTGTTACAATGAGGCCCTAAACAGGCTACATCCTTGAGGGGATACTAATACATGATAAGGATACAGTTCTTTCCACAGAATAGCCAAGGAAACAGGGTAGCGAGCTGCCCTGGGCTACACAGTGGAGGAATGAAGACTAGCTCTTGAATCTCCTTGCTAATGCATTACCCAGGGCTGCCATTGCCCACCCCCACACCCCAGCTACAGCACAGCTTGGAACAGTCTGGAAGGAGCCAGGCCTGTGGCCAAACCTGAAAAGATGCCAGTCTCGGGGTCATAGAATCGTCTACCTCTGTGCCTCGGAGTGCCTGGCTGAGCTGCTGGAACAGGAGAAGGGCCCAGCAGGACTGTTGACGAATTCGATTGCTTTCCCAGAAGTTTAAAAATGTAGCTACCATGGCTGAGCATTGTTTATAATCTATCTCTGGTAATTTGCCTCCTACATGTGTACATGTGAGATCTGTTGCCAAATCCTGTTGATCATTCCTCCCCAATCTCTCACTCCCCCATCTGTCGCCTCTTTTCCCTTTTATCCTAACTCTTAGCTCCCTCGACTCCCAGTTTGTGGTGCCTCTATGTCCTGAGACTCATTTCATGCATTGGGCATCCTGCGTCCTAATGAACTCCAGCTGAGACTAGTATGGGATAGGTTGTTAGATCCCAGTTCATATTCCTCCACACCTTTCCAGTTTGTTGTGCTCTGGCAGAGTTTCAATTACCAGTATTCACATCTCTACTCCTGAAAGGCCGATTATTATTATTATTATTTTGATTCAGAATTTGGAAGTGTCATGAAAATGGTACCCTCAGAAAACAGTCCCTAAAACTGATGAGAAGGGGTGTGAATGTCCCCAAGCTCCTTGTTGCTTACTTTCGAAGGCTGAATTGCACACTGAATATTGTCTCCTAGAACTTTCCATAGGATTGCGCTCCCATGGCCCACTGTAGCAGCTGGTTTTGTAATGCCCTTTGACGTGTTTCCTCTTATCTGTCTTGCTTCGCCATCCCCCTTGCCAGCTCCTATTGCAATTATCCAAGTAAACTCTGGAGCCTGAGTCCATCTCCTGGGTTTGCTTTGGGACACCTCAGGCTTCCAGTTACTTATCTCCACAGCAACCGCTCAGAGAATGCTCCCACACACTCGGACCGAGAGTCCAGGCTTTCCAAGGCTGCATCCATCCCACACTACCATGAGAACTTCATTTTACATCGTGCATGTGACAGAAGTTGAGGAGCTCTGCTGACATTTTTCCTGGCTTCCTGTGAACGTGGCTTTAGTGTCTCTTGGACCTGTAATCCCACCCTCCTCTTCTTAACCTTGCTCTCCTATAAAAATTGCTTTAGGAGTATGAATGAAACTAAAGGCAAGAATGTGGATCATTGTTGATTGATGTTTGATGTTGTTGACAAGGATGGACCTGTGGGGACTCATTATTCTATTCTGCTTAGTGGGTAGACATCTGGCATGTGCCATATAGCACAAAGCTAAAAATCAGTTCTATTCCTGACTCTTTACATCTGCCCATTGTGTGTGTGCATGCGTGTGTGTGTGTGTGTGTGTGTGTGTGTGTGTGTCTGTGTCTGTGTGTGTATGTGTATAGTGTGTTCAACATTAGGTATCCTACTCTAATGTTCTTCATCTTATTTATTGACACCAGCTCTGTCTCTCACCTGAACCTGGAACTCACCTGAACGGCTGGCCAAAAAGCCCCAGAAATCCTCCTGTCTCCCCCAACCTCGGTGCTAAGATAAAAGGTGTGCACCACTAAGGTTACTGGCTTGGACTGCCATAACTGGCTTGTGCCGTGGGGTGCCAAGGATTTGAACTTGGATCTCCATGTTTGTGCAACAAGCACTCTACTCACGAATCCCTCTCCCTAGCCCTCTTTGGCCTTGTTTCTGCAATTCCCACACCCCTTGCCTGTTCTTCTTTCATGCAGAATGGATAGGGGAGGTAGGGAACTAACATTCTCTACAGCCATGCGTAGCCTGGGTGTATGGAGTAGATGGATGAACACCCTGACTTCCGCCCTCTGGAGTATGCAAACTCTGAGGGTGTTTCTCACCATCTCCACGCAGAGCTCACCTAATCCCTAACTGCTCCTTAGCAGACCTTGTACTGACTTCTCCCTCACCCCCCTCCTAGTTCTTTTACTTGACTCTGTTCTGCAGGACTCTCCTCTCAAATAGCACACTCACCAGCCCCTCTTCAGGAACAACCAGTCTTGAACACATCACTTCTTCCCACACCTAAAAGCCCTCCTTCCCTGTATCTCTAGAGTACATCTACTGGACTCTGGAAGACTCAGGATAGACCTTTTAGAATATGTTGGAAGGGTAGCAGGATGGAAAGAAATTAACCTAAAAATGATGTGTCAAATCTGAATGAACCACGCTTCAGAGTACCTTCAGTGAAGACTGCCCCTTCTTCGGGGAAGCTTTTTTTTTTTCTTTTTTTTTCTTTTTCTTTTTTTTTTTTTTTTTTTTGTTCTTCAAAACTCATTAAGTAGGTGCCTCGTGGTAACTGGCCAAAGGTAGGCATCTGCATCAAAAACCTGCATTTTCACAGATACTGTACAGAGAATACCTAAGGGTCCAGTTGAAAGAAAGTAGGAAAGGATGGGGAAGACAGGGAGACTCTGAGACTGACACGGTGGCATTCGGTTTGACAGGTGACCAGTCTCAAGCTCGCGCATAATAAGCCCTGGAAACATTAGACTTTTTCCTTGGAATACTGCTTGTCTCCTAGAGTTTACACTCAAAGATCCACGGCCCCAGGATCTTCAATAAAGATCTTGGGAGTCACCGTGCATCTTGAGAGAGTGAACAGTATGAACAAGGATCTTTGACTATATACCACCCACTAGTCATCTCTATGTCTCTTTCCTCTTGTTTCTAATCCCAAGGAGAGGGCTTGATAGATGCCTCAGTGGGCAAAATGCCTGACATGAGAGCATGAAGACCTGAGTTCATATTCCCAGCATCCACATAAAAGTCAGAATGGACCAGTGCTGAGGGCTCAGGAAGAGACAGGCAGACTCAGAGGGCTAGGCTGACCAGTCAATCTAGCCAAAATTATGAATTTCCAGTTCAGTAAGAGTCATTGTCTCAAAAATAAGGCAGAAAAATGATTGAAAGAGACACTTGACATTGAATTCTAGCCTACACACACACACACACACATACACACACACACACACACACACATCCCAGGGACTCATCATAATGCTCATGGAGAAAGAAGAATATTTCCAGAAAGAAGGATATTTCTGACTGGAAGGAGGGGCCTCCAAGGCAACCTAATACAATTTTATGTCATTTTATTTTCTACCTTCAAGGGTCATGAAAACCAAACACTTGTACAAACTTCCCTAACTTTTGGTCCTGTTGGTGAAATTGACTTTTAATAATGAGCTAGAGAAGGCCATGCAACTTGGGCTATTTTTACATTTGCATTGAGAGACCCAAGGCTGTATATAGAATGATTGCTACCCAGTGAGGTACCCATGCTTTACAAACAATATGGAAAGTCCACGAGTGAAACACAGAGAGGGCTGTGAGCATGGAGATAAAAGGACACAGAGCTTCCATTAGACAGTAAGTTCAAGAGATCTGGTACACGCTGTGGTGACTATAGCTAACAACAATGTACTGTAATTTAAAATCCTCTAGGAAAGTAGATCTTAATTGTTCACACCACAAAAATAAATCATGAATACATGGGGTAATATATACATTTTAGTTCTTTTATCATTTTTATTGGATTTTCTATGTATTTGCATTTCAAATGTTATCCCCTTTTTCCCTTCTCCCATTCCCTTCCTTACACTCACAACTGCACATTACCACCTCAGCACCTTGTTATTCCCCTACACTGGGAAAACAAGCCTTCTCTGGAACAAAGGCCTCTCTTTCTATTAATGACAGACAATGCCATCCTCTGCTACATATGCAGCTGGAGCCATGGGTCTCTCCAAGTGTGCTCAATGCTTGGTGTTTTAGTCCCTGGGAGCTCGGGGGCAAGGGTGGTTGATACTGTTGTTCTGCCCATGAGATTGCAAAATCTTTCAGCTCCTTCAGTCCTTTCTCTAGCTCCTCCATTGTGGTCCCCATGTTCAGTCTGATGGTTAGCTGCAAGCATCATCATCTGTATTAGTTTGGGTCTGGCAGAGCCTCTGAGGAGGCATCCATATCCGCCTCCTGCCAGTAAGTACTTCTTGGCATCAGCAATAGTGCTTGGGTTTGGTGGCTGCATATGGCGTAGATGCCCAGATGAGGCAGCATCTGAATGATCTTTTCTTCAATCCCTGTTCCTCTATTTGTCCCTGTATTTCTTCCCATGAGTATTTTGTTCTCCCTTCTAAGAAAGACTTAAGCATCCACAATTTGGTCTTCCTTCTTTTTGTGCTTTGGTAAATATTAAAAGGATGGCTTAACCCACGATCTCACTCAGAGAACACTGCTCTAATGCCGTTCTGACTGGTGTGAGGTGAAATCTCGGGGTTGTTTTGATTTGCATTTCCCTGGTGACTAAGAATGTTGAACATTTCTTCAGATACTTCTTAGCCATTCGATATTCTTCAGTTGAGAATTATTTGTTTAGCTCTGTACCCCATTTTTAATAGGATTATTTGATTCTTTGGAGTCTAACTTCTTGAGTTCTTTGTATATATTAGAAATTAACCCTCTATCGGATGGAGGATTGATAAAGATCTTTTCCCAATCTGTGGGTTGCCATTTTGTCCTAGTAACATTGTCCTTTGCCTTACAGAAGCTTTGTAATTTCATGAGGTCTCATTTCTTGATTCTTATCTTAGAGCATAAGCCATTGGTGTTCTGTTCAGGAAATTTTCCCCTGTGCCTATGTGTCATAAGTTCTTCTCCACTTTCTGTTTTATTAGTTTCAGTGTACATTTTAGTAGTTTCACGTTTTTTGTGGAAGTCTTTGATCCACCTGGACTTGAGCTTTGTACAAGGAGATAAGTAAGAGTGGATCTATTTCCATTCTTCTACATGCCGAGTACCAGTTGAACCAGGACCATTTGTTGAAGAGGCTGTTCTTTTTTTCACTGTATGGTTTTAGCTCCTTTGTCAAAGATCAAGTAACTATAAGTGTGTGGAATCATTTCTGGGTCTTCAATTCTATTCCAATGATCCACCTTCCTGTCTCTGTACCAACACCATGCAGTTTTTTTCATGATTAATCTGTGATACACCTTGAGGTCAGGGATGGTGATTTTCCCATAAGTTGAGGGTAGTTTCTGATAGCCTAGGGTTTTTTTTTTTTTTTTTTTTTTTTATTCCTAATGAATTTGTAAATTGCTCTTCCCAACTCTATGAAGAATTGAGTTGGAATTTTGATAGGGATTGAATTGAATCTGTAGATTGTTTTTGGCAAGATGGCCATTTTTACTATGTTGATTCTGCCAATCCATGAGCATGGGAGATCTTTCCATCTGAGATCTTCTTTAATATCTTTTTTCAGAGACTTGAAATTTTTGTCATACAGATCTTTCACTTGCTTGGTGAGGGTCACACCAAGGTATTTTACATTATTTGTGACTATTTTGAAGGATGTAGTTTCTCTAATTTCTTTCTTAGACTGTTTATCCTTTGAGTAGAGGAAGGATACTTATTTGTTTGAGTTAATTTTGTATCCAGCCACTTTGCTGAACTTGATGATCAGTTGTAGGAATTCTCATGTGGAATTTTTGGGGTCACTTAAGTATACTGTCACATCAAATAGTGATATTTTGACTTCTTCCTTTCTGGTTTGTATTTCTTTGACCTTCCTTTGTTATCTCATTGCTAGGGCCAAAAATTCCAATACTATACTGAATAGGAGAGAGTGGGCACCTTGTTTAGTCACTGTTTTTAGTGGGACTGCTTCAAATTTCTTACCATTTAGTTTGATGTTGACTACTGGTTTGTTTTATATTGTGTTTATTATGTTTAGATATGGGCCTTGGATTCCTTCTATTTACAAAACTTTTATCATGAAGGGGTGTTGAATTTTGTCAAATGTTTACTCATAGTCTAATGAGATGATCATGTAATTTTTTCTTTTAGTTTGTTTATATAGTGGATTTAGTTTCTGCTTATGAATTTCTGCTAATTGAATTTATTCCTGAATCCCTGGGGTGAAACCTAGTTGATGATGGTGAATGATTGTTTTGATATGTTCTTGGATTAGGTTTGCAAGAATTTTATCGAGTATTTTTGCATTGATGTTCATGAGGAAAATTGGTCTGAAGTCCTCTTTCTTTGTATAGTCTTTGTGTGGTTTAGGTATAAGTGTAATCATGGCTTCAAAGAATGAATTGGGTAGTGTTCCTTTTGTTTCTATTTTGTGGAATAGTTTGAAGAGTATTGGTATTAGGTCTTCTTTGAAAGTTTGATAGAATTCCATACTAAACTCATCTAGTTCTGAGCTTTTTTGATTGAGAGACTTTTAATGATTGCTTCTATTTCTTTAGCAGTATGAGACAATTTAGATGATTTATCTAATTCTCATTTATCTTTGGTGTCTGGTATCCATCTAGAAAATGATCCATTACCTCTGGATTTTCCATTTTTGATGAGTATCAGCTTATGTAGTAGAATCTGATTTTTTTTGTAGTTTTCTCAGTTTCTGTTGTTATGGCTACCTTTTCATTTCTGATTTTGTTAATTTTAATACTATCTCTGTGCCCTCTGGTTAGGCTGGGTAAGAGTTTATCTCTCTTGTTGATTTTCTCAAAGAACCAGCTGCTGGTTTTGTTGATTCATTGTATGGTTTTTATTTGTTTGTTTCTACTTTTTTGATTTCAGCTCTGAATTTGATTATTCCTTGCTGTCGATTCTTCATGTGTGTATTTGCTTCTTTTCATTTTAGAGCTTTCAACTGTGTTGTCAAGCTGTTAGTATATGCTCTCTTCAGGTTTTTTTGTAGGTACTCAGAGCTATGAGTTTTCCTCTTAGCACTGCTTTCATTGTATCCCATAGGTTTGGGTATGCTGTGTCTTCATTTTTGCTAAAATCTAAACAGTCATTGATTTCTTTCTTTATTTCTTCCTTGACCAAGTTATCATTGAGTAGAGTGTTGTTCAGCTTCCATGTATATATGAACTTTCTCCTGTTTTTGTTGTTATTGAAGACCAGCCTTAGTCCGTGGTGATCTGATAAGATTCATGGGATTATTTCAATCTTCTTGTATCTATTGAAGCCTGTTTTGTGACTAATTATATGATCAATTCTGGAAAAGATACCATGAGGTGCTGAGAAGAAGATATATTCTTTTGTTTTAGAATGAAATGTTCTATTAAGTTCTGTTAAATCCATTTGGTTCACAACTTTTATTAGTTTCACAGTGTCTCTGTTCAGTTTCTGTTTCAAACATCTGTCCATTGATGAGAGTGGGGGTGTTAAATTTTCCCATTATTATTGTGTGTGGTGCAATATATGCTTTCAGGTTTAGTAAAATTTCTTTTATGAGTATGGGTGCCCTTGAATTAGGAACATAGATGTTCAGAATTGAGAGTTCATCTTGATAGATATTTCCTTTGATGAGTATGATGTGTACCTTTTTATCGATTTTTTTATGACTTTTGGTTGAAAGTCAATTTTATTCAATATTAGAATGTCTACTCCTGGTACCATTTGCTTGAAAAAAAACCGGAAAACACTCAGGCCATCTGCCACCAGGAACAGCGGAGATCCAGGGACACAGGCCTGGTGAGACTGCACTGCGAGTAGCTGGGGCGCAGAGAGGTCTGGGCCAAGCATGCAGAAAGAGTGCCTCTCCATTGGTTCAGGGGAGCAGGAACTCTGCCTTAGGGTCTCGGTTGATACCCGGAGGGCCCTTGCATGCTGAACAAACGCTCAGGCCATCTGCCATCCAGAACAGCAGAGATCCAGGGACACAGGCCAGGTAAACGGAAGAGATGTGAACAAATCACTGACAACAAGACCACGTATAATCACAAAGAACAAGATGGCAAGAGGAAAGACAACCTGGCAATACCAGGAGCCAGCTCTCCCATCAAAGCAAACAGCGGAATGCCAAACATTCCAGAAAAAGAAAACTCCAACCAGAAATCATACCTCAAGATAATAATAGAGATCCTTAAACAAGAAAGGGAGAGAAAGCATAAAGAAATAGAAGTTTTTAAAGAAGAAACAAGAAAAACACTTAAAAAAATCAAAGAACTAGAGGAAAGCAGAATCAAAGAGATGAAGGAATTGAAGAAAGAATTTAAAATGGAAATGAAAACAATAACGAAAACACAAAAAGAGACAACCCTGGAGATAGAAAACCTAAAAAAGAAATCAGGAGTCACAGATGCAAGCATCTCCAACAGACTACAAGAGATGGAGGAGAGAATCTCTGGGGCTGAAGACAACACGGAAAATATAGACAAAACAGTCAGAGAAGATGCAAAAGCTCTTAACCCAAAATATCCAGGAGATCCAGGACACAATGAGAAGACCAAACCTAAGGATAATAGAAATAGAAAAGGGTGAAAAATATCAACCAAGTGCCCAAAGCAAAAAAAGAATACTAAAAGCAGTAAGGTAAAAAGGTCTTGTAACATATAAAGGCAGACCAATCAGAATCACACCCGACTTGTCAACAGAGACTATGAAAGCTAGAAGACCCTAAACAGACATCATGCAGAACCTAAGAGAACACAAGTGTAAGCCCAAGCAAAACTCTCAATCACCATAGATGGAGAGACCAAGATATTCCAGGACAAATCTAAATTTACACAATATCTGACCACAAACCCAGCACTACAACGAATTATAGGTGTAAAACCCAATATGAGGAAGAAAACTACATCCTAGTAAAAACAGGAAAATACCTAAGCAAGAAAACCAAAAGAAGAAATACACACAGGCACAATTCTACCTCTAAAAGCAAAAATATCAGGAAAGAGCAACCACTATTCCTTAATATCTGTTAACATAAGTGGATTCAATTCCCCAATAAAAATACAGAAGCTATCAGACTGAATACATAAACAAAATCCAGCCTTTTGCTGCATACAGGAAACTCATCTCAGAGACAAAGACAGACACTATCTCAGAGTAAAAGGTTGGGAATAAACCTTCCAAGCAAATGGCCCCAAGAAGCAAGCTGAAGTGGCCATTCTAATATCGAATAAAGTAGATTTTCAACCAAAAGTGATCAAAAAAGATAAGGAAGGACACTTTTTACTCATTACAGGGGAAATCTGTCAGGAGGAACTCTCAATCCTTAACATATATGCTTCAAACACAAGAGCACCCATATTCATAAAACAAACCCTACTAAAGATCAAAAAATACATTGCACCCCACACAATAATAGTAGGAGACCTCAATACCATACTCTCATCAATGGACAGATCATGGAAACAGAAACTGAACAAGGACACAGTGAAGCCAGCAGAGGTTATGAACCAATTGGAATTAATAGACATCTACAGAACATTTCATCCAAAAACAAAAGAATACACCTACTTCTCAGCACTTCATGGCACCTTCTCCAAAACTGACCATATAATCAGTCACAAAACAAGCCTCAATAGATATAAGAAGATTGAAATATTCCCATGCATCCTATCAGATCACTATGGTCTAAGGCTGGTCTTGAATAACAACAAAGACATCAAATAGCCCATATACACACAGAAACTAAACAATACTCTATTAAACAATAGCAGGGTCAAAAAAGAAAGAAAGAAAGAAAGAAAGGATTTTCTAGAATTTAATGAAAATGAAACTGCAACATACCCAAACCTGTGGGATGCAATGAAAGCAGTACTGAGAGAAAAACTCATAGCTCTGAGTGCTTCCAAAAAAAAAAAAAAAAAAAAAAAAAAAAAAAAAAATACCGGAGTGAGCATACACTAGCAACTTGACAGCACAGTTGAAAGCTCTAGAACAAAAAAAGAAGATACACACAAGAGGAGTAGACAGCAAGAAATAATCAAACTCAGAGCAGAAATTGACCAAATAGAAACAAAAAGAACCATTCAAAGAATCAACAAAACCAAGAGTTTGTTCTTTGAGAAAATTAACAAGATTGATAAACCCTTAGCCAGACTAAATAGAGGGCAAATAGGGAGTATCCAAATTAACAAAATCAGAAAGAAAAGTAGAGACATAATAACTAAAACTGAGGAAATTCAAGAAATCATCTGATCCTACTACAAAAGCCTATACTCAACAAAGCTGGAAAATCTGGAGGAAATGGATGACTTCCTAGACAGATAAAAGATCCTAAAGTTAAACCAGGACCAGGTAAACCATCTAAATAATCCCATAACACGTAAATAAATTGAAGCAGTCATCAAAAGCCTCCCAACCAAAAACAAAGCCCAGGTCTAGATGGGTTCAGTGCAGAATTCTATCAGACATTTATTGACGACATAATATCAATACTCTCCAAACTATTCCACAAGATAGAGTCAGATGGAATACTACATAACTCATTTTTTGAGGCTACACTAACCCACGTACCTAAACCACACAAAGACCCTACAAGGAAAGAGAACTTCAGACCAATCTCACTTATGAACATTGATGCAAAAATACTCAACAAAATCTTTGCAAACCGAATTCAAGAACACATCAAAACGATCATTCACCATACTCAAGTAGGCTTCATCCCTGGGATGCAGAGATGGTTTAATATAAGGAAATCCATCAATGTAATCCACCATATAAACAAACTCAAAGATCAAAATCACATGGTCATCTCACTAGATGCTGAAAAAGCATTTGATAAAATTCAACAGACCTTCATGTTAAAACTCTTGGAAAGAACAGGAATCCAAGGTCCATACCTAAACATAATAAAAGCAATATACAGCAAATCAATAGCCAACCTCAAACTTAACTGTGAGAAACTTGAAGCAATACCACTAAAATCAGGGACTAGAAAGGCTAACCACTCTCCCCCTATCTATTCAACATAGTACTAAAAGTCCCGGCTAGAGCAATTAGACAGCAAAAGGAGATCAAGGGGATACAAATTGGCAAAGAAGAAGTAAAAACATCACTGTTTTCAAATGACATGATAGTGTACATAAGTGACCCCAAAAATTTTACCAGAGAACTCCTACAGCTGATAAACAAGTTCAGCAAAGTGGCTGGATATAAAATTAACTCAAACAAATCAGTAGCCTTACTCTACTCAAAGGTCAAACATGTGGAGAAAGAAATTAGGGAGAAGATACCCTTCACAATAGTCACAAACAGTATGAAATACCTTGGCTTGATTCTAACTAAGCAATTGAAGAACCTGTATGACAAGAACTTCAAATCTCTAAAGAAGGAAATCGAGGAAGATCTTAGAAAATAGAGAGATCTCCCATGCTCATGGATTTGAAGGATCAACATTGTAATGGCCATATTACCAAAAGCAATCTACAGATTCAATGCAATCCCCATCAAAATTCCAACCCAATTCTTCATAGAGTTGGAAAGAGCAATGTACAATTTCATCTGGAATAACAAAAGACCTAGAATAGTGAAATCCATCCTCAACAACAAGAAAACATCTGCGGGAATAACTATCCCTGACCTCAAGCTATATTACAAGGCAATTGTGCTAAAAACTGAATGGTACTGGTACAGAGATAAGCACATGGATCAATGGAATAGTATAGAAAATCCAGAAATGAGCCTTCACATATTTGGTCACTTAATTTTTGACAAAGCAGCTGTAAACATTCAATGGATAAAGAACAGCCTCTTCAACAAATGGTGTTGGTCCAACTGGCACTCAGCATGCAGAAGAATGAAAATAAGCCCTTTCTTATCTCCTTGTACAAAGCTCAAGTTCAAGTGGATCAAAGATCTCCATATTAAACCAGGTACACTGAAAATATTAGAAGAGAACGTAGGGAAAACCTAAGAACACATAGGCACAGGAGAAAATTTCCTGAACAGAACATAAATCATACTCTAAGGTCAAAGGTTGAGAAATTGGACTTAATGAGATTGTAAAGTTTCTGTAAGGCTAAGGACACTGTCAAGAAAACAAAACAGCAGCCAACAGATTTGGAAAAGATCTTTACCAACACCACATCAGATAGAGGCCTAATATCCAAGGTATACAAAGAACTCAAGAAGTTAGACACCAGAGAATCAAACAACCCTATTTAAAAAATGCTTTACGGAGCTAAACAAAAAGTTCTCAATTGAGGAATATCAAACGGCTGAGAAGCATCTAAGGATGTTCTTGACATCATTAGCCATCAGGGAAATGCAAATCAAAACAACCCTGAAATTCCATCTAACACCAACCAGAATGGCTAAGATCAAAAATTCAGATTACAGCAGATGCTAACGAGGATGCGGAGAAAGAGGAACACTACTCCACTGTTGGTGGGGTTGTAAACTGATACAACCACTCTGGAAATCAGTCTGGCGATTTCTCAGAAAATTGGACATAGTACTATCTGAAGACCCAGTTATTCCACTTCTGGGCATTTACCCCAAAGACGCTCCAACATACAACAAAGACACATGAACCACAATGTTCATAGCAGCCCTATTTATAATAGCCTAAAGCTGGAAAGAACCCAGATGTCCTTCAGTAGTTGAATGGATACAAAAATTGTGTTATATTTACACAATGGTAATTACACAGCTATCAGAAACAATGACTTTATGAAATTCTTAAGAAAATAGATGCATCTAGAGAATATCATCCTCAGTGAGGTAACCCAGTAACAAAAGAACAGACATGATATGCAGTCACTGATAATTGAATACTAACCCCAGAAAACTCTGGATACCCCAGAAACAACTCACAGACTATATGAAGTTCAAGAAAAACAAAGACCAAAAAGAAAAGAAAAGAAAAGAAAAACCATCATGCTTTATCTTTACACACCAAGAAAACTTTGAGTATTTCCAGGTTACATCTTGTTTTACATGTACTTTATGCTCATTGTAACTAGTAAGATTTTAATGCATACTATTAAACCTTTAAAAAATCAAGTACTGACAAAATGTATTCATATACTTTTATGCAAAAAATGCTTAAAATCTGTAAAAAAAAAAATTCCAGCCTTTTACTCTGAGGTAGTGTCTGTCTTTGTCACTGAGATGAGTTTCCTGTATGCAGCAAAATGCTGGGTCCTGTTTGAATATTCAGTGTCTTAATCTATGTCTTTTTACTGGGAGAATTGAGCCCATTGATGTTAACACATAGTAAGAAATAGTAATTGTTTCCTGTTATTTTTGTTGTAAGAGGTAGAATTATGTTTGTGTGGCTATCTTATTTTGGGTTTGTTTCAAGAGGATTGCTTTGTTTCTTTTCCTAGGGTGTAGTTTTCCTCCTTGAGTTGAGAGTTTTACATTTATTATCCTTTGTAGTGTTGGATTTGTGAAAAGATATTGTGTAAATTTGTTGTTGTCATGGAATGTCTTGTTTTCTCCATCTATGGTAATTGAGAGTTTTGCTGGATATAGTATCCTGGACTAGCATTTGTGTTCTCTTAGGGTCCATATGATATCTATCCAGGATTGTCTAGTTTTCATAATCTCTGTTGAGAAGTCTGGTGTAATTCTGATAGGTCTGCCTTTATATATAACTTGACCTTTTCCCCTTACTGCTTTTAATATTCTTTCTTTGTTTTGTGCATTTGATATTTTGACTATTATGTGATGGGAGAAATTTTTTTCTGGTTTAATCTATTTGAAATTCTGTAGGCTTCTTGTGTGTTCGTGGACATCTCTTTCTTTAGGTTAGGGAAGTTTTCTTCTATAATTTTGCTGAAGATATTTACTGGTTCTTTGACTTGGGAATCTTTGCTCTCTTTTGCACCTATTATCCTCAAGTTTCATCTTTTTATTGTATCCTGGATATTCTTGATGTTTTGGGTTAGGAGCTTTTTGCTTTTTGCTTTTTGCATTTTCTTTGACTATAGTGTCAATGTTTTCTATGATATAATCTGCACCTGAGATTCTCTCTTACATCTCTTGTATTCTGTTGTTGATGATTGCATCTGTGACTTCTGATCTCTTTTCTAGGTTTTCTATCTCCAGGGTTGTATCTTTTTGTGATTTCTTTATTGTTTCTATTTCCATTTTTCAATCCTGGATGGTTTTGTTCTATTCCTTCACTTCTTTGGTCATGTTTTCCTGTAATTTTCTAAGGAATTTTTGCAGTTTTTGTGTTTCCTCTTTAAGTGCTTCTACTTGTTTACCTGCATTCTCCTGTATTTCTTTAAGGGAGTTATTCATGTCCTTCTTAAAGTCCTCTATCATCATCATGAGGTTTGATTTTAAATCCAAATTTTGTTTTTCCAGTGTTTTGGAATATCTATTACTTGTTATGGTGAGACATCTGGGTTCTGATGTTGCCTGGTTGTCTTGCTTTCTGTTGCTTAGTTTCTTGGACTTGCCTCTTGCCATCTTGTTTTCTGTGATGTTGGTTGACCTTGCTGTCTCTGACTGGAGCTTGTCCCTCCTGTGGGCCTGTGAGCCTGTGGGCTTAATGGTGATAGTGCTCCTGGGTGATCAGCTCTCTTCGGACAGGTTTTGAGTAACTATGGCAATGGGACAGTCCTAGCTCTGGGCACAGATGGAGACTGGAACAGTCCAGTCCTAGGCAGCCACCACGATTCCTGTGCCCTGTGAGCTCTTGACAGGTCTCTTGTTGGACAGCCAGTGGAGAAACTTTCTGGTCTCACCTCTGGACTTAGGAGTGAGAGCACTCCTGGGAAGGGTAATATATACATTTAATACCTTTAAATTTAAATTGAAATTTAAATCTTCAATTGCTATGGTTGGAATGTGTCTCACAAAGTTAAACTTCTCATATTCAAAATGTAATCACCAATGAAATAGTATTGAGAAATAAGACATCAAGATTGAATTAATGTTATTTATAGAATGGGCTTTTTACCATAAGAGCAAATTACACACCACACACACACACACACACACACACACACACACACACACACACAATTACACAGTTTTGTCCTTTTGATCTTCATCATTAAATAACACAGCAAGGATATATTTGTCAGATTAAAATTCTTAAACTTTAGACTTCCCCGTTTCCAGAACTAAAAAATAAATCTCTATCTTTTATAAATATCCCAGTCTCAGGCATTCTATTACAGTAACACCAGACAGGTGCCGATAATAACATGTACATTTATCAAGGCAGTATATCAGATATCATAAATATGTCCAGTTTCCACTTAGCAATTAAAACTAAAGTTTAAATTAAAATCGACAAAAGTAAAAATATCCCAAAGGAGTCTCAGTTTTTCTAGACTGAGCTATATAACCAGTAGCTATAATCAATCACTGATAAATGGGAGCAAACTGGCCTCAAGATAACTCAGCCTTCTGCTTTTAAGCCAATCCTGCCGAGTCTAAGGGAAACAAAATCTGCCCCCACAGAGCTCTGCCCAAATTACATATTTATAAAAACAATGAAGTTTTTTTTAGGCTACTGGTTTTGTGGTGGTTTATAAGATGATAATAAAGAACAAGAACAACCATCCCCACCCCCTAAAAATTGTATTGTTGAATTCTCAAACCCAGTTCTGACTGTGGCAGAGATGATCCTGTGTTCTCTGATCTCTACTTCACTTCCTCTATAGGCTCAGAGGAAGACATTTCCCAGAAGCTTTAGGGTCAGGTGGTCCAAGTCACTGAGCTCTGGACAAATATAATGTGGTCAGACTGCGATTCGATCTTCAAAGCTTCCTACGGGGCCAGCCTGGTTTACAGCTGATCCCAGGCTGCTCAGTACAACAAGTGAAACCCTGGCTCTGAAAACAAAAGCACAGCAAAGGATTCCTGGGTTCTAGAAGATGAAAGGATCACACACTTCTGAAACACTTCATTAAAAAAAAAAAAAAACAATATCGCAACTCTCTAGCCACTGATATTTGAGGACTATCTGGTACAGCAGCTTGTCTTCCCTGAGTAATACATACCTATCTTATTTCCATTTCCAGAGAACTGGATAAGGGAGGTCAGGAAGAACCCTGCTGACCTCTCCCCTTTTATCTTCGGCCTATATTTACAATTATCAGTAACTTCTTCACTAGACTGGAAAGTCCCTTAGGACAAATAAAGTCCTTGAGTAACTAACTGTATCTTACACAGACTTACCACAGCTTCCTGCATGTTATACAGGCTCAGCCATCACTAACATTACTGGCTGGTATCTATATTTTTTTTAAAAAAAACTGTACATTTTATATCTATATATTTGTGTCTCTACAGTAACATCATGAAGAAGTCGTTTCTGCCTCTAACTTAAGAAATTAAGAATAAGTTAAGTCATTTTCCCAAGACTTCCCAGCCAGTGCTATCTGGCTTTAAAACCCACGTTCCTCCTCACCATTGCCTGTCTCTGAGATCCATATAAGTTGTTGGCACACATTCCTTCCAATGTTCGGGAACCAGAAGCTACAAGTCAACCCAGTCAAGAGTTTGAGCCTTGGCGGGCAGAGGGAGGGGGATTTGAAAAGGCTCTCTGCTCACACAAACAGAAAAACACCAAGCCTAAGGGTTGTCCCATGAAGTGTGCGGGTCTGCGCAGGCCCTAGTCTCACAGCACCTCCAGCAAGATGCTTGCTCAACATGGTCAGCTACCTTCTGCATTCTCCATTCAGACAGACCAGGCAACCTCGAGGCAGACAAGGGAACCAACCAAGGCATACAGAGGTGCTTGTTAGATAGTCACCCACCACTAGCCACACTTGCCCTAAGACTGGCCAACACATTCTGCTGTACTAATATTAAAGTAAACGAATCTAGATAGAAAGGGATCTTTGGGGGCTTGGGGGGTACTTTATGTGCACATGTGTGCTTGCAGAGATTTGCTTGGAAACAACAACCCCTCACCAAAGATGTTCCCAGTTCTCATTTGCACACACAGTCTTCAAACATCAAAGTGTTTGTTAAGCATAAATATTTTTATTCGCTCCTCTCTTCTCCTCCCTCTCGTCATCTATCCAGACTCCAAGCACAGTGAATGCCAGGAGACCCCTCTGAATCAGAGCCAGCAAGGAATAGGTTTTGGAAAGGGGGCACTTCCAGGTCCCAGCGGGCAGCCAGCAGCTGAGTCTGACAGCCGCCAGGGACTTGGCTCCCAGCAGCAGGCTCCTAGCTTGGCGCCTGTTTCCATAGAAACAGGCGGGCCGGATCCGTGGCTATGGAAGCTGTTCAAGTGCTCCCTGGGTATTCCGCCCCTACCCCACCCTGCCATGTCTGCAGAGGGAAGATGAGGGCTTCTCCCAACACTGAATTCCTGGCAACAGAGCATCTGAGATAGCACCTTGCTTGGAGCAGTTATTAACCTCCAGTGTCCCCTCGTTCCTTCTCTGGGTACTCAACGTGCCCAGTTTAGCTTTCCTGTAGTGCTCACCGGCCTGGCAAAGGACGAAGAACCCACCCAAAGAGCTCAGGTGGGGTCGTGCTCGGGGGCGGTAGTGAGCCACCAAGGGCAACCCCCCTCCCCGTTCTTATCCACTAAAACCCTATGATTAAGTACCTCTTGGCGGCAAGGTTTCCGGTGCCCTGGAGGTCAAATTATGCTCTGCCTCCTCATTGCCCTGCCACCCCTGTGCTGTGCATCTCTCATTAAACGGAAGCCTTAAACAGAGGCTTTCTGGGGCTCCAAAGTGAGCGCCTTCCACCTCTACCGGAGAGGATTGAGAAAGAGCACACAGATTTGTTCTCAAGGCTGATTTCTGTCAGCCATCCCCTGAGCCCCTTCTTGGAGAGAGCGCCTCTAGGGAGATGTTCTTTGACACCAGTCCAGGTTCTGCCCCAGCACCTTACTCTGAATCCTAGTCTCCTGCTACAGACCTTCTGGACATTCTGAGCTTGTTGCAGCACCCTTACAGATGTAGCCACCTGGCTTGATCCAAGCTCTGCAAAGTTCAAAGGGCGCCCTAGGCTTGGCTGATAGGGCTCCAGAGAATGAAAACCCTGCTCAGCACTCGAGGTTGAAATGCCAGGCCATCAGCAAGAACTAAACAGCTCTTAAGGCAGGAGGACACTCAGAACTATTGATCATGGATGCTCAGACTACATCTATAATTAGACCCAGGAAGCTGCTTGCACATCAGAAACAGAAAGACATGACCGAGGCTGCTGCACTCAAGTCAGATATGCATCAAGATTTCAAAAACAAACAAACAAAACGCCCACAGTGCAAAATGCTCTGTGCTGTTAATTCCTCTCTCTAAAAGGTCCCTCGTGAGTCACACTCTTCAGTCACAGAAGGAACCGCCAGGTGTTATAATGACCTGCTCAGAAAGCAGCAACCAGTGACTTTGGAGGTTGGTAGCAGCTAGACCGTGACCTCCCAGACCAAGGCAGCTCAACAGCTGGTGCCCCGGAAACCCGCAAGCCTCATTCCATTGAGAAGTTTCATTTACTTTTTGCATTATTAAAAACGGCAGGAAAAGGCTCTGTTTCTGGGCATTTCGCGGCGTTTGTTCCTTCTTCTGTATAATGAATCTGATTTGGGAACTATTGCTAAAATTTGGAGGGGGAGAGTCCATTAGAAAGAAATACTGTTTGTTGGGGCCGTGGAATGCTTGTGGCAAATTGCCCTTCCTAAGTGCTGTTTTTTGAAAACTCATTCCTGTGGTAGGAAAATAAAGCAGATTTCAAACACTTAAGAGATCATTTTCGGAATGGTCTAGATGCGCGCTGGTGCGCTGGTACATTTGCCTCTCATTGTTTTTTAATCACTATTTTGTCAAGTTTAATTGCTGCCATGCTAACAACCCAAACGGGAGTGAAACAAAATAGGGGCTATCTATCATTGGTGAGAGCATTTTGATGGGATCCATATCCATTTGCATCTTCTCCGCCAAATTAGGAAAAAGGAAAACAGAAAAGGTTTGCTTCATCGCTGGTAAAGGATCGCTCTCATTGGTCTGTTTGGGGAAATTCCCAGGGTACCAGGCAAATCGAACAAACCTCCTACACGGCAGCTCAGACTCTTGGAAACTGGGATCTGGGCTTTTCTCACCTGGCTTTCCCTTCCAGGAGAACTGTGAACACTTACCAGTGGCAAGGCAGTGAGAACCTTGAAGGTAGAGACACCTTGCCTTAATTATGCACAGGGTGCCAAGAGCTTACCTTTTGGCTTCTGTGACAGATTGGGAGAGGCATAAGTCAGAGCCCCTTCAGGAAAGCACTTTGCGGCAGCTGCTACAAGTGTGTCTGCCTGACAGGCTGCAGCTGCCGGCTTCAACAGGATAGGACTTGGCTTTCAAGCTGAGGTCCCATTTCTTTCAGGGTGGTCCCCCACCAGTGGCTGAACAAGGCCATGGTACTCAGGGCTGGCCATTTCTCCCCAGTGTGGGGCTCCTCTGGTGCGCACCCTTTGCTCCCAGCTTCTGCTGAGCCAGGGGCAACTTTTTACATTTATGTTGAACTTGAAATCACCCTAGCCAGTCCCACTTCTTCCCCACTCCCCAGGAGCTACCTCTGGGTTGTTGTGCTATAACCCTGTCATTCAGTTCTTCCTGTGGACCACTAACCATCTCCCCCAACCGATAACTCCATGTCAGAATCTGATTCCTAGAGATTCTTCTCTAAGAGAACTTTTAGATTTCCATTTCCAGGGGCCTTTGGAGATCAGTTTGTGACAGTGTTTTGAGTACATTGCTGGCTACTAGGACAACTTGGGGTTGGGGTTGGGACTGGGAGTAAAAGCCAGGCAGCTGTTCAGAGTAAGTGGAGGTGAACCCAGTGTGCCGTATGGAGAAAGCTGATTCTAAGACAGGTTTCTGGAGTGAGAAGTACATACTTTATACCCCTGGCAACTTGAAAAAAAATGCAAAGAATCCAGAGGGCTGAAATTTCTCCACCAGATCCTGATGCAAAAGTAAAGCTCAGCTCTGAGGGCTATGGCTTGCTGTCTCTCAGTGGCTTCCTAACCCTGCCTGTCCCCCAAACACACGCCCAACAGCTCTTTAAAGTCCTAGAATGCATACTTGCACACCACTCAAGGTCCAGAACCATGTGCGGCATGAAGCTGAGTCCTTGGTGAATGAATGAATGAATGAATGAATGAATGAACAAATGAATCAACCTCATAAACACCATTTTGGTACCATCACTTAAGTGCTTCCTCATGGCCATGAGGATAAACTACAAAGTTGTTCACATAATGGACAAAAATTTCTCCACTTCCTGGCCTCTGCGAACTCTCTCCAGCAATAGCTCAGAATCGGCACAAAAGCTTGTTCCCATTCCAGCTTATTTAGCATTGGCTATGCCCCTTGCTACTTTGTGGTAGGAAATATCAACTCACTCTAAGACTTCCTATTACTTTTGCCTTCTGCCCAGTGAAGTACTGGACCTTTAAATCCCAGGTCTCCAGACAAAAGAAAATAAGCAGAATTCTTACCCCAGGGCCACCTCTAAGGCTGTCCTTGGTTAAGGCTCTCAGCAGCCTAGCTGTGAAGCCATGCAGTAAGCATACCTCTCACCCAATGTAACCCATTGCTCTAAACCAGCCCTGTTAACTAGGAGAGGCTCTATGCCATTTCCCTACGATAAGGTGATTCTTACCTTTACAGTCAAGGAAACATAAGCAAAGAGAAGGGGATTAACTTTCCCACTGGAGCATAGCTAGTAAAGCTATGCTCAACCAATATGATTCACCCTGATATTCCTGCTTGTGTAGTCACTACACGGAAGCCCAACTAAAAAAAGGGACTCTGCCCAAGCAAGGTCATTTGGGGACAAAGCCAGTACATGCCACAGTGGCCTCTATCAAGCCAAACCCTTTACCTCCATTCACCTTCCAGTGCCTCCTGCTGGCCATTTGCCTATGGCACCTATCTGCTGAGGAACACGGCAGGTAGGAGCCTATAAAAACAAAAAGATGAAGTCATGTACAGAGCTGAGAGAATTGGGCCATGGACCCAAGTCTCCACTTTCTTGGCCTGGTGGCTTTGTGCTTCTCCTGCTGACCAGAAGGTCTAATGTCAGTGACTATGTGAAGTACCCACCAGTGTGAAGAAAAGGGCCAAGCATGGCCCATTCACGACACTTTCATAGTGTAGATATAACCATCACAACCTCTCCCTTCAGCAGTTGGCCCTCAATCAATGGCAGGACTGGGATTTAAGTCCAGGCTAAGTCTAGACAATACTGATTCCACTAAGGCACAGGGATCTAGCCACTGTATGGTCCCAGAAAATCAGTGGCTTCTTCACTGCCACAAGTCAAGCCACCTTACCCTTGTTCACATCTCCCCTTTGGATCCTTCCCTCACTCCCATCTTTTTCCTCTCTATTTGCCTCTCCCCGCCACCATCAACAGCACACATCCGTCCTAATGGATTTGCACGTCGTCTACTCACACTTGCAGTTCCCCCTGCAGCCTAAATACTATGCAGCTTATCCCTCCCTCCTCTGTCTGAGAGCTGACTGGCTTTGGCATCCTAGTGCCAACCATTGCTCTAACAACCTGGCAGACAGACAGATGCCCACCTAATCCACACCTTAGAAAGCTCTTGCCTTGACTCACAGCGGAAGGAAGAAACAACATTCTATCAGCTATTTGTGCACTGGGGCTCATTGTCTCTAGGGCGACCCAGTGATCTTTCTTGTAGGCATTGAGTTTCTTTCACGGATCCAGAGCAGGTGACGAGGCCAGGTACCAAGGGAGCTCACAGGTAATTCAAAGCCTGATCAAATGTGCTAGCAGAACTCAGCATCACACTGGGAGACACCAATACTCGTAAAACAACCACAGGCAATGTAAGGTTGTATAAGCAACTGTTTCAAGAAGAGGAAGACCCTGAAGCCACCCACTGACACCCTAACCCCGTGTCCTCTTGGATCGCTTGAGTTTACCTACAGACTAATAGCTTACTCTGTGTACTGCCTGCCTCTCTCCATCTACAAGCTTTCTCCAGAATCCAGGCCAAGCCAGGCTACATAATTTGTGGAGCATAGTACAAGATGAAAAGTACAGACCCATGACTCAAAAAAAAAAAAAAAAAAAAGTCTTTTTCCTCTCAGCAAGGGGATCTCTCAGTTGGCCTGTCCTGCTGATTTCTCTTTGCCATTTGAAGCTGAACTCCCTCTGGCAGGGTGTTCATCTCAGGACAGGCTCACACTCTCCTTCGAGCTCTGCCCACAACTTGGCACCTGCCCAGTCTTCCCATTTCTGCTGCCAGGTCCTTGCCAGGGATGATCAGCAGCAGCGACAGGGTGGGAATGATGGGGCAGGTGGCCAAGAACCTGTCCTGGGGAAGCTGGGAGGGTTCGTTCTCCCAGAGTACGCTCCAATATCCCATTAGCATCCACTTGTGAAACACAATTTCAGAGATAAAATTATTAAGAATGGCAAGGTGGCTGGGAACGTATCTCAGTCAGAGGAGAGGTGGCCTTTCTACATGCAGACTGGTGTTTAGTCCTCAGGATTCATGTGTAAAAACCAGGCATGGTGGTTCATGTTTGTAATTCTAGCACCAGGAAAGCAGAGCCAGACAAATCTCTGGGGCTCAGCAGCCAGCCAGTCTAGTCAACGTGATGAGTTCTAGGGTAGTGGGAAACCCTGTCTCAAAAGGGAGGGGGCAAGACACTTGCAAAATAGCTCAGTGGGTAAAGGCTTTTGCTGCCAAACCTGAAGGTCTGAGTTCAATTCCTAGGACCCACAACACACACACACACACACACACACACAGAGAGAGAGAGAGAGAGAGAGAGAGAGAGAGAGAGAGAGAGAGGGAGGGAGGAGGGAGGGAGAGGGAAAGGGAGAGGGAGAGCAGTGGAGGGAGGGGGAGAGAGAGACAGACAGAGAGAGAGAGAGAGAGAGAGAGAGAGAGAGAGAGAGAGAGAGAGAGAGCAGGGAGGAGGGAGGGAGAGACTGGAGGGGAGAACAAAGCAAAATGGCAGCTGTAGGTCATATGGCTGAAGTAAGTGACTCACCCCACTTGGCTTCTGCACAGATCACAACCCTAACCAGGGAAGCTTATTCAGTCATGTGCAGGTTTCAACCCTAATTGGTGAGATAATAAATGACCTCAGGTATAACTCACAGAGAATGGGGACAGGGGTTGGAGGTATACACAAAGTGGAATGGTTCTGAGGCAGTCTTTACATACAGTGTGCAAAGAATGTCAGCAGGATAAGCCCAGCTGCCTGCCTGCAGCCACCACCTACTGGTAAACCTCCATTTTTGCCTTCCATGTTTTATCTCTGCACTTCCTCGTCAGTGCATTCCACAGCCTGAGCTTTCTTTAACACCTTCCTTATTTTAAGAAGGGACCCTAAGTCAAGCACCCCTCTCCACCCCACAATATGGCAGGGGACGTGTTGGCTTCCCAGGACTATGGAAACAAAGTATCATAAAGCTAGGTGACTTCTAACTATCAACACTGGTTCCCTCCTAACTCTGAGGAGCAGAATTCCCAAGTCCAAGTGAAGGCAGGGCCATGCTGCCTCCAGAGGCTCTAATGAGGATGCTTCCTCGATGCTCTCAGATTCTACTTGTTCTAGGCATTACCAAAGCTCTGCCTTCAGCATCTCATGACTGTTCTCTCCTTGTACATGCTCATGCCACATCTAGTCCTCTCTCACATCCAGCCACCAGTCATAGGAGTTAAACTACTATGACCTCATCTCAACTGATTACATTGACGGTCACCTACGTCCAAATAAGGTCACATTCTGACTTCAACATGTCTTTGGGGGAAGAACACAATTCAATCCATAAAGGGAATCATTTAAAAAGTTATCAAGAGAGAGAACTTGACCTATGTCTTTGAGCAATGAGCAATATCTCTCAAGCTATGGTATAGCCGAATTCCCCTGGGAAATCAGGTTCAAGTGCCAATCTTGATTGTGTAGGTTGAGGCTGGATGTGATTGCATGCTTTTCTAACATGCCCGTTGCTGCTGCAGCCATCACTTTAAAGGGCAGAGAGGAGAAATGACTACAAAAGCCTGTGCTCACCCTGCACATATTGATCCTAATAAACCACAGACTCTGATGGTGACATCCTCTCCACTGTAGAGAAAGCAAGCTGTCACCTCTGGTCGATCGATATTTGGTGAAGCTTTAGAAGAAGGCCACCTCATAGGCCACTGGCTAGGCTGTGAAGCAACTGCCCTTGGACAAAGTGTGCATGCATCCTTGGTCCAGTAAAAACATGTGAGGGTAGCAGCATCCTGTGGCACTGACTGGAAGACATTTCAGAAGGAATTTCCCAGCAAAGAGCTATATGAACATGGAAAGAGTTACAGGCTTTGGCCTTACTGGTAGTGTAAACAATTTATATCAAAGGGATTTGAAAAATGAAAGATGCTGTTCAAATACTGAGGTGCAACATTCCAGTGACTCAGAAGGCATTAGGAAGTGGGCAGTAAATCAGACCAAACCAGACCTACTCAGAGGAACTCAAACCAAACCACTGACTTAAGAAAGGATTGGCTCTGACTCTCCAGAGGAACTAGGCTTTAGCAGGCTAAGTGACTCAAATGGCGCTAGCAGTCTTTATACAGCTCTATTACAAGGACTTGTCAGATGTACTAGATGGACGAACATTCAAGTTCAATTCCAGTTTACTGGGTGTTATTAGTTGATTCTGTAATCCTGCCGAGTAACAAAAGACCTCAAAACTCAATGATACTCCCCCCAATCTCTCTCTCTCCCTCCCTCTCCCCCTGCCACACACAAACACACATGTGTGTGCCCGCTGTATTTGCACATTTGTTTATAGGTACATGCAACAATCTTTACCTTCCACACTTGATGCAGGGTCTCTAACTGAATCTGGCCAACAAGCTCCAGCAATCCTCCAACAGAGCTGAGTTTACAGGTGCCCGTGGCTGCCTAATCCTTTATGTAAGTGCTGGAGGTTTGAACTCAGTGGCAGGGGGTCGGGTGGGCAAGGGGGATTTGTTCTTGCCCATTTAACCATCTCTCTAGACATGTGGTTTCTGATGTAATGATCCTTTTCTATCACCATGCTGCAAACACATTACATATTCAGTAGAAAGGATGTTTTTCATCTTTCCCAGGCTCTCAAGATGGTAAGAAGTGGCAGCTTCTGGTCACCACCCTGTCGCAGGAAGCAATGGAGAGTAGCTGGAGTATAAATTCATTTTCAGCTCATGACATTTTCAACTTCTCATAAGCCTATCATGCTAACCCCATCATAAGCCGTACACATTATGAGTCATGAAAGACAGCTGTGTTTCTAGTCCGCTAGTGGATGCCAGGTCTATACAGCTTCTCATTCTCCTTAGACTACTGACATACAGAACAGATAGCCAGAGACAAAGCCACTCTCTCAGTTGCCAACACAATGGCCCTTGAGACCTGGGCTCAGAACTAGCACCCTCTCACTCCTGCCTACATTCCACTGGAAAAAGCAAGCCACAGAGCCAAGCTCAAAGTCAGCAGGTCGGGAAATGTAGTCTTGAGAGATCCTGAAAATTTACACCCAGCCTGTTGGTGTGAGTGTGGGTGCCTCACAAGATCTTGACCCTACTTCTAGTAACTTGCCTTTCCTCTTCTGTCACTATGTTTGAACTAATTGAGCATCATGTGTTGATGCATGTTTTGTCCTTGGGTTCAGTGTCAAGAATACAATACATATTGCCTATGACACAGTTCAAGTAAGGAGCCACAGTGGAGGGTAATTAATGAAGAGTTAGGTAGTTGGCATAATTAATAAGAATTACTAAGGTTATCTATTTAAATGAGATTTGGTGATGTTTTCTCCTCTGCTGGTAATGGTTTAGGGGTTCAAGAATACACCCAATTTTATTTTCCTTTAGTAATATGATTTTGACCAGTGAAAAGTATTTGGAAGGGAGATTTCCCAAAAACATTTTTTCCATAAGATAGAGAAAGACAGCATGGGGGTTAAAAGGGCGGGGTGGATAGGAGGGTAAGGAAAGATCTGAAATGAGTTAGAACCCCAAATATGTTCATCCTCTTCCACACACAGACTCTTGTGAGGGTGCAACAGCAGTGAATTCCCATGGGGTGGGAGGGAGAGAGCCTGGCTGTTTCTCTGTTGACTCACTGTCCACCAAATCCACATGGTCTAGACTGGAACACCCTCCCCCTTAAATCCATCCTCATTCCCAGTGTTTCCCAAGTCCAAGTACATGCTAGTGATGCCTACCTGAGAGGTCACCAATGCAGTGACTAAAACTGCTGAACATTTCCAGGGGCGATGCGATGACTCAGTGGTGTTAAAAGCACGTACTGATTCTGCAGAGAATCTAAGTCCAAATGCCAGCACCCACTTTAGGTGCTTCACAGCCACTTTCTAACCCCCTGCACACAAACACAAACACACACACATACACACACACACACACACCCAAACAGACACACACACACACACACACACATACACAGAGAGAGAGAGACAGACAGACACACACACACACACACACACACACACAGAGAGAGAGAGAGAGAGAGTGAGAGAGAGAGAGATTAAATGCAAAAGGTCAAGTGCAGGTGATTTCAGTATCTGTCTCCATTATTTAGTACCAGGATACGTAGGGCAAATTACTTAATTCTTTGGACCCCCATCTTTTCATCTGGAAAGTGGGGATAAGATTTCTGTAAGCAGGTTCATTGTTAACATCTGAGTTTTTCAAAGACTTCAGCCCTAACCTTTACACTTGACATTAACTTTTAAGAGATAGAAGCTAGTGTGGGATCACAGTCTCTTAACCAGATCATGGGAAGGACTGTGTTTCAGAATTCTGCATTTTTCATATTTTAGGAAGATAATACTGTACATTTACTAAACAATGCAGGAAATCCCAGCAGTTCCTAGGACACCATCTCATGATCAAACACATTCACATTTCTGTAGCAAAAGACTCATTAACTGGAGCTGGATACAGCCTTAAATAGCCTCCCATTGGTTCGAGCTAGATTTAGCCTTCAATGGAGTTTAGTAGCAAACTCCGGTTTGGGGGTTTGGGGTATATCATGCTCCAAGCAGGCAAGAAGCTTTATTAGGAGGCTTCGGCCTCTTGACTGGGAGAGGCAGAAGAGGAAAGGGAAGAGGTGGGGGACAGTGCTCAGAAGGCCTAAGGATGGAGATGGATGAAATCCTGGCCACCAGGCAGAGGCTGGTGAGAAAGGAGGCAGACTGGTTCTGCATTTCTAGCAGCATCATTGTGCTCCCCAGAGACCTAGAAAATATTCATTCCAGACCCCCATCCGTCACCGAACAGCTGAATAAACGGAAGCAAGGCGATGAATAAATAAACAAACAGAGCGGGGAGTGGGGAGCAGCTGGGTTCTGCACCCGAAGCTAGAGAGAGAGAGAGAGAGAGAGAGAGGGATGCCCCTTTCCACAGAGTGCTTCAGAAGATGTGTGGGAAGACTCTTGGGGCTGCCTCCGCAGAAGGCGATGGTCAAGGTGGGGTAGAAGAGAACGGAGCTGAGCTGACCATTCACCAAAGGCAATTGACTCAGGACAATCATTTGGTCCTTCGGCCCAGCAGTTGTAAAAGTCCCAGGAACGGAGTCGTTATTTTGTGCTGGGTTTGTCCCCAGGTTTCTGAAAGCAGCTTCTGAGGTTGATAGTGAGTGAGTGGCAGTGTGTGTGTGTGTGTGTGTGTGTGTGTGTGTGTGTGTGGTGTACCCACCAGCACTATTGTTTTCTCGGAACCCAAAGGAAGCTGAGCTCGGGGAAAGGGAGGAGCATGTCCTCCTCCCTATGTCTTTTCCTATTTTGCATTTCTCATTACATCCTCATGTCACGGGGCTGCTGGCTGATTTATAATTTATTGGTTTAGTGTCTCGAGGCAGGGAAAGGATGCTACGCTATATTTTTCAGGGACACTCAATTCAACTTTCAGTGAAGCAGCCAGGGCCACAGCTGTGAGGGGCACAGAAGAAAGATGTGTGTGAGGAGGAGGCCAGAGAGCCCTACGTGACCAGGATGTCCCCCACTAAATACCTAAATGCCATCTCCCATCACAGACGCTAGCCTGTAAGGGGATTTTGACTCAGCGGAAGTTTTTAAATTGCATTTTGGAAATCTAATCCCAGCCAGGCATGTAAACATGCGGCTACTGTTCTGGGCACGGGGCTGCCGGGACTCAGTGGAGCCTTGCTTTGCTACGATTTCCGTGGCTGGACCTGAGACTGGGATTCACACGAAAGTTGTTTTATTAAGTTCTGCCAGGAAACAGCAAGAGGGCATGGTATTCATTTTCTAGGGCTGCCTGTTAACAAGTGAGAGGCTCAAACAGCACAAACGTGTTGTCTCAAAGACGAGCAAGAAGTTCAACATCAAGAGGATCAGCAAACTTGGTTCCTTCTGTGGGCCCAGAGGGAGGAACACTCATTATCCCTAGCTCCTGGTAGCTTTATGGCCATCTTTGATGGTCTTTTGTGTCACCTTCTTCCTGAATGTTTGTGTCCAAATTCCTCCTTTTACAAGACGACCAGTCCTATTGAATTACAGCCCACCCAAATAGCATCTTTAAAGACCTTAATGCCAAATAGAGTCCCATTCTATGGCACTAGGGTCAAGAATCTCATTTTATGAACTTAGGATGTATACAATCCACCCCTGAACAGAAAGAGGGGGATTGATACAAGAGAAAGAAGGGGACAGCAACCAAGGATACAATGTCAAAACAAGTACCACAAAGGGGATATTGAGTTCAATCCCACAGGAAATTTCTAGAGTCAGAGGAGAGAGATCATCTTCAAAGGTGTCCCAACCAAGAAACAAGAAAGCTGAAGTGTTAGTAGAAAGAAGACACCCCTCAATTCTCAGGTACTCCCAGCTGTCTCCAAACACAGGTGACAAAAGTTGCTGGCTGTTGGGAGTAAAAGCAGATAGAAGGTAGCATGCACGATCAAGAAAAAGCTTTCGAAGGGGTGTGTGAAAGCACCAAGGCCTGTTTGCACACGAAGAGATCTAACTGCCTCTGGTAAGTTACCCATCACAAGTGACTGACACATGCAGATTCCAGAGCCAGAGGGGAGATGATAAATGAAGAGGGTGAACACCCAAACTTCCACAAAAGTAGCCTGGTGTGTGTGTGTGTGTGTGTGTGTGTGTGTGTGTGTGTGTGTGTGTGTTTGCTGTTTGCTTGCTGGTGGGAGAACCGAAGCAGGATGACAAGGAAGGTGGATGATATACTTACTGGTGATAGCCATTCTTCTATGAAACAGGAAAGGGAAATACACTTTGGGAAAGTGGTAATGATCGACTCTTGGGGTTAGAATCACGGTCTTTGATTGAATAACATAGCAGGATTTTGATTCAATAGTAATCCGATTTGGGTGGCAAACCAATAATAAATTCTCCAGCAAACTAAAAAATTCTGTAGGGTAATGGAAAGTATTCGAACCCCACCGTTTTCATTGAATTAAATATGAAAATGTATCATACAATCGATATTGCAATATTTGATTCAATCAGCATTTCGGGATGGGAACCGTTTTCTCTCATTTGTTTTTATGCTGTCTCAAAATATTTCAATTTGCTTCAGAACTTAGTATTGACAAATCACCCTAACAGCCATTGTGGGTTGAGGGAGGGAGCTTGTCAAAGGATTGGCAGCTAAAAGTTGCTGGACCCAGAGAACTAGCCAGGGACTGGAGAGTACTTTGGTGACATTCTGGGGAGGGGCTGATTATGTATAGTATGCGAGGGGAGGCAAAGACTTTTGTCACTGGAAGGCAGACATGAGATGGATAGTTTTTACTTTCCTTATAATGGAGACAATCTTCAGAGGGTGTCTCAGCAGTAAGGATCTGATAAGTAACCCCTGCCTCCTCTGCCCTTTGAGAAAAGGAGCTTAAGTCTGCACTCCAAGCATTTGTCTTCAAAACCCAGCAATGAGTGGCTTGGTGCCATGGTCAGAACACCATCATGGAATTTTGGAATCTTGGAGTCAATAGATGCTAAGGAGACTGCTCAGCAGAAAAGGGTTGCTTTGTAAGCATGAGGACCAGAGTTCAAATCCCAGAACCCACATTGAAAGGTCATCCATATTAATGCACATTTATAATCTCAGCACCCAGGAGGCAGAGACAAGGGGATGCTTGAGCCTCACTGGCTGATCAGACTGTGAGTTCCAGGCCAGTGTGGGACTCTGCCTCAAAAATAAAAACAAAACCAGCCAAGATGAACAGCTCTTGAGGAACAAAAGCCAATGTTGGCTCTTGGCTTCCTCACACATGTGAACATACATACACATGCTCACAACTTGGAGCTGCATCTGGAATCTTCCAATAACTAGCAGTGTGGCCTTGGGCAAGTAATGTAAGTGAACTGAATCTCCCTTTGTAGAGCAGCGATGAATCCATAACTTCCTAATTGAGTTGTTACAATTAGTAAATGGATGCATATTATATTGGTGTACATCAAGCTCCACACATCATCAGGAACTAGTAAATGAAAGGTGTTAGCAGGACCATTTGTGCCTTAGTTATGAATTGTTACGTAGACAACTGACATTCCGAACTTTAATAGCAGAAAGCAATGACAAGCCTACTCACTATTCCTGGGCCCAGGGATCTGTGTCCAGGTGGAGGTTCACCTTTGAAGTGGGTGAGTCTTGAGTGTCTCTTAGATGCTGTTTGCTCACTGGTAATAATAGTGACAGAACCATGAGTCTCTCAGAGCCCAAGAAATTTGCTGAAATTATGGTGTGACAGCTACCGTACAACAGGAAAGTAAGCCTCAGAAGACGCTTATCCATCATTTGGGTCACATTTGCTAACAAGGTCCATCCTGGTTAGAGCAAAGCTTGAGCTCCCAGGGAATAGAGAAAATTTCACCTCCTGCTTCATGAAGGCAGATGTGGAGAATATAGACTTAAGGAGGGGAGAATCTGTGGCTACTTTTGCAACTACTTTAGTTATTGTTATCACAGACCTCATTTCTCGGAAGGCACTACTTATGCAGTCTCCACTGTCGACATGAGACACTTTCCTAGCCAGTCTACTGCTCCCTGAGGGTAGGAGAGCTTTGCAGCTTTTGTATGCATCTAGGTAGAAGGTGTATAAAATTGCTTCCAGAATGAATGATATAATTCTATAATATTTATGGAAAAGGAAACTTCTAGAAACTTGTCCAAATGAGTAATAGTATCCAAGTGGCAAGTCTTACAGGGGCATTTGCATTTCTAAGCTAATGGCTGGAAATGGATCTGGTTAACACAAGTAGAGACTCTGGGTGGAGTTCTAATCTTCATTGATGGGTAGCCATTTTAAATGAGATCCTTTCATGCCCATATACTGCCAATCACACTCAGTCAATGTTCGACATCACTTGCAAGAATAGCTGCCAATGTCTATGGTTCCTGGGCAAAGGCCATAGCTACCATTGTTTGCTTCATTTGACAGGTTTCTGTCAGTCATCCCTCAGGTTCTGGACTCAGCACCCATAAGCCATAAGTTCACTTGGCACAAATGAGCAAGAGTTATCCAGAGTTCACTGGGATGGAGAAAACTGACGAGATCAAAGTGAACCTGGAATCTTCCCCAAACAATATTCATTGACAACCCTTCGTGGGTCAGCAAACGTTTTAGACATTAGAGAAGCAGCAGCCAGAAAGATATGCAATGTCTCTGCTTCCAGGGACTGCTCATTCTCTTAATGGCAGCTCCAAAGAAATGGGAGCCAGAGAAAGTGGGAGGGAGGCTACCTCTAGAAGAACGATGGTGGAATGTTCACAGTCCTGAGCTCTGGAACAGGTATGTTCAGTCTGGTCACCTTAGACTCACAGCTCCAAGATCTAGGAGAAGTTACAACATGGTATACAAAAACACAGGAAAACTCTCCATGTATGCAAAGCAGACAAGTGTATCATGCTCAGGTCTCTGTAAGCATGTGGGCGGGTCACTATTCTGGCATTTCTGAGCTGGATAGAGACCATCTGATGTTCATACCACCACCCAAACCTTATCAGTGAGATTTTGCTACTGGACCAAGCATCTCAAAACCTTAGCAGCATAGAACAGTTAACATTTATTTCAAAAGTTTTGATGGAGTTTTCTGTCTAAGCTAGCTGGGCTGTCCAGGTCTCACTGGAACTTGTCAGGACTTGCTCATGCATCTGGGTATGAACTGGTCACAGCCTGTCCACTGGATTTTGCTCCCATGAATGTCTAAGGCTATGGCCCAGGCTCCAGCCAGTGAGGCCCACAGCACAAGCCTGTTTCAAGCCTTCTGCATGTGACCCACCTACTGACATCCCAGTGACCAGAATGAGTCAGAGAGCTAAGACCTGAATCAAAGGAGTGGAGAAAATCATTTGGCTCAAAGTAGGAAAGCTTTTTTCCAAGTCACAAGGCAAAGGGCACAGATTCAGCAGGGTGGGATGGGAGCTGATGAACTGGAAAGAAGTCTATTACAGAGAAGCAGGTCTTCTTCATTTTATGGCTAAGAGTACTAAGTACGAGTAGCTGAAGGCACGTGCCCAGCTAGCACAGCTGGTAGGGGACGGATCCACAACTTGACCTCAGGCCATCTGTTCTTGCCCAGTCTTCCTTGGCAGTTCACTTCTTAACTCTGCCTTAATCCAAAGATAAATCTTAGAGGGTGGGATATATGGACTGTCACCTCAGGAAATCCTCCATAAATATTGCTTTTCTTCCAAAGCCCTTGGCAGGCATTAAGCCACAGTGCATTCAAGGTTAGACTCCTAGCCAGACAGCAGACTTCACAGAGTAAGCGTTACCATTTGGACATGGAGCCGCATACTTTAACAATTAGCCATGCACATGGGATTTCACATTTGGAAAGCTCAGGAGCCTAGTGAGGACAAGGCTGGATCCGAAGGACTCTTTCCCTTCACTGTAGCTGCATCATCAACCAAGTCAAAGTTTTACTCGGGAAACTCTTTCATCCTTTTAGATACAGGGGCAAAAAAAAAAAAAAAAAAAAAAAAAAGAATCCCTGAGTTCCTACCACAGAGCAGTACATTATATCATAACTTTCATTGTTGCTAAATTTTATCTAATACCTCCCAACCATGTATGTGTGTTTGTGTGTGTGTGTGTAAATGATATATGTGTGGGAGTATACAAGTCCCATGGCAAAAATTTTGGGGTCAGAAGACAACTTTTGTGGGTTCATTTCTCTCCTTCCACTTTAACCTAGGTTCTGGGGATTGAGCTCAGGCTTCATGGCAAGCACCTCAACTTACTGAGCCATCTCATTGGCCCCATCTAAAGCTTTCATTGGGCCACAGGTCCTCTGAAAACTGAAAACAAAATGAATGGCCATCTATTCAGGACAATGTACATATTGCCCAGAATTCCCCATCTAATAAAGGTTTTCACAAATACATGCGGGACCGAATCTGACATCTGTGATAGACTTGACCTGTTCTTGTTTTAAGCCATCAAGCTCTAAAGCAGATGTTCATTATAGTCCTGCAAACTTCGGTAAAGAGCTCATAGTGATCTAAGGTGCTGGCTCAGGGGTAAAGAACTGGTTTTGCAAACTCGAGGACCTTAGTTTAAGCTCCGGAACCCAACAGAAAGAGACAGGCCCTGTGACTTGAACTTGTAATCGCAGTGCTGAAGTAGCAGACACAAGCAGAGGGATTCCTGGGGCTCACCGATCAAGCAGACTACCCTAATCAATAATCCCCATGGCAATGAGAGACCCTGGCTCATAAGCCAGAGTGGAGGTGGAGGACATGGCTCAGCAAGTAAGCTGCATTCCTTGTGAGTGTAAGAAACTGAATTTGGATCCTCACCACCTTCATAAACAGCTAGGTGTTGACTTGCAGTCCTGAAGACCTGAGTTCAACACCCTGGGCCCTCATAGTGGAAGAAAAAAAACCACAAATTTCTGACACTTGTGCTCAGATATCCACTCATATACTGTGACACACACGTGCTGAGAGAGAGACAAAGAGACAGACAGACAGACAGACAGACAGAGACAGAGAGAAAAAAACGTGGAAACTGTTTTAGAAAAATAAGATAGAGAGCAATCAAGGAATTATGGGTTCATTTCTCTCCTTCCACTTTAACCTGGGTTCTGGGGATTGATCTCAGGCTTCCCAGCAAGCACCTCAACTTACTGAGCCATCTCATAAGTTTTCATTGGGTCACAGCTGGCCTTGACTCCTGACATCTACATGTGCACACATACAAACATGTACATGAGAACAACACATCACAAATGTGTACTTAAAAACAAAATAAGGTAGATGACACCTAAGGAATCATATCTGAGGTTGCCATCTGGCTTCCACATGTACATCCACATATACACATGCACCTTCTTACATACAAACACAAATACATCAACACATGTATGCATGCACACACACACACACACACACAGAGAGAGAGAGAGAGAGAGAGAGAGAGAGAGAGAGAGAGAGAGAGAGAGAGAGAGAGAGAGAACAGACAGATGGACAGGCAGACAGAGAAAGAGCATCATACATTATTGAACCACAGTACTTCCTGGCATACCTTTTAAGGACAACTTGGAGCAACATATACCCCTGGCTAAAGGTCAAGGCAGTAGGTGATCCTCCTTAAAGAAGTGTTTGTCTCCCTGCTGTGGTTCTTTGCAACCTACTGTACACATGTACTCAGAAGTCTGTAACTCCCCCCACTCCCATTCACAGCCAACAAGAAGACACCAGCTATGGTGAATCAGTTTCCCCAGGAAGTCAGAAATGCAGAAGGCTACATTTCTGGCCTGAGTTTAGCTGTAAAGGCTATAGGGCTTTTCTGTAACAAGGGGCTTTAGGTTAGTTATAGTTAAGGGCAAGGAAGCTAGAGCCAGGAACACAAATACTACCATATACATCTTCCTCTTCCTCTTCTTCCCTTCCCCGCCACCAGCTCTTTTTCTATTCTTTCCCTCTGGCACTCTAGTCGCTACTTCTGATTCCTTGCCGGCTCTGTCTTCCAGTATTAAAGATAGCTCTTTCACTTGCTGTCAGAAAAGAACTCTCTATTGTTCTCCAAGGGCTTGCGTCCCCTTTAAAGCAACGTGTTAGGATCGAGGCACATTCAAGGTTAGACTCCTAGGCAAACAACAGGGTTCATGGAGTGACATGGAGCCATGTGTAAGCAATTAGCCATGCACAGGGAGGTTTGAGAGGTCGGAAAGTTCCTGAGCTACAATTGGCCAGGTGGGTACCACGTGGCCACCTCCCCAGACCACAGAGGCTGGTGAAGGAGGGCTTCTGCATTTGTGAAGCAGATGGGGATACCAGCCAGTCACAGCCACTAAAGAAAGCCTTTGAATGTTTATTTCTGTGCTGACTGCCCAGGTGGAAGGATATAGGACACTGCTTCTCATACTGTACTGTCCCTAGAACTTTAGCTTTGTCTCTGAATCATGGAGAGATCTTGTTTAGTTTCCTAGCCCACATACCCATAATATAAATATTAGAGTATTTATCAAGTTCCCAGGTGATGGTGATCCAAGTAACACTTTTTTGTTTGTTTGTTAAGACAGGGTCTCACTACACAGCCTTGACTATCCTGGAACTCACTGTATAGATCAAGCTGGCTTTGAACTCATAGAGATCCACCTACCTCTACCTCTGCCTCTGTTTCTCTGCCTCTCCCTCAAGTACTAGGACTAAAGGCATGCAACACCATGCCTGCTGACTCAAGTGACACTTTAAGAACTGGTTTTAGGGCTAGAAATTTAGCTAGTGAGTCAATTTAGCTCACTAAATTAGTCAAATTTAGCTAGGTGTTTTTCATGGAACCATAAAGACCTGAGAGTGTATCTCTAGAACCTACAGAAAGTCAAGTGTGGTAGAGCATGTCTGCAATCCCAGCAGTTCTATGAAGACATGGGAGTTAGAGCCAAGAATCCCTGGGTGCTCACATGGCATAAAGACCCATGACCAAGAGACCCAGTCTATTCCAAAGTGGAAGGCAAGAACCTACAACTGAGACGGTTCACCAACCTCCAAATATGTACTATGGCATGCACACACTTACACTCAAACTCACATACATGTCATATATACACCTATGCAAAAAGGGTTCTCAAAATGAGTGACTCCTAAATTGCCTAGTGCTCTTTCTGAAGGCTGCCCACAGAGATAGTTCCATCGGCTCTCAGCTCAGCAGCCTGAAAATGAGGTCTCTGGGAATCTTCTTTGTTTTCTGGGGTTAGTTGCTGGAGAGCTCAAAGATAATTATGTGGCCCAGTCCTAGCATTTCTCTGTGACCACAGAACCTCACATTTATCTACCAACATTAACTGTAGCTTCATTTTGCTATTTTTGTCTTTCGTGTATGTATTGAGATTGAATGGCCAGAACTTACAAAAAGCCAAGTGTGGTAGTAAATGTCTACAATCCCAGAAATTGTGTGTGTGTGTGTGTGTGTGTGTGTGTGTGTGTGTGTGATATATGTGTGTGTGTGCATATGTATATATATGATATAGGTATATATACTGTGTGTGTGTGTGTGTGTGTGATATATGTGTGTGTGTGCATATGTATATATATATATATGATATAGGTATATATACTGTGTGTGTGTGTGTGTGTGTGTGTGTGTGTGTATACATAGACTTACATTGACCCTCTCCCCTCACCTTGGTTACACTCTCATGTTTCCTGACTGCCCTCTCTTACTACAGCCCCACTTTCTCTGCAGGGGAGAAAAGATGGTCAACAGTGTTCCTGAACATTGCCTATCAAAGTCTCTAGCACCTGACTTAGTGCTTGCTTCTGTCTCCAGTTTAAACTTTGTAACTCAGTGGTTAAAGCAAGAGCACTGAAGTTCAGATGCCCAAAACAACAACAACAGCAAAAAAATGCTGAGTGGGTACCACACTCACCTGTAATCCCAGCATTCAAAGGCAGGAGAGTTGGGATAGCCCTGCAGCAAGCTGACTAGGGAGAGACCATGCTACAGTGAATTAAATGGATCAGGATCAATGAAGACTCCTGACATCAACCTTGGATTTAAACACACACACATGCACACATACACATGAACATTACACACACACACACACACACATACATAAAGAGAACATATATATATGCATATATCAGCTCTGGTTGAGGGAGATATCTGAGCCTGGGGCCAGTTGGGTGTGTTAGTGTTGAAGTAGTATTCTGCAAAATGGTTGCCCTTCAGTGGCTACTAGGTCAAGTTTAGGAGATAGAACTTTCTACAGGCATGCTCACTGTATAATCCTTTCTCACTAGCAGAGGCCTTTCCTGTTCTGTTCTACTCAATTCCTTGGATGAGAGAGGGCCAAATGTTTTACCAAAACTTCTAATGTAAGTGTTAATTTCATCCAAAAGCACCTCATATAAAACATTCAAAATAATGTTTGACCAAATATTTCAGCACTCTAGGGCCCAGTCGGGTTGACACATAAGAATCACAGCTATCTTGTTTAATTGACACAAACTACATTTAGTGATCTAGTCCCACAGTTGTCACCTGGGAAGAGCTGAGAAAATGTTGAGTGAATGAATGATTGGTGGTATTATGCGTGCCCCGTGAGTGATGGGCGAGTTACTTGCCATTTAAAGGAGTCTGATATTTGGCTCTCCCTAGAATGGAGGCTGGGAAATTAGACTGTAATTCTATCATCTCATAGATTCTGACTTCAATGCATTGCATCTCCTTAGTGTTTTCAGCAGGAAGCTTGGGTGGCCTGGCGTTACTTTGCTCCTCCAAAGACTAAGGCAGCACAGAGGCGTGCATTGTTGCGGCAGACACCAGGATTCAGCCCTCCACTGCACTCTAGGCTTTCTGATCACTGGCTTGCAGGATGCTATCCAGATGTTACCAGAAGACTGGCACAAATCTCCCCGACAGAAATCTAACAGACAGCCTGCATCTTTTGTGGCTGATGTTGACATGCAAGAGGATATAGCCACCCATTCGGTGGGGTGTCCCCAAAAATCCATCAAGTCCAAAGGAAGAACTCACAAACCCGGCCCTGCATTTAGCCAAGGCAGGAGTGGCAGAAGGTATTTCTAAACATGACTTGCCAAAAAGGTGTCTTGTCTCCAGATGAGATCCTCGTATATAAGAAGTTCCCACCTAGTCCTAGGGACATTTGAAGGTACTTCTCTCAGAACCACAACAGAGGTGTGTATAGAGATCTGAAACGTGTAGTGCTTTGAGAATAAGTGAGAATGGCGCCCAGAAGATGAGCAACTCTCCAGTTTTCCCAATCTGAGCTTTGGTTTTCTCCTATCAAGTCAAGATGGGTCAAATGTTGCTTTCATTGTTCAACAAAGATGAACCCAGTTTCAACCAGCATCGCCCTCTCTGTAAAGCAGTCACACCCATCCAAGTCTCCTTGGACATTTGAGGAACCTAAACTGGATATCACTGAGTACCTCAGGCAGCTTGTCAAGATCAACGGACACTTCTGTAATATGGGGGTCAGCAAGGATTCTCAAGAACCCTGACCATGAGGTCACAGGCTTGAGTTGAAAGGGATATTTCCCACCACTCTCTGTGCATTTACCCACCCCGCTGGATACAGCTGTACAGCCAACATAGCCTAGCTTTAGAAAGAAATGGTGGATTCTTTAAGACAATAGGTTCACAGTTGGATGATTCATGCAAATGACTGAGAACCCTAAATCCTTTGTGGGGGGGGCACAAAAGTGGAATCACTTGCCAACAAGTATAATCAGATTAAATTTTTCAAAGCAAAACTGGGGAAAACATCAAACCCTAAAATGTTTGGGGGGAAGAGTGAAATTACAGACAAACACAGAAAATGTTTTTCTCAGATCTTCAGGCAAACACATAGCAGAGCCCAGTCATGACAGGAGCTCGGATAAAGATCTATTTGAGGAAAGGTAAGATTGCACTGAAGTATAAAGCTAGAACTCCTGAACCCCAGATTTTCAATTGCCCAGATCTGCAGTGCATGTTCATTAGTATGAACAATAATTGTTAAGTGAGCCTTTACTACGTGCCAGGTACCACTCAGCAAGCAATATTCTATCAGGATAGACAGGCACTAAACAAAAGCTGATAAGGGAATTAAGGAAAATAAAGCAACATTGAGAGATAAGGGTGAAGGGGAGAGCCACTACGTGACACATGACTTAGCTTTTGGAAGTCTTTACTTTCCTATGTGTGGAATGATTCATTCTCTTCGCCACATTAAATCAGAGTGCACATGCCCTTCTCACTTCACCTGCTAATGCTGGCAAAACTACATGGCCAGGATTTTAAAGCTACCTCTTCCTCGGGATATTTCAGAACATCTTCCTTCTGGTCTGTCTTTACAATTGGGACATAATCTGGAAATTGGTAGGATCTAAGCATTGTTACAATCTATTTGTAAGTACCCTCAGATGCAGGCAATGCAAATACAGGTGAACTACAAGGGCAGAAATTCAAAACAAGACTCAACTCCTACCAGGCCATAGACTTTGAGCACTGGCCCCACCACTATTAAACTGGAAACAGCAATGCCTACAACAGAGGCCTAGGGAGATACTGACTTAAATCCCATATAGGACAACCCTAAGATGCCCTGGGATGTAGTGGGTATTGGGCCTGTCATAGCCCTTCTCTTTTTCTGCAGGCACTGTATTGTTATTTTCCTCGCTCTCGCAATCAAATACCTGACAAGAAACCAGAGAGCAAGGCTTTATTTTGACTCACACTTCACAGTGATGCAGTTTATCGTGGCCAGGCATGGCCAGACACGGTAGCATGAGGCAGCTGATCATATGACAGCCAGGGAACAGAAACAGAGGACAGACAGGAAATAGGGCTGGGCTTTGAAAGGTCAAGGTCTGACTCCAGCAGACCACTTCCTCTGGCAAGGCTCCATCTCCTAAAGATTCAATGGCCTTCAAAAATGCCACCACTCTCGGGAGTCCAAGTACTCAAACTTACAGGAGCCAATGGGGAGACAGTCTGCATTCAAAGCACAAAAGGAAACAAAGGAATAAACTGAATTTTCTCCAAAGCCGGCCAGTGATGGCATCAGCACATGCATCAGAATGTGGCACCTATTTCTGTCCCTTTTGATACCAATTAGGTACTGCATACTCTAATGTTTAAGATGGAGGCATGTACAGAGGTCCCAGCAGGTAAAAAGCTGAGGAAGCATTTCTGGGGCATCCAGAAATTAAGGATAGTGGAGAATCATTGACACCTTCAGAAATAAGGTAAGACGATATTGAGACTCAATGAATGATAGGGCCTCTTAGGAGGCCTCCAGTAGGATGTGTAATAAGGGAACATGGCCTTCTTCTTAGCAAGTTGATAACCAGGAAGAAAAAGAAAAAAAATCTTGACTTCTCTCTCCCTTTCTCTCTCTGCTGTTACGCATAGTTAACCAATTGCAATGAAAACCCACCCAATGACTAAAACCAAGAGAAAGTCAGACATTCTATTACCTGAAGCCAACTGAAAATGCGCCCTCCTGTTGGCAAAAGCCAAATCATATGTCATCCCTCCTATTGGCAGAAGCCAATAGACAGTGGGCCCTGACATTGACCAAGGCCATTTGAAGAGTAGCTGTCAAGGAGCTCAGCATGACAGCCATAGAACTTGGTCTCGAGGAACTAGATCATAATCTAAAATAGCACAAGTGGATCATGAAGGACAAGCAAGATGACAGCACCCCACTATTCCATGGCACTGCCTTTGTAGACACGTCTAGACCTCCACTGTTCCTTTGCTTCTTGCTGGCCTCAAATTTGTGGGCTTAATCAATCCTTCAGTCTCTCCATAACTGGGCCTGCAGTCATGTACCGCTATGTCTAGCTAGCTACTCCTTGACATCATTGGCTCTCATCCTTGATGGAACCCTGAAACTTGCTAAAGGGCTTGATACATGTACCTTGTTGGGCCACTTGTCCAAAGGGGCTCGTTGTATGAGCCTAGGTGGGCCCTGACAGTGAACGTTACTAACTAGCTCCCAAGTGGTGCGGTTGTGGCTGGTCTTGTATTGGGAATCAGCTTGACACTAGCCTCCTAGACAGCAACTACCTCTCTATTCCTCACTGGACATTTAACCAGGCCCACTCTACCCATAAGACAGCTGTGCCACCAGCAGTCCTTAGACTTCCCAAGGCAGCCCCTATTCTCTGGCAGCCATGGGGTCATAAAACTGCCAGGCACCCTGGCCACCCCTTGTCTTCACATCATTTTTGCCACTCATTGTTCTCTTCTCCCCACACTTTCTCCTCTGTCTGACCTTGGAAAGGCTCCAGGCAGGCTGCCTGGATGCTCTTGTAGATGCTGCCTGCGTAGCTCATGCTCCTCGATTAGCCATACCTGGGTGCCTGGCCTGTTTTCTAGGGGAAAATTAAACACCCACTTCTCGTGAGCCTCCTTGGTGTTCCGTACTCAGGCCAGTGGGTCAGGTCACAATTCCTGGTCATGTGACACTGACTCTGTGCAGTCGGCATGAACACTCATAAGTGTTCCCTGTTCTCTTTGCTTTAGGGAAAATGGAACCGCTGGGTCCTTAGAAAACTCAGGCCAGTCAAGCCCCCTTCCCAGTGCTGTAGTGGGCCAAGGTCTTAGAGACAGCAGCTTGCATCTGACCTGTCTTATCCCTGTTCAGCTTCAGTCTGCTGCAGTCTTGCTTTCAGTGTTAAAGAATACTATTGCCTTGATCAACAGCATGACCAAAAGCAACTTGGGGAGGGAAGGGCTTATTTTATCTTACAGCTTATAGTCCATCATTTGGAAAAGTTAGGCAGGAACTCAAGGCAGGAACTTAAAGGCCATAAAAAAGGAGCTGCCTACTGGCTTGCTCCTCGTAGCTTCCTAGGACTTACACCATCCAGGACCACAGTGCCAGCCACAGTGAGCTGGGCCCTCCCACATTGATCATCAATCAAAAACTGCTCCCGTGTGCATGCCTATAGGTTAACAAGATGGAGACATTTTCTCAATTGAGGGTACCCCTTTCCAGATGACTCTAACTTGTGTCAAACTGCCAAAAAATAAATAAATAAAATAAACCAGCACAAGAGCTTGCTCTGAAGGGGCAAGAAAAGGCAGTGAGCTTGGCTGTGCGAACAAGGGACAGGATTCTGTGGAGGCCTCCCTCTACTAGCTTGGAAAAGCCAAATAAATGTGTGCTGTTCTTAAGTGGTTTGAAATTGAGCATGGTGAGAATATCTGTGCCTTGGAGAAACTGGCAAATTCTGGAAGCCATGGAAATAGATGCTCTGTTTCCAAGTTGCTAAATGGGTAGGCTGTGAAGTCACCAAAATTTATGTGCTCTAAGGATAGACCTATGTACAGCAGTACAAGGAACACAGTTCAGCGAGAAATAGAATAAAAAAATACTGAAGAGAAAGAATGGTGAGTTCATTGTGTGGCCCAAGAACCAACCACGTCAGCCTGAATTTCAAACCATTCAGCAGCCAACACAAGGGCCTGCCTGGTAAGCTCAACCACAAACAAACCTGCCTAACCCCTCTGCATGTCCAGATGCAGAACTGAGCACGCATACTGTCCACATAATGCACAATCCACATTAACATGAACTGCAAACACACATACATAGGCATGAACAACACAAAGCACACAACTAAAACATGTATCACACACATAAGCACCACGGTCACTTCCATGTGCATAGATACACGGTGCCTATGTGTGTAGATATATATGTGTACGTGCACGCACGCTCACACACACACATACACCTGATCTACATACAGCTCCTGGCAAAACCCCAGTTTCTACAGCCATAATGAGCCACTTCCTTGGCCCAACCTTCTGCCAGCTCAATAACCAATTGCTACTTTGCCCTCCCAATGATGACCGGAGCCCAGAAAAGTTTGACCACCATTTCCACCCATTCTCCTACTTGCACACAAGCATGTTTTCTTTGCCTAAGCGATTTTAAGTCCCATCTGTCATCTTAGGTCATTAATCCCGAGACAGAAGGCCAAAGAAGCCTACCCCACACAGCCGAGCCATTAACTAATTGCAAAAGGTGCTCACATTGTACCATATTAATCCACTGAAGCGGGCCCATCGCCTGCGCCTCACTTCCTGAGTTCTGCTGATAAAAATGACAAGCCACCTGCTCCTTCTCTAGATGGCATGGCCATGATGGATGATCTGTGTGTCCTGAGGGGGTGGGGGGTCAGCTAGGGGGCCTCATGTGTCAGGCCAAAGAGAGAGTTGAGAGGCAGGCAGAAAAACAAGTGACCAGCTGCCGAGGTAATGGTTTCTCCTGATGAGCAGTAGCCCAGACTTCCTGTGTCCCCAAATATAGCTTCCAAGGCCTGGCCATCTATGCTAGATGACAGACTGCCCTAGAACGGCAGGGCCTCTAAGGCCCAGGACAGATGGAAAAGCCTGAAGCCTCCCAGACCTCCGCCCCTTTAAGCAACTTGTTCTCAATGATTGAGCTGCTGGCTACATAGTCAACAAGTTCAAGGTTTCCCATTGACCACCCACAATCCACAGGCAAAAAACTCTCTGACGGAAGATCGTTGAACACAGGTAGTCTACAGTAACATCCCTTCTCCCCCTCTGTGATTTGGGAGGCCACACTGGCCCAGTGCAGGAACTGTTTGATGGCCAGCCAGTTCGTGTGCGAGCACGCAGGCGCACATTGTCCTTCTCTGCTCCCAGGATTGAAATAAATTGATTCAAACCACCTCTGTAGTTCATGTGCACAGGGCCTGTGGGGTCAGCTGTGGCTACAGTTGCCATCAGCTGACCTAATCCATTTATCATATTTATACCGTATTCCACTTTCCATATGCAGAGGTAGGGCCTCCTGGATCTTCTATGCAAATTAGGCAGGATGCTTAGCAAATGAGTAGAAGCCTGGCACCTTTTTAAAACTCACCATTAAGAATGTTGCCACCTTGGCACTGGGTAGGAGAAAGGGAGTTGGAAGGAAAAAGATGAAAGCTTGGAATTCAAAGGTGCCATCCCAATGCAGCTGGCTGGCACACTTCTATTCTCTCAGGCTGCCCAATTCCCCTTCAACTTTTGTCCTTAGACATAGCTCCTCCCTTGGTAGAGAGTAAGATGCACAGACATCACTAGGGAGAAAAAAGAAGGCTGACAAGGGATTCACAAGGCATTGAACAAGGCCAGCTGCAGAGCTGGCAGTGACCACTGGAAAGCTGGCACCAGAAATCTCTGTGCCTAACCCCAGAGCCTACGATCTTGCACAGAGGACTGTGACTCACCTGCAGATGTCTTCTTTTGTAGGGATGGAATAAGGTACATGGATGGTGATTTTACAGGGACTTCTTTCAGGTAAGCAAGTACTTAGAGTACTATGGGACTCACATTAAAATGGGGCCCAGAACCAACCATTGAAACAACACATGCTTTTTTTTTTTTTTTTAATCCAGGACCAACTTTGCAGAACCTTCTCTTTTTCTCATTCTCTCCTCACACCCTTTCTTCCAGATGAGTTTACTCAGAATTCCAGAAAGATGAGCCCAGCGTAGTCTCATGCCATGAATCTCAGAAATCAGCAGGTTGGTGAAGCCAAGCAAGAATATTGGACCAGGTTCTCCAGAGCTCCAAGTAGGACACTTACTGCGTTGTACCAGGATAGGCCCATGAGGTCTCTTGGGATGAAGTCAACTTTGGTGGGCTGGATAGATACCAGTAGGGAAACCCAGACCCAAAGATGGTTTCCATAGGTCACGGTTTACGAAGCCTGTGTGCTAGGAGCACAAAGCCTCTGTTTTTTCCTGCTCTGGCCTCTGACGGGCTTCTGCACTGGTGTTGGTCGGTTTGTTTGGTTTGATTTTGTTTTGATTTTATCTACTGTTCTAGGAAGAAATCTCATTTTAGTTCAAAGTTCTGGAGGTGGATTTGAAGCCAATGTCTTAGTTTTGGGGGGCTTTTTTGTTGTTTTTGAATCCACTGGGGAGGAGCATGTGATCCCAGCTTTTCTGAAGGCAGAACAGGAACGTTCCATAATAAAGTTCTGTTTCACTTGACAATCAGGAAAAACTGCCGCCGCCCCCGCCCCACACACAAAAGCCCTTGCTTACTGCTCTTTTTCCAAGAATGAAAAAGTGGCTTCTCCAGGGCAGCCAAAACTCTTTCCACAGAAATTTCAAACCTGGCATCCAAAATATTTTGCCAATAGTTAGGTACATGTGAGCCAGTCCCTAACATGCAAATCAGAGTGCCTGACATTACAAATGATAGCAAGTTGCCCCTGACAAATAAGGTGACTTTTGAAAGGCTTTCATAGCTCGTGAGAAGAAATACAGAGACTAATAGAGGAGTAAGGACTGAAGAAAGGATCATCCAGAGACTGCCTCGCCTGGGAATCCACCCCACATGCAGTCACTAAACCCAGTCACTATTGCTGATGCCAAGTAGTGCTTACTGGCAGGAACCAGACATGGATGTCTCCTCAGAGGCTCTGCCAGAGTCATATAGATACAGATGAGGATGCTTGAAGCTAACCATCAGACTGAACACAAGGACCCCATTGAAGGAGCTGGAGAAAGGACTGAAGGAATGGAAAGGGTCTGCAACCACATGGAAAGAACAAAATGATCAATTAACCAAACCCTTCAGAGCTCCCAGTGACTAAAACGCCAACCATTGAGCACACATGGAGAGACCCATGGCTCCAGGTGCAAATGTAACAGAGAATAGCATTGTCTGGCATCAATGGGAGGAGAGGCCTTTGGTCCAGTGAAGGCTCGTTTTTTCCAGTGTAGAACGCCAAGGTGCAGAGGTGGGAGAGGGAGGTTGTGAGAGGGAGCACCTTCATGGAGGCAATGGGAGGTGGAGAGGGTATAGGATTGGGTGACGGGGATAGCATTTGAAATGTAAATGCAGAGAATATCGACAAAAAATTTTAAAAAGTAAGGCTTTTCTATAATTAACCACAAGATGCTGAAGAAGATAACAGTGGATTTAAATCCACCATACCTGGTTTTTGTTAAGAGTCCATACGGGCCCTTGCTATTCTCCCAGCTCCCAAGGCAAACCCTCCTTTGAAACTTGTCTTGTTGTGATTCATTAAGGCCAAGCCACCATTGGTGACCAGGCAGTGTTTTTAATTAGTATGTTCTGTTCGCTTCTATATGGCCATATCGTAATGCTTCCAGCAGACACTTACAAATATGGCTTCTTTGGGAGTTTTCTGTGATCCACACAAGGACTGTGACAACTAATGAGAGCCAGGCAGGCCCCCAGCCAAGGGGGCTGCTGACTGGAAAGCCAGGAAACCACCAGCCTGAGAAACTAATTAGCTGGCAGGGAGACCAAAAGACCAAGGAGAGAGGCCACCGGCAACCTGAGGTGGAAGGTGGAGAGCTGAGATGTATGCCATCAGAACATTTTCAAGCCAGGCTGAGGCTGAGGCAGGGGAATCACTCTGGTTGGAGGCCAGCCTGCAAAACACAGCAATACTTTTTCTCAACATCTCTCGTCACATTTGTGACTGCTAACACGCAAGGCTGCTCTGTTGATGGGAGCAGGGGTGAAGGTTTATTTGGAGTTTGGTAGATCTGGCTTTGATCCGTCATGAAAAGCATGGACCAATGCCTGAGGATCTTTGCACCTGGAGACTTTCCTTCCTTAAGGAACCAGGGTTTGAAAACTAGATAATTCCCCCAATCTTTATCTCCCATTCGGGGTTGATAGCATTCACTTTTCTATACCTCAGCAAATCTTCATGGCTGTTCTCAGACTCAAGAGAATTTCATTCCCAATTAACAGTGGTTTTACCCACCATACATTGACCCCTCCCCACCTTCTGTGTCCCATGCACTTGATAGGCTCCCAGGACATAACCTTCAATGACCTTCCCCCACACACACACCTCACACACACACAAAACCAACCAACATGGCTTTGCTCTAAAGTTTTACTTGGGGATTGTTTAATCACATGCAAAGATGGGCAGACACACACCAGAAATGGTTCTTTTAAAGCCAGGTATGCTGATGAATACCTATAATCCCAGTATCACAGAGGCAACTGCAGAGGCAGAGGCAGGGCAGCTGTTGCGGGTTTTAAGCCAGTCTTGTCTGCAAAGTGAGCTCCAAGCCAGTCAAGTCAGGCTATAGAGTGGGAGCCTGTCTTAAATCCTTCTTTGTTAGTGTATGGTTAAAGCTAGTTTCCAGGCCTCTTCTTGTCTTGATGATAACTTTGCCTTCATCAAACACATAGAATAAAGATGATGAAAGAAAGTGACTGAGTTGTTTGAACAGTCCTGGGCCTTGGCTGCCGAGGACCATTTCAGAAGGCTGTGCAACCTTAAGACACAAGGTGGAGCTGGGAGACATGGGATAGGGGGTGTGGAGCTTGAGAATTAGATCCCATCTCTGTTTTCAGTCCCACTCTGTTTTCTGATCTACCTAGATATATAGAGCCGCCACCATGTAAACTCCTCCATGCCTTTCTTGCTGCAGTGAACTGAAACCATGAGCCTCAATAAATTCTTCCTCCCTTAAACTGTTTCTATCCAGTCTCTCCTCTCCTATCTTCCTTCTTTCCTGTTATCTGAATGATGCCCCAGGGTGACCTTCAAGCCATATTTTGAAGATGTTAGAGCCATAAGACAATAGGAGCTGGAGTTTCTAGGCCCTTGTCTCACTCAGCAGAGCTTGAGATTCAGGTTGCCTGCAAAAACTTTCATTTTCAAGATATACTGAAGAAAACAGGCAAAGGTGCAAAGGCATAGGAGGAGCCATGGAAACAAGGGGAGAATCTAAGCAAATAGGTAGCTAGGGTTGAAGTCTAGCCTTTGTTGCCGCTTAGAGACTGGTTTCAACTCCAGGGAATAAGCCCTTAGAACTGGGCCAACTGAGGTCAAATAAATGGTTTTTTGCAGCCCTGTATCAATCCACAGGCTGTAGACTGCCCTCAGGCAGAAGATCCTCTCAGGCATTTGTGAAAAGAATGACTGTCCGTCTAGGTAAAATATCTGGACAGTTGTTAGTCAACTGTATGTTAGACCTACCAGTCTGAAGGAGAACAGAAAACATGAAAAAATAATTTAACAGCATCTGCCTGAGCTTATCCGTGACATTAACAGCAAAGAATCATTGTGTGAAGACCCAGGACTTGTTTGTTACAGCAGCAAGTGCTAACTGATCTCATAAACTGGAAGTTATCTCTGGCGGGGTGACTCAGCAGGTAATGATGAGCCTAATGATGATGACCTGGGTTCTATCTCCAGTGTCTAGGACCCACATGACTCCCACAAATTGTCCTCTAGACTTCACACATATGGTGTACTATACACATGGACACTTAATAACAAAAATCAATTGTTTTTTAAATGGAAGGTTCTTGGGGTTCTCCTGACTACATTGTAACACTTCAGCATTGAGGGTTAAACTGTCTCTCACTGTCTTGGCTGAATTTGTCTTGTGGCTTATAATTTGCCAATGTAAAAGAAAAGGCTATGTCTTGACGTTTACTCTGTCTCTCTGTGTGTGTATGCAAACACATGTGTATTGAGCCAGAGGGCAACCTCAGACATCATTTCTCAAGCACTATCCACTTTGTTTATTTGAGAAAAGGTCCTTTACCAGGCTGGAACTTGCTGAGTAGGTTAGACTGGCTGGGGATCCTCCTGTGTCTGTGCTGGGATTACAAGCACATGGTACTAAAACAAAAAGCCCAGGTTCTCTGTTTTATATCTATGACCTATAACAGAACTTTACCTGTATGAGACAATTTGTTATGAAGAGTGATCCGTTTGAAAACTAAAAGTCAGATTTGGGTGACAGTTGTGGCTTAAGTTGATTTTTAGCTTGAGCAACTGCAGCCATACTGACTTCTGGATGCAAGGGAGGTGGTTCTTGATTCTGAATTATCTCTTTGTACATTCCTATTGGAGATAACTGTCTACAGCATCCCCAAGTCTGTCCCATGAGTGAAGTAAAAAGAGAAGTAAAGCAGAGAGGCCAGCAAAGTGTAGCCAACAACAAGGGAATGGAAGTTAGAAATGGCCCGGTATGCAGCAGGCTCAACAGCATCCCATTCCAGCATCCTGAGGAGGGTGGGAGAGCTAAGCTTCCAGAACTCAGAGCCTTCTCTACTACAATCTCCTTGGCATCCTAAAGCATGATCTTATGACAAATTAACAAACATGGCCTCCATAACCTACAAGCAACTAGGGGCTTCAACTCACAGGAAATGATAGGTTTCCCACTTCCTCTTCAGATGGATAGATAGATAGATAGTTAGATAGATAGATAGATAGATAGATAGATGGATGGATGGATGGATGGATGGATGGATGGATGGATGGATGGATGGATAGATATACAGACAGATAGACAGATAGACAGACAGACAGATAAAAAATCTGGTTAGATTAGCAAAACATGTGAGTCTGGATTACCTGAAATGGATAAGCAGGGCAGGGAGCAGTAAGAATCAGTAATGAACACGCCATCTCCCCAACCTTTTGTTGTGTCTATAGCAGGAAATTAGGCCTTTCAAAATCCTGTAGAAAGTCTTCCCAAATGGAATCCAGCTTCCCTAAGAAGCAGATGAATTTGAGCAATAATCAGAGAGAGTTCTGTGGAAGGGCCAACATACTCATCTCAGCAAGTTGAACATCACTGGCCACTCCGAGCTGCCTCTTTGCCTGGCCTTGTCCTTAATCACAGCCAACTGCCCTGTCCAGAATATCCAACACAAATTTGAGAAGAACAAGAACCTTCTTATTTAAAACATTTGACAAGGGACTGCAGACATGACTTGGCAGTTAAGAGTGCATACTACTCTTGGAAAGGATCAGAGTTCGGTTCCAAGAAGCCTCATCTATCAGCTAGCAACTACCTGCAAGTCTAGCAAAAGGTGGTTCAAAGCCCTCTTCCAAACTCTGGGGATACTTGCACTTACAGGTGCATGCCTGTGCGTGCATGCACATACAAGTAAATTGTTCTTTTTAAAAATAAAACAAATATCAAAACAAAACAATGCTCTAGAGCTGGAGAGCTGGTCTAGCAGTTAAGAACACTCGCTTCCCTTGCAAAAGACCCAGGTTCCAGAGGTAGATGTGACCACAGGTCACTAAGCTCCAGGCAGAAGCAGGGCTGACCCCAAATATATAGACAAGATCTTTCCAAGCTTTCAGGCCAAGCCAATAAGAAATACTGGTGGTCAGACTCCAAACCATTTTTGAAAATTATATATATATATATATATATATATATATATATATATATATATATATATATATATATGGGGGTTGCTTGAGAGTAAGTATATGTAAGAATCATTCCACCAATGACTACGGACTTGCTCTGCAAGCATGAAGAGCCCAGTTTGATTTCTTGAATCCATGTAGAAAAGCCAGGTGTGCTGATACACACTGGTGTTCCCAGAGCAAAAGAGAGCAGAGAAACATGGTTTCCTAGGGAGCTTTGGCCATCTATCTTAGCCTTCTAGATGAGCTCCAGGAAACGGAGGAGGGGTGGGGAGAAAGAGAGTGAGAGAGAGAGACAGAGAGAGACCATGTCTCAAAAACTTTAAAAAATGAACATCAGTTGACAAACAACCCCTGAGCTTGCCCTCTGACCTCCACACAAACACAAACAAACACAGAAACAGCACTTGACACTATCCTAAGACAGCTATAATCAAAAAGTGTGACGAGAGCAGTTAGAGAGATGGCTCAGCAATTAAGAGCACTGCTTGATTTTCCAGAGTGCTGGGGCTCAATTCTCAGCACTCACACGGCAGCTTACCCATCTGGAGCTCCAGACTAATAGATCATGTCACAACTTTCTAACTCATGGTGCAGTGTTGTGAGAGTGTGGTTCGGTAGAGAATATTAAATGATAAGGTTGCTTTGGAAAATCATTTAGCAAGTTTTAAGCTAACCCTAAATGGTATCACACCACCTAGAAATTCCACTCCTAAGTTTATACTTACAAGACTGGGTTGTGACTGTGCTTGGAAACAACTGAATAAAGCCTACACACAAACATGGAATAGTATTCAACAGTAAAAAAGGCATGAAGTTGTAGTACATGCTACAATGAGCTATAAAATACTGTGTTTGGTAAGAGAAACCAGTCAAGAGACCACATACTGTGTGATCCCATCTTCCTGAAACATCCAGAGAAGGTAAAGCTATAGGGAAGTAGAAAATGGGTTAATAGTCGCTGAGGACTGGGGGTAGAAAGGGGCCATGGCTACTGCTGAGCACCAGGGATCCTCTTGAGGAAATGGGGATGTTCTAAAGTTGGACCGATGGTGGCGATGCTTGTATAACTCGGTAAATTTACTAAAAGTCTTTGAACTGTATGCTTTAAAACAGGCAGATTTTCCAGCATGCAAATCATATTTCAATAAAGGTGTTTTAATAAAAAGCCTTCTGTCTACATATCTCCATCCCAAAGTCTATTTCCAGGGAACCCAATTGAAGACAACATATATTGCATTTGAACAGAAATGCCAATTACTTTTTATCTCTAGCCAAATTTGAGAAAATTGCACTTCCAAAAGGAAAAGCCCTGAGTGTGCAGAGCACAAAGAGCTGCCGTCCACCTTTCAGGCTGCCTCCCTTTATTTCATGGCCAACGTTGCTCTCCCCTTTCTCTGACACCAATCCTAAGAGCCACTGCTAATACCCCATTCCCACAAAGGAAATAGCTCAGTGGTTGCCAGTCCTCAGCAGAGTTAGGTCGGCATGTTCTACAATTTCTCATCATTTTTAATTATGAGTCTTCCTTTTAATAGATGTTTCTGTTCCGTGTTATCTGTTGTAATTCTTTGCCCTGAAAAGTCCAGACACCTTGAGTGTAGACAGGGGTAGTATAAATTACCTGTGACTAGAAGGAAGTAAACGGCAATGGGTTGGCAGACTGGAGCCCATGAGGCTGGCTAGGAATCAGAGAAATGAAAGGAGGAGGGGAAGGCAAGTTGATAAACAAGGACTCCTCTGAGTTCATCCCCACAAGGCTGGCTGCTCATTGCTCAATGTTGCGAGACACTGACTTCTTAGAGGTTTGCAGTAACAGCTCGCTTGAGCTGGAAATTGCTGTGAATGCATGTGCTACCCAAGGCTGAGCTTGTAAAAAAAGAGTTCTCCGGCATTCTATCCTTACTGACAGGCCTGGAACATTGTGTGTCCAGCAACCCCCTGCCTTGTAGCTCTTGGCCACTGGACCAATCATGTGAGTGTGTGTGTGTGGTGTGTGTGTTCTCCATCTCCTCTTTCTATCATTTATGTCCCAGAGCATAAGCCCTAACCCTCCCTTCTTCCTGAAGTGTCAGTCACTTTCTTGCTCATTCATGACCCAAACATCTGTTGAGCATCTAGCATGTGCTAAAAGAACTACCCTTAAACTAAGTTCTGGTACAAATGTGCCATGAATAATATAGTCCCCACCAACAGAAATCTCCCTGCTGTAAAAGAAAATAATAATAATTAGGTCTTTATGTTATGATGGTAAGAAGGTAGATACAAAAAAGTCTCTGGAAAGAGAGTTCTCCAGGAGGAGAGGATGAGGATGCTCACAAAATTGGTTAGGTGGTTAAGTAATAGTTTAAAATAATTAAAATAATAGATGAAATAATAGTTGTGCCAGAGTATTCTGGTGAAGACCTGTAATTCCAGCCCTCAGGAGGCCAAGAAAGGAAGGCCGCAGTAAATTCTAGGCTAGCCTTAGCTACATGGCAAGACCTTGTTTCACAAAACCAGTGAAAATGATGAAGAGAGGGCCCCGAGTTAGAGTTCATCCCAAAGAGAGAGAACAGCTGTTTGGTAAAACCCAGAAGCATTGCTAATAACTAAAACTTCTCCAGATGAACAGGGTGTTCACCATCCAGCATGAGAGCTGTCTAAGTTCATTCAACACTTGACAGGTTGGAGCAACAAGAAACGGAATTTTAACGTGTGTTCCATTTTCATTCATTTTGCTTTAAGCTGAAATCTGCCCATGTGGCTAGCAGCTACAGGCTCAGTGAAATCCCTGTGAGACAGAAATTAAGGGACAGAAAGCCATTGCTAGACAAAGTCAGCAGGAACGAAGTCAGGTCACTTGGTCTGACAGGCAAACAAAGATGCCCAGCTCACCAACCCAGTGAGGTAATGGACATGAGTCTGTTCTTCCATGTTCCTTAAGTCTATGAGCCTCAACTCACCTGCTTTGGGCTGGGCTAGTGAGCAAGGCCGTCTATGCTCACGCACAATTTAAGCATGCCGAACATCACCTAGTCCCCTGTCGCCTCCAGATTAAGTATAGAACGGCTTGGTCTTCCAAGGGTTCAAGAGACTGAGCCCAAAAGTTGTAACTTCTTCCTTGAGATTCTTTTGTCTTCTTTTTAGACAAGGACTCCAAGCTTACTATGTGGCTGGGGATGACCTTGAACTTCTGATCTTTCTGCTTCCCTATCCCAAATGTTGAGATGTTACAGGTGTCTGCCATCATAGCCAGTTTAGTCAGTGCTCGAGATCGAATACAAGCCTCAGACATGCTAGGCAAGGCGTCTGCGGACTGAGCAAAGCCTCAGTCCCAGATAGCAACACTACACATTATTATTATTATTATTATTATCATCATCATCATCATCATCATCATCATCATCATCATTATCATTATCATTATTTGGAGACAGGATCAAGCAGCTCAGGCTAGTCTTACATTTGATGTGTATCTGAGGGATAGTTAAATTTCTGGTCCTGCCACCTCCACCTCTCAAGCGCTGTAATACAGCAATGTCCCATCACTCTTGGTGTATGTGATTGATTGCTGGGGCTTCAATCCAGGCCTTTAAGAATACCAAACAACAAAGCTATTGTACTTCCCCTTTTATGAGCTGATTTAATGTGTAGCTTTTGGGTATTTTCTTTAACCTTTATTTTACTTGTGTAAGTGCACGTGCTTGCATGCGTATGGGTGCACATGCAGGCAACTGTGAACCAGAGGCATGGCTTTTGTGTGGAGTCAGTTTTCTCTTTCTATGAAGGCTCTGGGAATCAGGCTACGGGGCTTGGTGGCAAAAGCCTCTACCAACTTTGCCAGCTTGCTGGCCAATACAGTTTTTAATGCTATGGGAGTCAAGGAAAGCCAGTCTTGGGTATGGGACTTGATCCATGAACTACAATTTTGCAGGAAGATCTTGAGGATGAATAATATGCTTCTATTCCATGGGCTTCCTGTGTCCTGATCAGGGGCAAGTCTTACTCGCCTATCACTCTCAAGACTACAAACACTACTTGATTGTGGTGTTTGTTTCCTAGGTGTCTGTGGAATAATGAATGGATAAGTGCATAATCCCATTCATTTACGCATCGGTTCTACTCAGGCAATGGCTGAAGACACAGCAGCAAAGGAGTTAAAAGGCAGGAAATGAACGAGGCTTTGGGATAAAGCCCCATTAATTACCATCTTACTAGAAATCCTCTTCCCTGCAAGCCTGCAAGCTGTAAATTGAGATCTGAGTTGTAGTTTTTGAGCGTATCATTCTCTAAACCACATATTTGCAAACACTTCTCTTCTGGGTAGTTTGGGGACTCACAGCCTTCTCATGCTATTTGCTGAAAAGTGGGGAGAGGTTACTGGGTCTCCTGTGAAAATTACCAGACTTGGGGACAGATGACGTGAGATTTTTAGCAAGATGCTTCTGCCTCTGTCACAGAGGACAGAGGCTGTCTTAAAGAGGCACCCCGGGGAGGAGACTCTCTGACATCCTCTGAACTTCAGGGTGGAGACCTGGAGTCAGCATTTGGCCTCTGAAAGTGGAGAATCCCAGACTACAGTCCCCTTGTTTCTTCTGCTCCACATTTCCACAGTGGCTTGAGGGAAGTCATTTTGACTCTGCACTCCAGTTCCTCCAAGCATTGACTAGAAGTCAATCTACTTCTCGATGGTAGCTTTCTACAGTCAGGTGGACCATAATGCAGACATTCCACACTCTTGGCAGGGAGAGAGGGGCTGAGCCAAGAAAAAAAAAAAAAAAAAAAACCTGAGAGCAACTTTTCAAAGAGGCGAGGGAGGAGCATCACCAAGAGCCCCAACTGCCTACTTCTTATACATGCAGACAAAAGTACGCACTGTTCTAATAAGTATTCCTTTGGGGATCATTTTGCAGCTAACCTGAGCATCTAGTGTCCATCCTTGCAGAATGGGGAGACTGCACAGAGACATAGAGAAGTTGATGACACCCACCCCTGCTGCTCTACTATTGCTGTCTGGATAAGCAAACCAAGGGCATTGAGATTCCATGCATTTGTTCAAGGTCACTCTGTGGACTTCTGGAGCCCAGCCCAACACTCTGTCTTATCTCTCACCAGGTTGCCCCTAGATAATCCGTACATCTGAGCACACCAGTGTCCTCTCCAAGTCACTGATGACAAAGGCCATTTTTCACAGAGGATATAATCGGGGAAAATCGTCTTCTGCATCCCAGGGTAAAATCACCCATATTTCATGCAGAGGTTTCTCACGAATGTTAACTGATGAAACAGGAAGACAGGGGAGGGAAGGCAGAAGCCCCAAAGCCCTTGGAAACTTTTGATATGGGCCACCATACTTATCCAACGATTAAAAAGAAAAGTCCAAGGGGCTTGGTACATTTATCATGAAGCTTTTAAATACTTGGGCTCAAACTAGTACTGTCTTTAAACCAGTAGACAATTTATTTAGGAAAGGTAATTGGTGAGTTATTTATATTAGTCCCAAGTGTCCAGTGTGAACCATCACTGAGATGAAATGCTCAGGACAGACTGAAACCCCTTAATTATCCTCGGACATGTCACGTGTTGCAGGGAACGAAAACATAATGTAAAGTGCTTCTATATGTCAGCAGTAATAATAGCTTGATGAAGATTTCTAAATTTTTCAAAATGTCATTTCTTTCCAAAAGATGGATTGTTTCTGTTAGGGTTTAGTCTACCTAATTATTCCTGCCTTGATTACTTAACTACTCCAGATATTTCATCTCCCCATACTCTTATCATGTTAAACATGTTAGAAGAACCAAGACGGCTTATTAGTACCCAGCAGACCATCCTGTCTCCTGACAGTGAATGTGGGAGCCAGGAGGACCTCTCCATGAAGAGGTCTATGGGATGGATGGACCATTTGCCAACTTACAATAACCTGGACCCCTCCTGAGGCATGTGCACTCAGAATTGCAGCGCATCTTCTATACCAGTGTCTGCCACTGTTAATTCTTCATGCCTCCAGTTCCCAGCACTGAATGTTACACAGTCCTCCTATGTGGGCTCTGCATTGCCCTGCAGGCATACTTGCCCAACAGCTGCCCAGAGCATGCCCTGAAAACCTGCTGCCGAGGCTCTGGGCCTGCTGCTTGCATCTAGAAGAACCAGAAAGCTCCACTTTTAACTCCTCAGGGAATGTCCAGGTTGCAGGTCCTGAGCCCAAGCCTAGAGGACATGTCTCAAAAAATGCCCTTTCTTTCTCTCTTTTGAAAATAATTTTAAAATCTAGTGCTATGGTTAATTAAGGTCTGGGTGAAGTTAGAAATTGAAATTTGGGAACTTTGGATTGTTTAACTTTGTAAATATATGTCCCAGGTCAAATTCTGGGGTCAATGGGAAAAATATTTAAGAAAAAGTCAAGATCTTCACAGAAAGGAAGAGGGAAAGGAAGAAATGATGCTTGGTTGGAAAGGCAGATTCTTCTAAACTTTTCTGGAAGTCAGGATGGTCCTTCCACACTACCTGGGGAATAGCTGAGGTTTGAGATTCTGTGAACTTTCAAGTTATTCTTCATTTACTTTAGAGGTAGTAGGCAAAGGCACACCTAGAACCCAATGCCTGCCTGGGGCACACTTGTCATGTGGAGGGGTTCTGAGCCCTTTGACTGATCTCACTGTCTGAAAAGCACCAGACTCCATTGCCTCTGAAAGCACATTCCTCAGAGCAATCCCTCCTCTCCTCTCACCTCACATCTACTTCTCTCCTCTCCCTTCCCCTCTCTTCCCTTCCCCTCCCCTCCCTCTCTGTTTTTCTTCCCTTCCTTCCTCTTCTTCCCTCTTCCTCCTATCTATCCCCACCTGTTTCTCTTGAGTAAGAGCCTGGAAAGGCGGAGGAGCAAGGGCAGTATCTCCTAGCTGGTAGATAGCCAGCTCCCAGTTCTTAATTATAAAGAAGCATTAGTCGCATGATGAACTGCAGCAGGGCAAGGCAGGCAGGACACACCGCTGGGATGCTCTGTGCGTACTAGAGCATGTGTTTACGTATCAGAAGTGAGCACAAACGTGCCCTGCACTTGGAGAGAAGGAGGGGAAGGGGTAGCACAGGGCAGGGGGAGGTACTGAAAGACTGCGGGAGCTTGTTGTGCACAGTGTAATAGTTAAACCAGCATCACCTGAGAGTCTCTTAGAAATGACAGTGCGGTCTGGCCCAGACCTAAATAAATGGCTGTGGGAGGGAAACAGTTAAAAACTTGGCTTTCAGGTTGGGAAACTAGTTCAGTCTGTAAACTGTTTGCCTCAGAAGCATGAAAACTAGAGTTCCACCTATAGCACCCACATAAAAAGGCCACGGGAGTATTCATTTGTATCAGCACTGGGAAAGCAGAAACAGGAGCGAATCCATAAGCAGTTACGGACCAGACAGTCCAGCTCATTGATAAACTCGAAAGCAAGGAAAAAATCTTGTCTTAAAGAAAGTGGGTGGCATCCATAAAAATGGCACCTAAGGTTGTCTTTGATGCACACACACACACACACACACACACACACACACACAAAGAGCTCTAGTCTCAGGTAAGGAGTGGGAGAAAAGAAGAGATAAAGTCTGGTTCTGGATTTGGAATGGCAAGTGGAGGGTTAATCCTGAGGTTTGCCTCTTGGGTGGAGGACCAAGAAATTAACATGTGGAATGAATTAGTGGGAAGGGTTTTGAAGCTGGGAGTAAACACAGCTCAATTTGTCTGGGAGGAGGGTACAAAGAGAAAAACTGGGCAAAGTGGGTGAGACGAACACTCCCAGGGAAGGTGGGGATGTTGTATGTTTTGACCTTTTGCCTCCCCCAGACCCGCCCCTGCCCTGCTGCTGTGCTTCTGAGAACCAGCTGGGGCATTTTAGCATCAGGACAAAGAGGAGCTGAGAAGACAGTGACCTGGGCTAAGATTCCAAGGCTGGGAGGGAAGGAACACTTGGGAGGTTCTTAATAAGCAAGCTAACATGTGGTGAATAAAACTTTAATGCAGGAAGAAAGAGGAAGCATGTGATCGTAAAAAACGGTGCCCTGGTAACCTGCCTGGAAAGCAAGAGGACACGCTGTCCACTGGCGTCCAGACACCACAGGGACTGGGGTTGTGCCCAGAATCCAGCCTGCTGGCTGTTTTCTGCACCAGTGGAGGGGAGCAGAGGAACAGGGTGCCTTAAAAAGGGATGGTTCGGGGTTTGTTGGAAGTGCTTTTCTAGACACCCTTTGACCCCGTCTGCCTGCTCTGCTGAAGCCAGGTGGTAGAGGTGAAGGTAGAATCAAATCTCCTGACATCAAAGGAAGTGGTGTATTTCCAAACTCCCCTCTGCGGTTTTTGTCCAGCCCTATTCAGCAGGCTTCTGCATGGGGGCAGATGAACCCATGGAAGACACACACTAATCAAATGCCAGCTTGCCCCAGTCTGGGAAGGTAATTCATTCAAAGACCAGTGTGTTGTCTGCCTAGATTGTGCCTACAGAATGAGTCTGTCAAAATGCTATGCCTGTACGGGTTTCGATGCTTCTATATTGTTTTCCGGGAAAGTATGGAGGTGACTTGTTGAAGTCAAAATCTACTAGACTGAGACATGTGAGTCAAAGTCATGTTTAGTTCTAGTACATATGAAACACAGCAGTGAAGAATGCTCATTTACCTCTTTCAGTTCCCTACAGAAAGAAGGAATGGTAACATTTAACAAAGAAACAATACTGAGTTCCATCCTGCAACTAGAAAGCACAAGCCCAGGTACAGGATGTGAGCAATGAAGCTTATCAAAGTCCTGGATGAAAAAGAAAATGTAAGGACAGTGAACAGTGTGGAAGTTTGGGGGTGGGGCATGAGAAGATAAGCAAAGCTCCGCCTCAAGTTATAGTCACAGATTGAAATGTTCCACTTTGTCCCTTTCTTGTCAAGACCATTTCAGACCTGGTTGAACTGCTTCTCTCCATCGTGACATTTTGACACATGGAAGAGAAAGTGACTCCTCACTTCAGTATTGAAAAAGAAGAAAATAAATGTAGCCTTTGTGGTAAGTAAGCCAGCAACACTGTGAAACACTCCTTGAAGAAACAGAATGCCTGGCCCAGTAAGCCTGGGCAGCAGCCTGGTTTCCAGTGTTAGAACACTGAAATGTGTGTGTATCAGAGCCAAATATGGTAGCAAGCCCTTGTCATCTTGGCACTCAGAAGGCAGAGGCAGGAGGATGCCAAGTGGAAGACCAGCCTGACCTACAGAAAAAGATCTATGTCTACTAGATGACTGCTGGGGATGATCCGAGAGTGATGTTTCTCGGCTGTCCACTCCAAAACCACTCTCTGCCTTCCTCTGGTTCAGACCCTAGCAGCCGTTTCACTTCCAGTTCTAAATCACAGTTCATCATCCAAAAAAGTCAGAGCAGGAACTCAGAGCAGGAGGCCATGGAGGGATGCTGCTTACTGGATTGCTCCTCTTGGCTTGCTCAGCCTGCTTTCTTACAGAACCCAGGACCACTATTCCCTGAATCACAACACTCCTGGTGAGCTTAGCTTTTCCATGTCAATCACCAATAAAGAAAATGCACCCAATCCAGTGGGGAAGATTCTCTCAGTTGAGATCGCTCTTCTAAAATGACTCTAATGTCTGTCAAACTAAGCAGCATACGTCCTCTGAGCCTGGGATCTGGCAGCCACTAAATACTCTTGTTTTGAGTTTATGTACAGCAATGATCCTGGGTTTGTAAGCTATAGCTGGGACACCCCACCTTCCACCACCCAGTAAACAGCACCTTTGCAGCAAATAAGGTTTCTTCAGAGTAGTGTGTGTGTGTGTGTGTGTGTGTGTGTAGACATGCCAATATATATGTGTCACAGCATAATCATAAAGGTCAGGGGATAATCTGTGGAAGCCTGTTCTCTCCCTCCACCGTGTGGGTTCTGGGAACCAAACAGGCCATTAGTCTAGCTACAATTGCCTTTACATGCTGAAACATCTCTAACAGCCTCTCTCTCACACACACACACACATACACACATAGTGTCAAGGACAATGCAATAGGTGCCATCAGTGTTCATGGAGGTCTCATACCCACTGCTCTTCTTGTCTCTGCCTGTGAGCACTCACTGGGCACAGCAGCATGCCAGGTTCATGTCCTCATCAGATAACACAGTCCAGAGCAGAGCTCAGATACTGAGGGCCATCTCTCTCTTGGTAACAACACTTTAAGGTACGCTCCACAAAGTCTCGGAGTGCCAGGGCTCCCTATGTTGTTTTATTTTTTTCCCTTCCTTCCCTTCCTGTCTCATTTTTCACTGTGCTTCCTGGGCTCTCCTCTCAAGTAAATCCACTGACAATTTCATTTCAAGCTCTCCCTTTGAGGGAGCCCAAGCTAAGACCAAATCAACAGGTGGGAGGGTATTGCACAGAGCTTGTGTGCCCAGACTCAGGTTTCTCCTTCCTGAGCAGGCCCGGGGACTTAGAGACACTCAATACCAGGTGCCCAGGTGCTTCCTGCAGGATAGCAGCTTGGGGAGACAGAGAATGGCAAGCAGCCACGTGGCCCTGTGCCAGACAGCAGAGCTGCTTTCAAGGACACAGCAATCTGTCACCAGAATTCTCTTTCTCAGTCCAATGGAGTTCTGGCCATACCCACAGGCCAAGAGATTAGGGGGAAAGCAAGGAAAATCTAAACTACGTGGCTCCTTAACACTGAGAGGAAGGACATTATATGACCAGAAAACGGTAGGGGAGGATAGCTAAAGAATAGGGGGTTTCTTCTTGAGATGGAAAAATAGTCAAAATGCAGGTCTGGAAGATGACTTGGCAGGCAAAGTGCTTGTTTATGACCTGAGTTAAAAATCTCCAAAGCTCACATAATCTGGGCTTGGTAGCACGAATCTGTTTCCCCAGGGCTCGTACAGAGAGATAGCAGTCAAAGACAAAAAAATTCCCAAGAGACCCGTGGACCAGCTAGCCTGGCATACATGGCAGGGAACAACGAGACCTTGGGCTAAACAAGGTGGAAAGCATGGACCAACACATGAGGTTGTCCTCTGTTTTATACACACACACACATACACACACACACACACACACACACACACACACACACACTGTGGCATGCATATGCTACACACAAATAGGCACATTCATGGACATACCTACTCATCCATCACACACACACACCAAAAAAAAATTTAAATTTAAAAAAAATTGGTAATGGTTGCAGACAGCGGTGAATATATTAAAATCTGTTGAGTCATATACCATTTCAATGGGTACATTTTATGGTATGTTTTTAAATCTAATCTAAACTTTTAAATCACTCCTGAAGCATCTATGGCCATAGAGAAGGTAAAGCCCAGGGTCCTCGGTATTGGACATAATTAAGGTGCTCTTAATGACAATCCTGGCCCAGTCTTTCCTCACAGCACAAGTATAAGCACTTGAGAATAACTTCTCAGGCTTCTACCTCCAATGATAGCTTCACCTTCCACTATTCTGGTGACTATAATCTGGGGGCTTGGGAGAAGCCAGAAGCAAAATAGAAGAGGAAAAGCCAGTCACACAGTTCCCTCCAAGGGCATGCCCCTATATTAATTTACTTTCTGTTCCTTTGATAAACGCCATAACTAAAAGCAACTTGGAGAGAAAAAGATTTATTTGGCTTACATTTCCAATTCTAGTCCATCATGAAGAGAAGTCATGGCAGGAACTCAAGGTAAGAACCTGGAAGCAGAAACTGAAGCAGAGGCCATGGAAGAACACTGCTTTCTGGCTTGCTCCCCTTGGCTTGCTTGCTCAGCCTGCTTTGTTATCAACCCTGGAATGTTTACTCAAGGTGGGCGCTGATCCCAGTGGGATAGGACATCCCACAGTAATCATTAATCATAAAATTCCCCCACAGACTTACCTACAGGAAAATCTAATGCAAGTAATTTTTTTCCATCTGGGATCCCTCTTCTCAGATGTCTCTAGCTTGTGTCAAATTAACTCAAAATGAACCTACATATTCACAATGCCCTTAAGGACCTTCCACTAGACCCCACCTTCTAATTCCACCACCTCCCAAAAGTGGCACTGTAGGAAGCCAGCATTTAACATATGGGCATTTAAGGGATGGTTGACATGCATCTGAGCAGACATTTGTATACCTACATTCATATTAGCCTTTATCCAACTGCTTAGAGGTACAACGCACCATGTAGTGGGTTTCCTTGTTACCTTAAAGCAGAAGGAAGTGCAGATACAAGTTGCAGCATGGACAAACGCTGAAGACACTGTGTCAAGTGAAAAAAGCCAGCCACAAATGGACAGATACCAGATGATCCCTCTTCTCTGAAAGAGCTAGCGTATTCAAGTTCATAGTGACATGTGGTAGAACTGTGGGTGATAGAGGCTAATGTAGGAAGGGAGCAGGGATACAAACTTTTAAAACTTGAGGTGGGGGTGGCTCAGTGGACAGCATGTTTGACTAGCATGCACAAGGCCCTAGGTTCAATTCCCTCTCCTGGAAAATTTCAACTTAGCAACCTCAGACATTTAGGGTTTATCAAAATGCAAAAATAATATGAAAAATAAAGGAAATGTCTTTGCCCCATCCAATTTCTTTGGCATCATCTCACTCTGTAACTTTCCTGACTCTACTTTGTTCCTGTCCTTGCATGCAATGAACTGGCAACCAGATTGTGGCCTAAACTCTTGCCACATATGTCTTAGGTTAGAGGCCCTGAGGCTCCAGTGGCTAGCTACCTGGAAGTAGAGTACAGGTGTCTTTTTCCAATACCCTCAACCACTAGAGGATGAGTAAAAGGAGCCGGTCCTTTCAGTGTGACTAGAGCAGCAGTTCAGTGGTAGAATGCCTGTCTAGCATGCACAAAGTACACAAGGCCCTGGGTTTGATCCCCAGTGCTACAGAAACTAATTCCCATCCCTATCCTCTTCAGCTCTGTATGCAGGGAGAAGGAGAATCTCTGTATGGTGGATACAGATGTAAGGTTGAATTCTGTGTCTGAAACATGCCTTGCACATCAGCTGGGCAATTGATTTGTCTCCCTCGTGCTTCGTTCCCACATGTATGAAATAGGGATGCCAACCAGACAGTTCTAACTGTGATTTACATTAACCAGGACAGGGTATATGGGGCTCCCTTCTTCAGCCAGCCAGCCCACCTATCCTCCATTCAGTCCTGGAGCCTTGCCAACCAAAGGATCCCATGCACTTGTGCCTCGGTAATAGAGTTATAGCCCATGTAGACCAACTAGGGGCTTTCTCTGAGATTGTTCCAGCTGAAACTGGCAGAGAAGACCTAAGCCTAAGGACAAAACAAGACAGATAGATATAAGGCATCCATCAGCTGTCCACGTTTGCCAGCAAATGGAGGAAATCTGTCTGCCAGAAAACTAGGAGACCCACGTAGAGAAGAGACACAGAAAGAGGATGGAAAAGGACCTGGCCCATGTCCTTCACATCTTAGATCATGTCCACAACCAACTCCATTGCGCCATATCTCAGGTACAGGGAGAAATAAATTCTGGTTTTTTCCAAGTTCACTGGAGCCGGATTCTTTCCACTTGGAAACAGAAGACAGATGACTCGTCTGCGGAGTGTCTGCCTCACAGGGCTGTTGTGAGATTTAAATAAAGTAGTTTGTGCAGAGGGAGTTTTCTAATAATGGCCATTGTAATTCTTGAGAGACCAGTAGGAAACAGGAAGGGAATCTACCTCCTTTGCCATCTGCTAGCATCTCACCGAAGGTGAAGGCAGACACTGTCCAAGCCTGAACTTAACTCAAAACCCCTTGGCATTGTGTGAGGCACGGGCATAGTTCTTTCAAACTGTTGTGCATTCATTATTAGCCATTTGTCACTTCTTTTGAATTATTGGAGGGGGGAATATGTTCAAGGACATATGTAGATATGTGCACATACATGCATGTGGAGGCCCCAAGGTGTCATTCCTCAGGAGCTAACCACCTTGACATTTTAAAGCTAGGATCTGTCATTAACCTGGAGCTCACTAATTAAATTAGGCCAGGTTGGCTAGCCAAGAAGCCCAAGGGTCTGCCTTTTCCACGTCTTCAATGCTACAAGCATTTGCCTCCAAGCCTGGTTTTTCAGGGGGTTTCCAGAGATAAAACTCAGGATATCATGATTATTCAGCAAACACTTTACTTCCACAGAATTGTTTTCTTTTCCCTGTATAATTTTTTTTTAACTTTCTGCATAATAGACTTCCCTACATGACTATAGCCCTTTATGGGATTCTTCTTTTCTTCTTTGGACTCCTTTGCGGTGGCTAGGAGGAAATTTAATTTTTGAGTCCTCCAACCTTTTGACTGGGCTCAGGAAAGTCTCAAGCCATGAGCTCTGGCCTCCATATTCTCTGAGGCATTCTTTTTTCAAAGTGTCTTCTGAAGTACCGATGAAGTGAAGGCACTTAACATTCTTGATTCTTGACTCTACCCAGTCAGAATCTGGGAGACAGAGCTCAGGAGAGGGGAACAGGCAAGAAATCTGTATTGGCCCTTAAGGGGGTGTGTGGATTACAGCCCCAGCCTACAAACCAATGCTCTAAGCCATTTGAAGCTGGAGCAGACCATACCTGTGACCCTCATTGTAAGATAACAAATTTACCCACCTCACCTTCTCACCAAATAGTTTTCTCTTATCTTGATTCCCCATGTTTTACCTCTACTACACACCACATGAACCATTAAGAAAGCAAAGCAAGACCTAGTGTGGGTAATCTCTGCTTGAAGCTCATAGAAACTGAGCAAGCTACACAGTTGGGGGGGGGAGCCCATCTGTAGTTCTCTTGTCTCTGGGCCAGTTGTGTGGTCTCGGTCAGGAGTCTATCATCAGTTTCCCCCATCTGGCCCAGCAGTCTGTAATATACTGCTACAACAATATGATTTCTATTCGCCTCGCCTTTGATCTCCACCCACACAGTTTCCAACACAGAGCCCCACCCTCTGGTCTATGAACTTCCATGTGGGAAGCATCTTATATTGTATGTGGGTAGTCTACCTCCCCTTCTAGCAGCTTCATTAAGAGTAAGGTCAACCTTTCTATGTCCACTCTACCCACAATCCTCTTCTGAAGATGCCCTTTCTACTCAAGTGACTTTGGTCAAAGATAATTGGAGTAGTACTTTAGTCAGGGCTCCCCTAGAAGCAAAAGATGAGACCTGGATCATGTACAAGTAGTTTTTAGGAGGTTATTAGTGTCCCAAGATAAGCTGGTCATGAAAAGCCAAGATGAGACCAGGAAGAGAGCCAATACAAGAGCACAGGCATGACCACTAAAGCTTAATCTCATTGGAGAAGAGTGTGGAACACAAACCTTGGCCTCCTCCCACCATTGGCCAAAAAGAGATTATGAAAAGACTCATCCCATATCCTTTATACTCTAGACTGTGTGTCTGGCCAGCTGCATTGCTCCACTTCCCAGGCACAGGGAGAAATAAACTCTGTTGATTTGTTTGCACACTAACCTTTTTCCTTTGAGGATTACACACACACACACACACACACACACACACACACACACACATACACATTGTGCATTACATTCATCCTCCACTCCACACCTCCTACTCCTCCTGAATGCTACTGCACATGTCTCCTTCCAGCCCCATGCCATAGTGTGGGTCCATACACTGAAGCATGGTTAACCACAAAGGGACACGATTCTAAAGAAAAATAACTATCTCTCCCTTAGGCAACCATCAACTGTCAATAACTTTTTAGTTAGGGGTGGGGCCTTGGATGGGGCCATCCCCATCCAAGCTTATCCAGTGCAGGCAGCCACACCTGCTATGAGTTCATGCATATAGGGGTTCTGTCATATCCAGAAGACACTGCTTCAAAAGCCTCAGTCCTCCCTAATTTATGTCTCTTACAATCTTTCTACCCCCTTTTCCACAACAGTTCCTGAACCTTGGGGGTATATGGGGTAACTCACTTATGACAGAGGTCACCCCCCATGCTTATTCTCTATACTTTGACCAGTTGTGGATATGTTTGCATAGAGACTGTTAGCAGTCACTCATCATTTATACCCAACTAGCCACAACTCCCCAGACCCTGAAGTAGGCAGACAAGCTATCAAGCAAAAAAATGTCAGAGTTAAGGGTTGGTAATGTGACTAGCATACACATAAAATGGTAGGCAAAAGGGCTATGAGGTAGAGGATTGGCAGGCAGCCTAATTCACTTATCAAGCTCTGGGCCAATGAGAGACTCTGTCTAAGGAGACCAAGGTAGACAGCCCCTGGGGAATGATGACTGAAGTTTTCTTTTGTCTTTGTCACAAACACACACACACAAATATCACAAGTCCAGCCCTTCTCAATCTGATAACCAAACATATCTCTTTAAACTGAAGTATCCCACAAGGCCTTTGTCCGTCTCCAAGAGTCACCATCATCTGAAAACTTCCAGCAGCACTCAGAAGTTCAAGTTGTAAATCCCTCTCCCTGTACACAGTGTGGAGAAGCCTCTGAGTTTTTGGCTTAATGTGGAGAAACTCTTCCCTAGGGAATGCTGTGTGAGCAGCTGTTTCCTCTCCAACAATATTTTTTTCAAGTGTATACTTGTTTTTATAAATTTACTTTCATTATTTTTAATTGTATTTGTATATATCTGTGTGGGGCTATGTTCATGTGAATGCAAATGTGCAGAGACCAGAGGCATGGGCTTTCTGAAGCTAGAGTTACAGGCAGTTACAAGCTGCCTGGTGTGGGTGCTGGTCCTCTGGAAGAGTGGTGTTATCTCCTTACTCATTGATCTCTACCATGTTCATACTGTATTATCCAGAGTCCTCTAGAGGAAGAGAATCTATAGAATATATTACAAAAGAGATTTAGCTCCCCTGGATATGGGCCAGCATCACAGCAACATGGTTAAAAGCACCAGGAAGGTTTAAACACTGGAGCAGATATAGTGCCCCCTTCCAGAAAAAATAGTAAAGAAAATTCAAATCAGCCAGCATGACAAGTTCACTTGCTCCTTCTGTAGTAAGACCAAGATGAAGAGATAGGCAATGAGCTCCAGGCACTGTGGTTTCTGCATACACATAGCTGCTGAAGGAGCCTGGACATTCGGCCAACTGTGCTAGCAGTAAACTGCAGAAGCTGAAAGATTAAGCAGAAACACTTTCATTTGCAATATCCCTAGCCTACTGTAAGTGTGTTAACCTCTGTAACCAAAGCAGGGGCTACTAGCCATATAACAAGATGATATAATATAGCCCATATGACAAGAGCTGGGAAGTGCAACAGTGGCTGCCTGCTGCACACTGGAGATGTTGAGAACCCAGTAGCCACTCACTCAATGAGACTGAATGCTTCAACAGTCCAATCTGGCCCTAAAAACCTGAAGGATTCCTGGAGTGCCCCTGATCTTCAGTCCATGTAGGGAGGTTGAAGAAGATGGTTTCCCATGTCAGTGGAAGATGGTAGTAACAGCCCAGCGACAAGTTAGAAGCACTCTGCAGCAAAGAGTAAAGGTTCAGGGAAGATGAAGACAGCATCACCTTTTCTGCCAATCTCTTAAAATCTAGACCACTACCATAAAGGGTATCTTACACTGGGGAAGATTCTCCCTCAAGCCTTCCAAGAAATACCCTCATAAACCTTCCCAGAGCACATCTCTTAGTTGATCCCAGATCCAAGTCAATCTTCTTGACAAGCAAGATCAACCATCATAACCCTTTAACTGAGATTGGTTGGATCCGGGCAATGATCTGATGGTACCTTTTTCATTGTCTTGGTTCAAAGTACTTGTGTTCTTTTTAATGCCACTCCTAACATCAGAAGCCATGCCTCCCTTAGCTCCAACTTTGCATGGGCTTCTCAAACCACACTGCAAGTTTTCTAATCTTTTCACTCTGATTTTTACTTCTAAATTCTTCATATAACCTGAATAAAATCAGCTCTCAATAATCAATGCCACAAGCTGGATGCTGAGCTACCTTGAAATTTTCTATACTCGATTAATTCATTCATCACACAGAGTGAATAAGTGAGGGAGTGAGTGAGCAAGCAGTTGAGACAGGGACTTACTCTGTTGCCTTGAGTGGTCTAGAGTTTACTATGTAGACCAGGCTGGCCTCACACTCCAGGTCTACCTTCTCCTTCCTCCTGAGTGCAGGTATCAAAAATATACACTACCATATGCAACCATTCATTGATTTTTAAAGAAAGATTTTTTGAGTGTGTCTGTCTGTCTCTGTGTGTGTGTGTGTGTGTGTGTATGTGTGTGTATGTGTGTGTACATGTGCCTGCCTACCCATTGAGGCCAGAAGAAGGTATCAGCTACTTCTGTAGTTACGTTCACAACCTGTGGTGAGCCACTAACTGTGGATGTTGGGGACTGAATTCAGACGCTTTGCAAGTACAAGAAGCAACCTTGACTGCTGAGCTATCTCTTCAGTCCTCTGCACATCACTTTTAAAATCAGCCTTCCAAAGTCTCCAGACACAAACAAAAGGTGAGCAGATTCTTTGCCACAAAGCCAGACAAGCAATGCCCAGGCCAGGTCATCATAAAGTCCTTCTTCTCACCTGAAGCCTGGTGACCATGGCCTACTGTCCATGTCCTTGTTAGCATTCTGTTCTTCTGAGAACCCCCAGGAGTCAACTATTAATTTCCAATTGGAGCAGTCTAAGGTTTGTCTAGTCCACTTCTACAATCCCTTCCAAATTTCTCCCACAAACTAATTCTGAAGCCTTCTGTCAGGGATAGTCACCCAAGCAACCTTCACTATTACCAATTTTCTGTAGCAGAATTTGCATTACTATGGCAATATATCTCATTTAAATAATTTACAGGAAGAAGGACGTATTTTCGACCACAGCTTTGGATATTTCTGCTCTTCACTGCGGAGAAAGTGCATCAGAATAGAGCTACTCACAGTTTAGAATGCCCGCAGTAGACTTTCTTCTTTTAGTTCCTCTGGGCCCTCAATTTATTGCTGCTGCTGCTCGGATTCTCTGGAAACACCCTCTAACCCCCAGGCAGAGGTTTGCTTTATTAACTACCTAGGTTATTTCCAATCTAAACAAGTTGACAACTAAGAGTAACCAGAAGCCAGATCTCAGAAACCTTAAAGCACGTGTCAGGCTCTTTGTGTTGCCATAAGACACCAAAAAACTCCCGCATAGTCTTTATTCATAAAGAATAGAACTTTGTTTTCTCAAAGCTCTAGGGACTGGAAAGCCAAAGATTAAGGTTCAAACAGATTCAGTCTCTGAGACCCAATCTCTGTTTCCCACATGGGGCTGTATTCACACATGATAGAAAAGAATGAAAAAGGTATTTTTTCATTGTTGGTATATGTGTATGAGTGTGTGCATGCACACACACATGCACAGAAGAGTGGATTTATATATTCCCCTACAGTTACCCACCTTTTTCCCCTGAAAGAGGGTCTCTCACTGAACCTGAAGGTCACTGTTTCAGCTAGGCTATATAGCTGGGGAACTCCTGGGATTCACTGGTTCCCATCCCTTTAGTGCTGGAGTTTCAGCACATGTTGGCTTTAATATGAGTGCTAGGGATATGAGTTCCAGTTCTCTCGATTTTACAGCAAATGCTTTTCTCATTGGGCCATCTCCTCAACACCTGGAGCTCTTGTTATAAAAGACCTTCCTCCACCCCAAAGAGACAGAGTCCTCACTGCCTAAAAAGAGTCACCTCTTAATTCGATTACGCTATTAAATTTCAATATAGGAATCTTATATCCAGACCATAGATCACACTGAAAAACACAGAGACCCCAGCTATATGACGTGGTTGCTTGAGCTGAGAGGCTCATCAAACCTGATGGAACAACACAAGAAAGAAGTCCATGTGCCAAGACCCGCACCCCTCCTGAGCAAGAACATGGAGAAGTAAGAGATCATGTCACCCCAAAACAGAGAAAGAAGTCAGAAGCCCTGGAGCCTAACCAGTTTCTTAGAAAGGCCAACCTCTCACTGACTACTACACATCCCATCCTATGTCCATAAGTGGTTTTAATAAAGACCATTTTAACTAAACCAATGTGAGTAGGTTTATGTTCCTTCCAGCCCAGACAGACAATTGCTGAAGTCGGCAACCACGTCAAAATGATATGGTTCTGTAAGTCTTATACTTATATAAAATATATAGATTTCTAAAGCAGTTGGGCTTTTCCTGATGTCCCGTTCAAACCTGTTCTCAAATTAATTCTACAAGGCAGTTGTCCCCTAGCCTCAGCCCCTCTGTGCTCCAACATCTCTTGCTGCAACGTGCTCATGAATAGCACAGCCTCAGTACTCCTAGACTGCTCTGGTGATGACTCAAACCAAGGTCCTCATTCCATCATGCACCCTATGGGGAAATCCTGGAGCTAGTCTGGATTGTGCTGGGAGTTTCTTGTGGCCTTTGAAAAGGGTCTAGTCCTAGCCTAGTAGCCCAGAAGTCAGTGGCATGCGGCACTATCATAGGGTTATCCAGGTTTCAGAAGAACCAACAATGTCCAACTGAGCCCAGAGTCGAATTGTTTAGTGCAGGCTATTGTCTGAAGTGATTTAACAGATCCTGGGACTTCCGTTTGTCTTCTCCGACTCTGGTAGCCACCCATGCATCTGTGAACCACAACTGCAAACCCACTCTCTGTCTGGGACCTTGTCTTTTTTTTTTTTTTTAATTCCACTTAAAGATCTTCATCTCCACATTTTGATATCCTAATCCCAAGCTAAATTGACTCTGTTCCGTGGATCTGAGCCAGGAACTCTGGATGTAGTCAGATGTTTTTGGTGGTGTTTTAGTTTCCTAATGTACAAATGTAGTTCTGAGGTAATATAGGTTCTTTGACTTGGCTGGAAAGTCTGCCTTGGCAGTATCTAATTAATGCATTACCTTAGGACTTTGAAATGTTTCTTGGAAGGAGGTGGGCACTTAATACAAAAACGAAGTAAATAAGCATTTTCTTTCTTTAAAGGCAGGAGTTTTGACATGCAACAAATGCTTACCATAGAAAAACTTCAATTCAGTGTGCTACACTGACAAAAATCCCGAAGTAATTAGACGTCGTGCTAATTTAAATGAGAATACCCCATAGGCTCATATATGTGAACGCTTGGTCCCCAGTTTGTTTCAGAAGGACTAGGAGGGCTGGTCTTGTTGGAAGAGATGTGTCACTGGTGGATACATATACTTATGCATATACATCCTAATATATTTGAATTCTTGAGTCATTTGCTGATGACATCGATTTTTTTATACTTTAGTATTTTTTAATTATAAAATCAATATGTGAAGACCAAGTTGGAGTCTCAGCACCCACATGGCACCTCACAACCTGTGTAACTCCAGTTCCAGGAGATCAATCTCCCTTTTCTGGCCTCTGAGGTCAGAGAGACTGGGAGGAGAGAAGGAAGGGAAAGCTGCAACCAGAATGCAAAGTTAATTGATCAATTAACAAAGAATGGCCCCCAATAGGCTTATATATTACAATAGCTAATTATCAAGAAGCAGAACTATTTGAGAATTAGGAGGTGTGGCCTTATTGGAGAAAGCATATCATTGTAGGTGAATTTGAGGTTTTCAAAACCTCATGCTAGGTTATTTCTCTCCATCCCCCTTTCTCTTTGTGTGTGTGTCTTTATCTCTCTGTCTCAGCCCCTCTGCCTCTCTGTTTCTCTATTTCTCTGTGTGTCTCCTTGTCTTTTTGTCTCTCTGTCAAGGCCTCTTTGTCTCTGCCTCTGTCTCTCTGTCCTTCTTTCTGTCTCTATCTGTCTCTCTTTCTCTCTCTGTCTCTCTGACTCTCTCTGTCTCTGTCTCTCTGTCTCTCTCTCTCTCTGTGTGTGTGTGTGTGTGTGTGTGTGTGTGTGTGTGTGTTGTGCATAAGGTCAGCTACTGTTTGATCACCACACTTGACAACATACTTTCTGAAACTGTAAGCAAGTGCCATTAAATGTGTTCTTTTATAAGATATGCCTTGGTGGTGGTGTCAATTTATAGCAATGGAACAATGACTAAAACCATCCTAAAACTAGAATTACAGAGAGTTGTGATCCACCATGTGGGAACTGGAAAGTAACTGAACCTGGGTCCACTGCAAGAATAGCAAGTACTCTTAACTGCTAAGCCACCTCTATAGTCCCACCCACATAGGAATTTTGTTGGTGGTGTTCAATGGAGGAGCTACTAATTCCACCTGCTTCAGAAAACTCTTGTGAATCTTCTCGGATCAGAACTGTGCCCCTTGCATTTTAGCAAGCCTCAATAGCTAAAAAAGAAGGCCAAAGAGCTAGTTACTTGGTTGTCTGTTCATCTGTATAAGGCTAGGACTGCATCAGCTATAAGATAAATTCAGCATAACACAGAATTTAAGTTCTTGCTAATGCAAAAGCAATCTATAATAGTCATGGCACAACAGCTGAGGCATTCCATGTAGTCAGGAACCACAGTGCTCCTATCATATTATTCTGCTATGAATGGCTTCCAGTGTCACTTCAGGATCAACATTCTCCAGGCAGCCAGCTTAAGAGGATGAAGAACTTTCTGAAAAGTAACGTTCAGTAGAAAAATTCCAAAATCTTTATGCTGATATCAGATACCCTTCATAATATAAACCCAGATTCTTTGTGTGATCCTGTCTCTTGTAACCTCTCATTTCCCATGGCTGTCACGCATCTTCTTGTGGCAGCTTGAATACTGGGTACCCACTATACACCTATACATAAACCTATCTAGGGATGCCTTTTATTCTGCCTGTCTCATCACTATCCCGAATCAGTATCCTGTAACCTCTCTAAGTCCTACCTCTCTTTACATCCTTGGGGACAAGATGAACATGAGAATGGATGACGAATAAATTAGATGAATTTTTGGTTTTCAATATACAAGACTCAAGGGAAACAGAATATACCCCTGACAACACAAGGAACAGTCTCCAACAGCAGGACATGGGGCTGTGTTTATATTTTTATCTTTGACATCCATAAGCACCTCGGTGACATCTTAATGAAAATTGCAGATGATGTAAGACATGAAAGGAGAAAGAACATAGATTCTAGCATATCTGAATATTTTGGGACCTGATCGCATCAAGACAAGATTGAATGGGAATGAATGTAACAACCTGCACTTGGCTCTTTGAGGTCAATGGCAGAGCTCCAGAGCTTGGCAAGCACATAGAAAAACTTCCCGTTCCTACTTCACAGTGAGTTTGCTGGAAGCAATCAGTTTGGCTACTGAAAATGGTCCCTAAATTTTAGTTGAATTAATAGAAACATGACGTCCATAAAAGGAAAAAAGATAATTTAGCTCTCTTTTGCTCTGACTCAGTGAACTTTATGGTAGACATACTAGTGGTCTGTTTTAGTTTCATTTCTCTTGTGATAGTGAAATACCTTGACAGAAAAAAAAAAGGTTTACAAGCCTGGGTTACAGTCCATCGTTACTGGGAAACCAAGGCAGGAACTTGAAGCAGCTAGTTACGTTACATCCATAGTGGAGTGGAACCAAGAAAAATGAATGCACACATGGTTTGTGCTCTGCCAGCTCTCTCACTGTTAAAGTCTAGGGCACTAAAGCTGGAAATGGAGCCACCCACTTTCATGCTGTGTCCTCTCACATTAAGGCAATCACAGACATGCCCAGAGGCCAACCTGCTCAAAATAATTCCTAACTGAAATTATTTTCTCAAGTGAGTCTACGTTTTGTCCAGTTGACAGAACCAACCATCACACAGTTGTATTTCTTCAGCCTTCCGTTATCTGCCTTTTGGCATGTGACTAAAGGTTCTCCCACTAAAGAGCCAGAGTTGCCCTCTCCACATTTGCCATAGATTTTGACCATATGACTTATGTCCAAAAAGTTAGAGAAACACTTCTACAATGAGACTAGATGTCTTCTGCATCTGTTGTCTTAATATGAAGTTCAGAAGTTGGCTATGATGGCTTGACTATAAAGTGACCCCCCACAATAACTTCTGTGGAATGTTTGTTCCCCAGATGGTAGCTCAGTCACTGAGAGATGAATGAATCATGAAAGATATGGCTTCTTTGGTGGATAAACCCATTGATGGATTCAGAATTCCATGGCAATTTGAAAGGTGATGGAAGCTTCTGGATGTGATGCTCAGTTGTAGGAAGTAGGTCTAGTCAGGAATAAACCTTTGAAGGGCATTTTGTCTCAGACTCCACTTCATCTCACCCTGTTTCCTGGTCACTGCAAGGGAAGCAACTCTATTTTCCCACACCCCTCTATTGTAATGTCAGAAACAATGGTGTCAACTGACTGTGGACTGAAACCTGTTAAACCTTGAGCCCAAATAAACTTTTTCTCCTTTAACTTGTCTCTCATAGGATTTGTCCTTATGATAAAAAGAATTGACTAACACACCAACCCACTGGTCCTGCAAGGACAACAAAGACACCTAGTAATACTGCCTGGCCACAGCTGAGCCCAGCCAAGATCAGCTGCCCCAGAGATGTAAGAGAGTCCACTCAAATCCACAGAATTATCCAGCCAAGCCCAACCTGGATGAGCTGTCCCCAGTAAGCCCGCTTCTACATTCCCCTCAAACATCCCTGGTCTGTTGTTATGTTGCACAAGAACCCTGTACATTAACTGTGGTGCTCAGAATCTTGAATGCATCCAAAAGAGGATGGTGGAGACCTGAAGGCTCACTAGGCATAAGGCTCATGAGACATAAGGACCAACTGATGGTGCCGGCATCTGTGCTGAAAGGGGTAAAAAACCCCAGAGAATGTGAACATGTTTTCCAAATTACATGAAATGCTGCCATCTAAGAGATGATCCAAATGTGTTCCCTCAAAGTCATGTATTGAAACCTTATGGTCAGTGGATAGATACGTTCTATTCTCTTTTTGTTTTTCTCTTAGTTCTGCGTTGTCTTACTATTGTAGTACTGAGGCTTGAACCCAGGGCTTCATGTACAATAGACAGGAGCACTGCTTCTAAGGTATTGCTCCATCGTTTTTGTTTTTATTTTGAGACAGAGGTTCAGTATATTGCTCATTCTGGTCCTGCACTCACTATGTAGTTGAATCTTTTTGCTCCAGCTTCCAAAGCTATTAAGATTGCAGTTATGTGTCACCATGTCTTGTTCCAATGCAATAATACAGAGAGGTGGGACTCATCAAGCTATAAGTGATTTGAATGATGATATTCTTCGCTTCTTACATTTTTGTTTCCTAAAATACCGATATTCACTTTCTATAGGATTTTTAATATGTGTACATATATGTGTATGTGTGTGTGTATGTGGGCCATTACATGTGCCATGACACACATGTGGAGATGAATGGACAAGTTCATTGAGTCAGTGTTCTCTTTCTACCACATGAGGTTCCTAGGACTGAACTCAGGCCATCTTAGCAGCGGGCACTTTTACCTGCTGAGCAGTATCTACAGCCCTCACATACTGATTTAAAAAAAAAAAAAAGTTTTGTTAAGAAGATGATTAAGTCACAGGGTAGAACTCCCACAGATAAGATTATAAACCTTATGAAAGAGTTGGAGGGCAGGAGTATACTGTCTCCTGCTTCTGTACTGTGTAATGGCTCAGTAAAAAGACCCTCACAAAATGCCAAGTGTCAATACCTTGATCCTAACTTTCTTGGTTTCAAGGACTGTGAGCAATAAATTACTATGGGCGATGATTCACTCCATCTCAAGTATTTTGTTACAGCAGCACAAATGGAATAAGACAACGTATGCTTCTCAATACTTGAAGCTCTAAGATGTATGGATAGAGATGAAAGACCTGAGTTCTATCTTTAAAGCTGGTGTAGATTGATGCAAGGATTGAGAAGTTAATTCTTTGATGGAGATATTCAAAGCAAAGACAAGTGGTTCCCAGCTAGGTTTATCAAAGAGGATACTTAATGCTGGAGAGATCTCACCTGAGGCACTTGTGACCTTGCAACACTTTGTGAGACTACTACTTGCCTCCAAAAATATATGTTTCATCTCCCAAACATTTATAGGACCAAGGTACTGACACTTGACATTTTATGAGGGCTTTCTTGATGAGTCATTACACAGCAAAGTAACAGAAGACAGTATACTCACTCTCCCAAACATTCTTACAAGGCTCATAAGCCTATCTATTGGGGTTCCACCAGATGGCTTAATCACCTCCTAATGGCTTTGTCTCTTTTAAAAACTTTTATTTTAAAAAATCAGCATATGAGGGCTTTAGATATGGTAAAGATACTTGTTGCCAAGTCTGATGACCTGAGTTCAACCTCAGGAATCCCAAATATATGCTTCACCTCCCAAAAACCATCTTCCTGGGGTATTCATTACACTATATCTTCCTGCTGACCCTTGGCTTCATATCTCTGCTAAATGGCATCCTTCTGCAGACCCTAGAGACTTCTTTCCCAGCACCTTCTTAGGCTACTTTAGCTTGTCAATAGTCAGTCCCATTGCTCAACTTTGATGATGACAATTGTATGCTACTCATTCAGTATGCTTGGCTCCATGCTGGAAAAGAGCTAGCTCCTGTGGCATTCTGGCATACAGAAAAAGTTTATTTGGTGCCAGCTGCTGTCCCCATCATATTTTATATGTAGTGCTCTCCCTCCCCACATTACTGCCCACTCTTGCTAAATCAGAACTATCAAGAAGGTTCCCATCCTGAAACACAAACCTGGCTAAAAAAAGGTTTTGTTTTTTTGCTCCCGATGTGAGTAGAGAGAAAGAGAGCCTTTTTCACAATGATAAGCATTCTGCTACTAAGCTTACTTCCAGCCTTAAGGATGACTTTCTAATATGAATGACCTAGAACTTAGCATGTATGAAAGCCCCTGATTTTTACCCTGTCTCCCAGGAACACTTATATTTAAGTTTGCTTTCCTGCCTTGGAAGAAATCAACCTTGTACCTTGGGCAGGAAATTCACAATGAATCCTGATCTCCTTTGGGAGCCAGCCTCCCATGGGCTCCTCCAGCCAGCCTTGCTCTCATAAATAAGGATTTAAATAGAATGGGACAGAACGTGTGTGACTTAATGCCTCTGACACCAGCCCAAACAAGCAGCTGAAAGCAGAAATATTAGTCCACAATCCAATATTTCCAAGTACTCAGGTATGGGTAAGAATAGTCTTCAGTCTGGGTCTTTTAAAAGGTCATTTAAAAAAAATCTTGACCAATAGTGGAGAAAAGTCAAGATGGGGAGACAGACATAGTGCCCCAAATTAGCAACAGCGATCCTGTCAAGCGTGCTCCTATAAGCCAAGCCCAGTGGTCACAAAGAGTGTGTGGCCCTGGCTTGTCACGACTATTGATTGACTGCTCACAATATTGCAGGTGATTTAAAGAGTTTCCCACCACCTTGTTTGTTTAATGTCACCTCCATATGAGAATGTCAGCCTCTGACATGTTTGACTTCTCCACAGGACAAATGCCAAGCCATGTGCAGTTGTCCCACCGACACAGATTGTTCCTTACCCTCCATAACTACAATGACAACAATTTCTAAGTGCTTAATTTAAAAAAGAAGCCCTGACAAATTCCTGCTCCTTCCCTGATTGGTGGCCTCACATGACTCTGGGCATGGGGCCAGCCAAGCTTTGCCTGTTCATTTCTTCTCTGTGCTTATAAAAATCTTCCAATTCTGAGCCGCACTCAGACACGCTCAGAGCTGCTGGGTTGCAAGGGAGGGGTTAGAGGTAGCAGAGCTGAGGCTTTGAGGGGGAGCTAAAACTCTGGGGCCAGAGGCCAAACCTGGCCAGCTCAAGACAAACAGACTAGAGATAAGAGAGGAGGGGGAAGCACATGCAGATAACAGAAAACGAAGTTTATTTTTAAAAAAAAAAGAAAGCAGAAAATATTGGAAAGGCAAAACTCTCCATATGGAGGGGTGGTGTGGAGGAATTGTGGCAGGGGACAAGAAGAGGGGGGCTGTGAAGAGAAGATGGCACAGGAAAGGGACATGTAGGGGGAAAATGAGGGCAGAAAGAGCAGGGGAGGGGAGGGAACAGCTTAGAAGGCAAAAGGGTAGAAAGTAGAGACCAAAAGGAAGGGTGAATAAGAAAATAGAAGCAAGAAGGAAAAGAAAGGAAGTGGAAGCTGGGAACAACGGAGGGACACTAACCACCAAAGTAGGGCAGTATAGAAGAACACAACTGGAATAGATGACATGGGTTAGTTGACCAGGTGCCTGCCTTGATTCATGAGGCCCTGAGCTTTCTTTTTTTTTTTTTTTTTTCTTTCCTTCTTTTTTTCTTTGGGGGTGGAAATTTTTTTGGTTGATTGGTTGTTTTTTTTTTTTTGTTCCCAAGAAGTATTTATTTAATGTATATGAGTACACTGTTGCTGTCTTCAGACACACTAGAAGAGGGCATCAGATCTCATTACAGATGGTTGTGAGCCACCATGTGGTTGCTGAGATTTGAACTCAGGACCTCTGAAAGAGCAGTCAGTGCTCTTAACCTCTGAGCCATCTCTTGAGTCTGATTGGTTGGTTTTTGTTGTTGTTGTTGTTGTTGTTGTTTTTGTTTTGGGTTGGTGGGTTGGTTGATTAGTTGGCTGGTTGGTTGGTTGATTGGTTGTTTTTGTTTGTTTGGTTGGTTGGTTGGTTGGGGTTTCTTTGAGACAGAGTTTCTCTGTATAGCCCTGGCTCTCCTTAAACCTATTCTATAGACTAGGCCGGCCTCAACTCACAGAGCTTCACCGAAGGAGTGCACCACTGCCACCCAGTCTTTGTCCCTGGGTTTTTGTACCCAAGAAAAGTGAGCATGCTTGTTTATATTTGGAAGACAGAGGCAGTAGAATCACAAGGTCAAGGTTATTCTTGACTACATATCAAATTAGAGGCTAGCCTGGACAACATGAAACTGTCTCAATTTTTAAGTAAAAGACAAAAGGTGAGACAAGTAAGAAATGAGTAAGTCATAAAGGCCCCATGAATGGATCAATGCTGTTATCTTGGAATGGGGTTACTTAACTGGGTCCTGAAGTTGTTATATAAGGAGGAGTTTGGCACAATTCCCCCTGTCTCTGCCATGCTCGCTTGCCCTTTTACCACATTGCAGCAGAGCACAAAGATTTTCACCAGCTGCCATGCTCTGAAATTACCCAGACTCCAGATACATGAACCACAGAAAGATCCATTCTTTGTAACTTGGCAGTGCTGTGTTCTAGCTCCAACAGACTAAAGTAGCACCACTGGACTCAGGCACACAAAAGACTAGTTCTTTGTGAAAGGCAAAAAAAAAAAAAAGTTTAGCTCTCCAACCTTATGATATCTTGTTGTTTGATACTTTTAAAGCCAAATATAAGAAGAAATTAAGTTCATATTTCAATTCAAGACAGTTTATGTTTTCTAAAGTAATACATTTAGACCCCACTGTAAAACAAAACTAAATGATATTTTGCTTTTTCTTCCCAGAGGACATTTGATGATATCTGGAGACATTTTGAGTTGTGAGAGTTAGAGAGGGCATGGTGTGTTCAACAACTATAACACACAGGAACAGTGCCACAGCAGAAGATTAGCTGGCACAAAATGGTGACAGTACATTGAGAGATAACATGATAGTGGCAACCAAACCTGGAACCTAGGTAGACAACCAAAAATTTTTTGAGACCGGCATCTTAGGGTTTTACTGCTGTGAACAGACACCATGGCCACAGCAACTCTTATAAAGAAAAACATTTCATTGGGGTCAGCTTATAGGTTCAGAGGTTTACTCCATTGTGGTGGTGTAGTCACGTGTGGGAAGCATGACAGTCTACAGGTAGACATGGTGCTGGAGAGGTAGCTGGGAGTTCTGAATCTAGGTCTGCAGGCAGCAGGAAGTGACAGTGACACAATGGCCAGGTATGAGCTTCTGAGACCCCTAGTGACCCACCTCCTTCAATAAGGTCACACCTATTCCAACAAGAATACACCCCCTAATACTGCCACTTGCTATGGACTTATTGGGTGTACTTATTGTATTGTACACATGGTTTCTCTGTGTAGTCCTGGTTGTTCTGGAACTCACCCTATAGACAAGGCTGGCCTCAAACTCAGAGATTCACTTACTTCTACCTCCCTAGTGCTGGCTTTCAAGGCATGTTACGCCATACTCAGAGAGGTGGGTAGAATTTTGAGCTTGCTGTTTTCTCTACCGTTTGTTTGTTTGTTTGTAGGACAGGATCTTGACATTCTAGGCTGGTCTTGACCTCACTATGTAGCTGAGGATGACTTAAAATTTCTCATTCTCCTGCCTCTACATTCAAAGTACATGTGCCACCATATCCAGTTTGCTGGTACTGTTTTTAGTACTTGGTTGGTTGGCTTTTTTCTTATAACAATAAAATATAATATAATGTAAGACAAAAACTAACACATTGGAACTAGAAAAATAAAACAAACCAGAAAAAAGAAAAGAACTCAAGAGAAGGCACAAGAATCAGAGTCCCACTCATTCACACAGTGAGGAATCCCATAAAATATTAAAATGGAAGCTATTATACACAAGAAGACCTGGTGCAGACTCATAAAGGCCCTATGCATGCTGCTTCAGTCTCTGTGAGCCTTTCCACTTGACCCTGAAACACACTCATGTGTGAGAAACATTGGCAGAAAACTCTACTGTCCTACAGAAGAGCCACTAATAGGTGGCTAATTCAATGAATTAAAACAAAACAGTATCCAAAATGTAGTCCTTTGGTCACATTAGGCAATTTTAGGTGCTCAGTGACCACCTGCAATGGCTGACTAAAGGGCAACACAGACCTAGAATGTTTTTTGTCAGCACAAAAAAACCCTGTACACTGAAGAAGATGGCTTCTTACCCTCCAGAGGCTAAGCTACAGACAGACACTGGCTGAGGTCAGGTGCACAAGTCTGGAGTCCATCAGATTTATGAGTAAATCACAGTACTATGTGGTATTTGTGGACAAGTGTCAAGGATTTCTGTCCCTCAGTGTCATGGGTTCCTCTGAAAAATCTAGTGAGACCTCTTGCCTTCATCTAGTTTCTGTTACTATAACAGTATGCCTGAGATAGAGTGATTTATAGAAGAACGTGGTTTACCATGGCTTGTGGTTCTGGAATCTGAGAAGTTCAAGGGCATAATGGTGTCTGACAAAGGGGTCCAGACATAATGGAAGCTAAAAGGGTAGAGACAGAGCATTGAGTGTTCATAGCAACCACCCTCCTGATAAAGACATCAGTCCCCTTAACAACCTAATCCCCTTTGACAGGCCCTACCTCCCAGCACTCCCGCAATGGTAATCAAATTTAACATGAGTTTTAGAAGGGACAAACCATATTCAAGCCACAGCACCCATAGGCTGCATCTCAGATAAAGGTCTGTCAATGCACAAACAAAATACAATTACAAAGAAACCCAATTATATCAAAATGTAGTTATTAAAATAAAAAAGTACTGTGATATTGTAATATATATGTTTCTTTATTAACATAGTAATTAATAAGATAGAGTGGCAAGCCTAATAACTGCTGTAATTTCAAAGAAATGATGAGTGAAAATGATATTTGGTGTTCTGTGTATCCACAGTAATATGAGATGAAATAGCAGAGAATTTGACTGGAGACTTGGGGCTCAGATTCTTGCAAAGGCCTCCATGGTTTGTATTCTATGCTTATAATTGAAGGAAATGGGAAATCTCATTAGGAAGTTAATGGAAATAAAGAAGACGTTGTGTTTACCATGTACATTTCCTCGGGATGGGATTGGATGCTCTGGCGGGGTGACTCCATAGTTGTCTAATGACCTCCTATCCCTCTAACACAGCAGTCGTCAACCTCTGGGTCATGACCTCTTTGAAAAACCTCTAGACCCCCCCCCCAAATAGTTACATTACAATTCATAACAGTAGCAAAATTACAGTTGTGAAGTAGCAACAATAATAATGTTCTCCAACTTAATATCTTTATTTATTATTTGGGAATGTCATACAATACACCCTGGTCATACTCACTTTCCATTCCACCCAGGTACCCCCTTGTTTCCCATTACTCCCTCCCCCAAAAGAGAAAAATACACCAAGTCCAACTTGTGTTACCAATATACTCACTGGAGCATGATCAAACTCTTGGTGGTCAGTCCCTTAAAGAACCCTGAGTCCTTCTCCACCCATACTTCCAGAAACCATCAACTGTAAAGAGCTGCACCTCACTGTCCCTATCATAGTCCCTAAGAAATTGCTTCAATAGCTTCCTGTCTGGACCGTTTCGCTCCTTTCTTCTTGGGGAGGGGGGGACGTCACAGAAGCTCCAGTGTCTCTCATTCTCAGTCATGAATTTGCAGTCATGAACACCACTACAGAAGAAAGTTCCTTGCCCATAGCAACCAGAAGCAGCATGGATAATGGACCACAGCATGGTATCTAATGGCAGCATGGGCCACAGACATCAATATGGTCTCTGGTAGCAGCATGGATCACAGTCATCAACATGGTTTCTGTAGGTAGTTTCTGTAGGCCCTTCAAGGAGGCTTAATCGAGAAAATGAGCCATTCTGCATCTCAAATATCCTGCCCAGAGTCAGGGTGACCTTGCAGGTGGGCAGTACCCTCAGGGGCAACACTTGAGCAAGTTCCAGGCTGCTGTGTAACACCCTGCCCTCTGCACCAGCCACCCCAGTATCAGGCTGGACAGGATCATTCTTGCCATCAGAGGACAGGAGCCCAGGGTGGGTAATGTAAGCAGTATCAGCAGAGGCGGCGGCGGTGGTGGCTCCATGCAGTGACCAAGGCCATGCTAATGCATCTCTAGCTCTACTTCTCTCCGTCTCACACGCTGTTCTGCCCTTCCCCACTTCCCTAAGTCCATAAGAACCAATTTTGAAAAGCATCTTCCCATCTGCCTTGTAACCGTTTTTCCGGAGATACTGCTCATTCTGCAGGCTCATCCTCCTCTGCTGTATCTCCCCCTCGAAGTCTCTGTGGCTCTCCCGGGATCCTGGGAGTGGTTCCATAGCCCCCCGGGTGCTAGCAGTGGCTGCCACCTTGAATTGAGTGGCTGCAAAGGAAATAATTTTACAGTTGGGGTCACCACAACATGAGGAATTGTATTAAACAACAATGAATTAGGGAGGGTGAGAAACACTGCTCTAACAGGTCCTCTTCATGCTTTTGGTAGATATGAACAAAGACACAGAGAAAATGGGGTCAACAGATCTTTAGCCAATCTACCTGGAGGTAGTAGTGTGCACATGACTTCTGGCCTTGCTCAGTTAGCTGGACGACTCGTCTGACTCACCTGGAGCCTGACACACACAGGTTAGTTGGCTCTGTCACACCTAACTGCCTCCAAGATCAAAAGAGAAATGCATTCCTGGGCTGGGAAGACGGCTCAGTGGGTGAAGTACTTCCCATGGAAGCATGAAGACAGAAGTTTGGATCCTCGGCATCTGTTGTGAAAGCTGGGCACAGCAATGTGTCTGTGATCCCAGAGCTGGGGGCCGGTGGCAGGGACAGGCAGATCCTAGGGGCATACTTGCCACCTGGTTGATCTGAAACTGTGAGCTATGTTGGGTTCAGTGAGAGACCTACCTCAAAAGACAAGGTGAAAAATAACAGGAAAATACACTCAAATGCACACATATGTGCATGTATTCGTGTACGTACACATGCACATGTGCATTTTTACCACACTGGAAAAAACCCTGATGTGCTAAAGGCAGGATTCTAAGAAGTTCTGGAGAAACTATAGGGGCCCTTTTTCCCTGTGGAGCTGGATAGGGAAACCCCAGTTTGGGGAGAGAAATCTGAGGGCATTTACAAGATTTAAGGTCCCTGCTTGAATACCAAGACCAGTTCTGCACCAATATCCCTATCCCTCCCTCCCTCAACTCCAGAAAAAAGAAGAAAAAGAAGAACTCAGAGAAGTTCTGAGACTGTAGGCTCAGTGGGGCCAGCCTCCGTTGGCCACTCACATGGAGGCCTGGCAAGTCCTCAGGAAGGAGGTAACAAAATCAAAAATAGCCTCTCCTCCAAAGAAAAAAATTAAAAATAGATTCCAACCCACATGAAAATTTGGGTGGAAAGAAAGGAAAGGAAAACAAAATGAATCATCTTTATGTGTTTTTGCTGAGCGAGAGCCTGTTGCCATGGCTACAGGGCCCTGTGTGTAGGCCTGGTCTTTTCCAGCAAGTTCAAGGCCCACTAAAGAGCCAATGGGGGGGGGGGTTCCTATTCTCAATATGTTACAGCCATTGGATCTGCAATCTTCCAACACAGTCGCTGCCACCAAGCTGGTTGTATTAATGACTGTCATGATTAATTTACTGTTTCCCTCCACTGTAATCTGTGTATTGCTGTCATTGAACAAACGACACAACTGGCCTGGATCTCCTGTGTGGTTAGGGAACTCTTGCCTGGTTTTGCCATCTAGACAGTTGTGGGCGGTTATGTGAACGTGTGAAGGAGCCTGCTCTTAAATCACAGAGTAGGAACACTGGCTTTGCACCCACACCAAGCAGCCGCTATGTGCCTTCCTGGTGGGCTGACTGCATTCATGAAAGTCCCCAGAGAGGCAAAGAAAGATAAAGTGATCAGCAAGACCCCAGGAGGGGCCTCTGTGGCTGGAAAACCACAACAGCACTGATCCCTCCAGCATATGATCAGCTTTTGATCCGCTTGCAAAACAGTGTTCCACAACCCCGTACCTCCCAACCCTGGTTTAGAAGAACTGAGTCTGGGGGGCGTTTTTCGTTAGAATTGGAGTTTGAGGCTTTACCTCAAACTGTAAAACATAGCTCAGAGCTCTGGTGAAGCATCTCATCTAGTACTAGATGAGTACTAGAAACAGTAGTGGTCTGCCTTTAGGACAATATGTTAAAACTTCAGACTTGTGAAATAAATGCACTGGGCAGTGGGGGGATGCAAAACTTGATTCATAAATAATTCTTCCCTTCAAAACAATTGGCCTGGTGATGCTCCACATAGGAAATGAAAGACACATGTAATCTTAAATAGTATCCTCTGCCACACAGGGAGAAAGGCTATTGGAGATATCTGTGGGGCAGTTGACAAAATTACAATATAAATTGTGAATCAAAAATGAAGCCTTGTATTGATGATGAATTTCCTGAAACTGAGAACTGCATCATGTCTATTCTTGGGAGACAGTGAGGTATTTAAGAATGGACAGTCATAATGCAGGCAACCTCTGTGGTCTGAATGTCTATGTCTCCCACTGAAAATTCATGTTGAAATTCCACCTCTCTAAGTGATGGTATTAGCAGCCAGGGTCTTTGGGAAAAGATGAGGCCCTAGGAATGGAGCCTTCAGGAATTCATGAATGAAATGAGTATCCTTATAAAAGAGGCCTCGGGAAGCAGGAGGTTTCCTGAGTTCAGGTCTACAAAGCAAGTTCCAGGACAGTCAGGGCTGTTACAGTGAGAAACACTGTCTGGAAAAAAAAAACTAAACCAACCCAAGAGAGACAGAGACAGAGAGACAGACAGTGAGACAGAGACAAAGACACAGAGAGACAGAGACACAGAGAGATAGGGAGACAGAAAGACAGACAGAGACAGAGAGAGATCCCAAGGATATATCACCTCTATGAAGACAGAATAGGACAGAGTAGAGCTGTCTGTGAACCAGAAGTGGGTCCAAATCTTCTAGCTTCCTGGTTTATGGAGGGCCAAAAGAACCCCAAGGCACATGTGAGAATAGAGCACACCGACTGCTAAGAACTGGGAAGCTGCCCTTACTGCTGAATAAGCTAGCATATTAACCTTGGGCTTTCCAGGCTCCAGAAGAGAGGGGGGAAATGAGTTTCTTTTTGTTTAAAAGCCAACCAAGTTAATAAAAACAGGAACTTACCCTTGAACAATATAAAAAAGATTTTGTGCAGTCATACCTTGGGATCTGTGGAGGATTGGTCCCAGGCTTCTGTGCACGAGTACATGTGTGCACAGACAGACAGACAGACAGACAGACAGACACACACACACACACACACACACACACACACACGCACGCACACACACACACACACACACCAAATTAATTAACTTGCTCTTTACAAAGAAAACACAGAAGTAGAAAGCTTGGATTGGTCAGCTTTGGTTCACACTGTATTTGCTATATCTGAAAATTCGAGAAATAATCCAACATTTAAATGTCATATGTCAGAGTTAGCCTTAAGAAGCTGACTAGAAACTGATCATTGCGTGTCTAAACACTCCAGGAAGGCTAATGATATAAAAGGAAACTGGAGCAATTTGGGAAAGAGTTTTATCTGGGATGAGTCTTCAGATGCCCCACCCTCCTTATAAACTGCTATAGTGACTTCATGTAGCTTACCCACATCCTCTTCTGTGCTTGAAATCATCTCTAGATTATTTAGAAGGCAACATAAGTGCTATGCCTAACTATATTTTGGAGTTTTGTTATTGTTTGAATTTTCTAGTTTTGTTGTGATGGTGGTGGTTCTGGTCTTGTGGTTGGAGACAGAGTGTTCTGTGGCCCAAAATGGCCTTGAACTCACTGTGTAGCCAAGGATTGACCTTGAACATCTAATCCTTAGCCTCCATCTCTTGAGAATTACAATTCTGTATGCACACTACTGTACCAGGCTGGGGATGAAACTCAGAGTCTTGTGTATTCCAGGCAAGCACTTTATCAACTCAACTATATACCCACAGCTCTGAACTATATTAATCTACAACTGCTTGAATCCATGGATACAGAAGGTTGACTATATATTTATGTAATGTGTGTGTGTGTGTGTGTGTGTGTGTGTGTGTGTGTGTGTGTGTGCAGACAGATACAGAAAAAAAGATACACAAATGATATGAAATATAAAATGTTAAAAATATGCAAAAGTGAACCAGGATGCAGTGGCTCACATCTGTAATCCCAGTATTCAGAAGGCTAAGACAGGAGTATCACTTTGAATTTGAGGTTTGGACTACATAGTGAGTTCTAGACCAGTCCAGGCTATAGAGTGAAAACTGTCTCAAAGGGGACAACAGTGTGGCTGTGTCTGAAAGATGGCTGTATCTTTTGTACTCTGATCACTCTCCAACATCCCAATAAGTCTAAAACTTTTTCCAAACAAGACTTTTTTTTTCAATTTACTTCACTTTTATTGTATATAATTAGCACTTCGAGTGTGTATAAGCATTATTTAAACCCATAAAATTCAAATTGAAGCCAACTTCTTGGGGCTAACTCAGATACATGACACTCAAATACATCCAGGATTATTTCTGGCATCATTCACATATAGAAAATACATTGTGAAACAGAGGTGACCAATACAAGTTTTCTAGCTTTGTGGTTTTATAAAACAATAAAATAAAAATTAAAAACTAAGGGGCTAGAGTGATTGCTCGGTGGTTAGAGTGCTTGTTGCTGTTACAGAAGTCCTGGGTTCGATTCCCAGCACCCACACAACAGCTCACAGCCATCTGTAACTTCAGACCCAGGGAATCTGATGTCTTCTGACTTTAGCCAAGTATGGAGCATATACAGAGTATATAAATACATGCAGGTAAAACACTCATATACATAAAATAAAAAATAAATTTAAAAACCAAAGTTGCTATCACTTTGTGTGTGTGTGTGTGTGTGTGTGTGTGTGTGAGCATGAGGTATTTAAGACCACAGCATGCATATGGAGGTCATAGAGCAACTTGCACTTGAAAAGAGCTTAAACCCTAAAAGGAATACTCTAAGAGCAAAATACATACCAAATTTCACAGACAAAAAAAAAAAAAAAGATGAAAAATAGCCTGGGTTCTGTTTCTCCATCACATGGGTCCTAGAATTAAACTTGGGTTGTCAGATTTGGCAGCAAGCTCCTTTACCCACTAAATCCATCTCACTGGTCCATCTGCACGACCCCCTCTACCATAGTTTGTTATTGTTATTGTTCATGGTGGCAGTGGTTGGTTGGTTGGTTGGTTGGTTGGTTGGTTTTGAGACAGGGTCTGAGACTATAGGTCAAGATACCCTGGAACTCACTGTGCTGTCAAAGTTGGCCTCGAATTCATAGCAATCTTCCAACCTTATCTTTCCAAGTGCTGGGATTGCAGGCAATTGGCCACCACACAAGACTTTCAATATTAGTTTCTATGATGATGGCAATATTGGGTGTGTTCACTGTCCAGTGCCACAGCGTATAGCTACAAGCAGCTACTGAGCACTTTAAAGGAGAATAGCCACAACAGAAAATACTGTAAATTCAAAATACACACCAAGTTTAACAGACCAGGTACAAAAGAAAAAAGAAAAATTGTGTGTGTGTGTGTGTGTGTGTGTGTTTAAATGTCACCTGCTTCTTGTTTTTAAGATAATTACCAAAAATTTAAATTATATGACTCATATTTGCAGCTCATTTTACACTTATACTGGGTGAAAGGGGTCTAGAAACTTGCAGGAGCTGATTTTCCCTTGCTCTCCTGGCTCAGGTGTCTGTGACCGCAAAATACTCTGAGGAAACTCCTATGAGCCACATGTGTAGGCAAGGCCAAGGGTTGGTCAGAAAATACTCTACATAGATAAAGAAGCCAAATTTTGTAGGAACCTGTTTGTTCCAAGCCCATTCTCCCCTTGTAGAAGGGGAGACTGTCGGGGTGACTGTTGGAGTCTCTATTCCTTCAAGAGAAAACAAAACAAAACAAAAGAGCAGCATGACCAGCTCTTGAGTGGAGGGAGAATCAGACCCCAGAGCAGTCAGCTTCTTTCACCAACAATGCCTATAAAAAAGTCTGATGTGTTCTTCTAGCAGCTTCCATTTTTCATCAAAAGGCCCACGATGGGGGTTCAGTAGACAGGCATTTGCAGCCAAGCCTAACAACCTGAGTTTGATCCCTAAGACACATGTGCAGAAAGAAGAAAAAGTTGTTCTCTGACTTCCACATCTGCCTCACAGTACTTGCCTTTATCTGTGCACATGTATGCACACGCATCTAAACATTTAATAATAGAGAGATGAAGTCTATGTTCTACAGCCACACCTCCCTCTTCCATGCTCCATGGAAAGAATACTCCATACCTGGCCTTGACACAAGTAATCATAGCTCTTGAGAGTCTAATGCAGGAGGATTTTGAGTTCTAGGCAAATCTGAGCTACAAAGAGACCTTGTCTCAAAAAAAAAAAAAAAAAAAAGAGGAAAGTAAAATAAAAAGAAATGGTCACTGTGTAACCTGACTCTGTCTGTCATCATTCATCCTTGAAACCCCAATCACCATTTCGAGAGGAAGTCTGGGCTACAGAAGAGGTCATCCAAGAACTCAGCTGGCAGCCAGACTCAACTACTGTATACTATGCATCCCTAGACTTTCTAATGGCTCCAGCCCTTAGACTTCCTGATGACACTCCAAGCACCGGAAAGCAGAGACAAGCAGTTTCTGCTAGGTTCTGTCTCAGTTGCTAGCTAGCAGAGTCTGCAAGGATTTTAATAAATGGTCTCAGGCTGCTAAGTTTGAAAGTAATTTGTCTTACAGTAGTACCTGGAACATCCAGAGGATAGCCATAAACATCTGCACATTATTGAAAGAGAGCACAGCTGCAATGCATGCTGGGGCATGAGGTTGAGAACTGTTGGTTAATCTTCTTTGTCAAGTTGACCGGATTTAGAATCACCATGGCAACACACCTCTGGGCGTGTTTGTGAAAGTGTTTCCAGAGAGGTTTAACTTGAAGGGGGGAAAGCTCTATCCTGAATGTAGGTAGGGTCCTGGACTAAACAAAACAGAAAAAGTGAGGGGGGCACCAGCACTAATCACACTCAGCTTCCTGTGTGTGGGACCAATCTCGTTGTCCGCCATCCATCGCATCCCACCATGATGAACTTGGGCCCTCACATTGTAAGAGAAAATGAGCCCTTCCTTCCTTAACATTGCTTAATTAGGGTATCTTCCTACCGCAACAGGACCATAAAAACCTGATAATCAAAGGTATGAAACAATAAACACTTGGCACCACCCTTCAGTGAAGTCTAGCACGTCACAGGAACACCAGCTGACCTCCCAGTGCCAGCCAATAGTCTAGCAGCTGCTCAGTAGATCTCCATTAGGTTTTTTTAGACTTATCGGTGTCTTGGAGAACTCTTTGGAGGGAAGAGTCAAATAAAATGCAGAGCTGCTTTAAAAGTACCAAGTTTGACATTAAATAAGTGTTAAAATATGCATCGCCCTATTACCTTTCAGCTCTGGAGAACTCCAATCACGACAATAATTAATATAATGGCTTGATTTATTGCTACTCCTCCTCTGGATTGTATTTATTTGTTTTGTTTTGTTTTTAATGTTTGAATCATGCAAGCAGGCTGACTAAGGTAAAAGGCTGTGGAGGATGTTCTACCAGGAACAGGGAGGGAGGGGCGACACTAAAGATAGAAATAGAGAAAAAACACATGCAAATATAATTTATAAAATTAGCAACATACAGGGAAAGAGATTATCTGCATACTTGAAAAATACGATGGCTCCAGGCAAGCTAGGAAATGAGGTCACGGAACAGTTTGAAAGAACCCAAAGGCTGAGTGGCGGTTAGAGCACACACTCAACTGACTGCCTTTGTAGTCCAGAACCTAGCAATGATCCATGGGAAAATGCTGGTTTGGCCTTGAGAGTTTGGGTCACAGGATGGGGAAATAAAAGGTGTCTACCAACCCACCACGTTCAGTCATCCACAAACACTTCCAACCCTGCACAAGAAGAAGGCACCCATTTGCCTACACAAAATGCCTATGGGTCAGCCTACTAAGCTGAGTTCCCTGGCAAAAGTGGAGCAGAGAAGTAGAATATATGGGCCTGTCCCAGAAAATGGCAAATCCACAATCGAAAGGTAGGAAAAACCTTAAGTGATTAGCCTCTGGGGTTCTGTACTGGCTGGTTTTGTGTCAACTTGAGACAAGCTGAAGTTATCACAGAGAAAGGAGCCTCAGTTGAGGAAATACCTCCATGAGATCCAGCTGTAAGGCATTTTCTCAACTAGTGATCAAGGGGGGAGGGTCCAGCCCATTGTGGGTGGTGCCATCCCTGGGCTGGTAGACCTGGGTTCTATAAGAAAGCAGGCTGAGCAAGCCAGGAGAAGTAAGCCAGTAAGTAACATCCCTCCATGGCTTCTGCATCTTTGGTGATGAACAGCATTGTGGAAGTGTAAGCTGAATAAACCCTTTCCTCCCCAAGTTTCTTCTTGGTCATAATGTTTGTGCAGAAATAGAAACCCTAAGACAGGTGGGAAGGAGGGAACTCTGGAATAGCTGTCCTGCCCCCACTTCATGCCTCTCCCCCAGCATCATCTTATTGTTTTTAATCTAGGGAAAGCATATGAAGGAGATTTTTGTAATCCCCAGATTACATACAAAATCATGGAAGCTGTGCCTTTAACTTCCCAAGACCAGAGAAATTAGAAAGCAAAATCAGATCTCAATTACTAAGAATGTTTGGGGAGGACCTTCCTCACTTTGATCATAACTAGTATTGCAAACAGATTAATATGTATGACGTGGCATACCAAATCTAGAGGAGAAAGGCTCAGAGAGATAACTGGCTCCAACTCACAACCCACTCACTCATAAACAACCCCCACCAAATCCTGCAGGTTTAGCACAAAGAGTGTCCCACGGGGCATGGCACCTGGTAATGGAGGTCCATAGGAATGGGCCTTGTGGGGGCAGGGGAGCAATCTCTTGAGATGATGCCCACAGACAAAAAGCAAGTCTAAGTTGGCCTGTGTGGATAGTACGTCCAAGGATTCATAGCCTAATGGAGTAGATTATGAAAGCCCCTTTGCTTGTTCAATAGCTCCTTCCATTCACTCAAGTCCATGTGAAGCAGAAAGAAAGGGAACTTGGAGAGGGCCTTTTGGGTTTCTGAGCCAGCTTTCAAAGCATTGGAAGATGGAGAGAACAGACATCTCAAGAGGCCCCTTTGGAGGCAGGTGTGGCCCAGTGAAGCATAGAGAGCACCAACAGTTGGATGAACATTCCCCATACACTATGGCCAGCCTGGCCAGCATCGTGGAACAGGCCTTTCTGACAAAGAAGGCCATTCACAACTTGATTTGGCAAGAAATTTGCTAGCTGTGCCTAGCTGCCCAAGTGATGTCCCAGAGGCAGGGACAGCTTTCTATAGGAAGCTGGCCAAAGGACCCCACAGAACAGTGCTTCTCAAGTGATTTGTGGTAAAGGACCTGTCATTTCTTGTTTGGTTGACTTTTCCTCCCAATTTTCACAGACAAATCTCTTGTAGAATACAACCAAAAATGAACAGCTACAGGAGGGGGAAATTGCATAGTTTAAGCCGTAAGTTTTAATGGCCTTTGGAATCAATAGACAAGGAATGACTCTGACACAGAGAAGTTCTAAAATATTTCTTCTTGATTTCTGTGTTAGGTTGTCACTTACAGGGTAACAGGCTGGGGCTGAACACTGTCGTGTTTAGGTCTGCACACTGTTGGAAGACCATTGCATAGGGGACTCTAACATGGTTGGACAAAGCTTCCTAGGCCTAACCAGTTATCCAAAACAGACAAGGATGTCACTGAGGTAGGACGTCTCAGGAAAAACGGAAAAATCTGACAGCCCTTTGTTGGGTGTCATATTCTACAGATGTTAATGGTTATGACATGTCTCCAGGGGACAGAGCTAGGACACTAGTATATTTAGGCTCCTTTAAATGGGGAAGCCAGGACTCAGGGCAGGACTGGGTATTTTTCAAGTTCACAAGGAGGTTATGAACTAAGATATTCCTTAATATCGATGTGCTCTTTCACCAACTTCCTTATTCTGGTGAAGATACCATTATGTACATGAGTGTCCCCAAGGAACCTGTTTTCCCTTCAGGGACTCCTCTGCAGTTGCTGACAATGTCAATGGGCATCATTCAGATTCCTCTGAGCCTTCTTAACTACCTTCTTCATCCTATTTTCTCTGTGAAAAGTAGGAGTTGGAACCTCTCTGAAAAAAGACACAGGATCCCCAAGTGAGAGAACTCTGGTTGGCAGCAAGAGCCACCAGACCCATCTTGGATGATTCCTCTCACCCGCTGATGACTTGAACTTTCTAGAATGGGGAAGGGCATCTGAGATCTGGACCCAAGTCCTCATAACGCCATGACTCACCATCTCAGTCTGCTTTTCTTATCTCAGTTAGGAAAAGGGAGGGATGTGAAACTCTTTCCCAGCCAAGGAAGGCACCTACAAGCCAACACTGGGGACCAGACAAATCCACAGGCTCCTGGCCTGGCTGTTGCCAGCAACAGAAAATCCTGCCAGGGCCACTTCCGTCTCTGCCAGCAGATGTCACTGCAGCCTGACCTCAGGTTACCAAAAGGGCACCACTAATTTTGGCTTTGAAGCCCTAGGAAACCAGACACAAAGTTTCATGCTCCTTTTGCTGTTCTCTTCTGGCTTGCTGACTGCAAGAAAGACTTGTTTTGTCCCTCTGTTTTACCATCTGTGAAATGGACATGTTCCCTTTCACTCCCCCTCTTCCCCAAAGAAAGGATTCAATGGCCATGATATTAAAACTAATTAGTTCCCACCCTCCCCAAACGTCAGTTCTTCCATCTATCAGAGAGCCCAGTGACAGTGCACTTGCCTTCCATCTACCAAAACACGTAGCCAGAACCACCAGAACCACCGTCACCTATTTCTGTTTCCATAGTAATGAAAGAGTTAAAAAAAAGGAAGAAGAAGAAAAAAACCTCTAACAAAATAAGACACCTAAGAGGCATAAACAAAATATGTGATGGTGTGGGAGACCGTAAAGTTTTTATTGCCACCTGTTTGGAAGACCTGCATAATTCAATCATGCTCCTGGCATTTGCGGCATTTGAGAGGGAAGCAATCACCCCAAAGTTGTGGCAATAAAGCCTTTATAGCCCCCCCATGCTGGCACACCCACTTTCAAGGTACAAAGCCCCAGTTTGATAAACTTCCACTTCTCATATCTGCATAATAGAAATGGACGAGATTTTTCAACTTGGGCTGCTGGAAAGCAGAACTGGAAGCCCTCCTGGAAGCAACTCTAGCTCATCTAAGTGGAATTATCAAGCCCCGAAGACAGGACCTTGGGGCTCAACAGAGATGCTCCAAAGATTCTTCCCTTTTCCCCAGGTTCTAGTTGAAGGTCCTATCTCTCCTGAGTCCTAGAACCTCACTATCAGCATGCTCCATTAGAAAGCACAGGAAGTGAGAACGCTTGTCTAAGGTTAAATGTAGGAAAGAAAGGTCCTAACTCAAGTAAATACCCGATGTTCCTCACTGTCAGCCTCACACACACACACACACACACACACACACACACACTCCTCTAACTTTCAGGTACCCTCTCCCTCAGTCTGTTGGGGACAGGCCATGGCTGTCCTAGATGCCTCTCCCTCTCTTGGCAGATTACTACAGCCCTGCCAGGACTCAGTGGTAAAAGTTTGAACGTGTCTGCAGAGCTTAATCAAATGCTAATTCTGTGTGGTGAAAGAATTTGCTGGAATCTGCAAGGGAGCTCCTGGCAGCAAGAAAATGCATTGATTCACTCCCAAATCTGCTTTGCCCAAGCCGGGTGCGATTTAGAGCGTAAGCTGTATTAAATCACAAAGTGCTGCGTGGATCATACAGCCATCCTTTGTGTCGTTAATGAAGGGAAAAACAGGGCTTTATTCTGAAGCTTTGTGTATAATCAGATGCCATGTTGTAAAGCTCTGGAAAACACACCAGAAATCATAATTGGGAGGAAATAAAAGGGTTAGTCCAAAACAGCGTATGCAAATAAGGAGGAAAAAGAAACTGCCCCCAAGATTTGTGCGTTTCAAGAATCAACTTTTAATTCATGCACAGGGAGATTACAGAAGGGGAGGAGCGGCCTTTAAAATAGTATGAAAAGCTAGTTTAGATGTAAATGAGAGATAATGGGCTTTCACCAGGAAATAAGCGCAGGGGCCAAGTTTGTGCCCAGGGCTGGGGGAGGGGGAGGCAGTTTGGCTTCTGGTTGTCTTCACTGCTGCAAACATACTCAGGGTTTGCAGCCTGGTAAGGAAGGGAAGGTTTCGTGCCATTGGCTATGGTTAGCTGCAGTAGGAAGAAGAAAAGTCCGGCTTGCCTATAGAAGCTCCCAAGGGTTCTGGGATCTGGCTGAGTTGAGGAAGAGGTAACATGGGTTGTTGTTTTAGAACAAAAATAGACTCCGTGGTGTGATCATCTCAAGGTCGCCTAGGAAAGTGTTTGGGGTTTTGATGCCTGTCTTACGTTCAGCTGGAGTTTAAGGAACGCTGTGCTGAGCCCTCCCCAGCCCTAATTCACTAATGATTTGCTTATTAGTTCGGATCAGGGAGCCGGTTTCTGGAGAGATGTGAATTGCCATTGATTTAATCCTCTTCCCAGCACGCACTCCTGGCCTAGGGTGAGGCAGCGAGGAGAGAGGGGGGTTGTCAGCTGGTTCAAGAGCAAGTTGCTGCTTCTCCTGCCTGGCTTTGTCTGTCTCCCCGACCATCTGCTTTCAGGCAGAGAGGAGGAGCTCATGGGTGGAAGAGCTGAGCCCAAAAGCTCAAAGCCAGGTCTGTAGACCTGTGTGTCTCTGGGTAACTGATGCTGAGCTCAGACTTCTCCTTGGGAAATACAGTATGTGGGCAAGATATTGCGGTGGCGTCTCATTAAACTAGACCGTTGGGGACAGCATAGTTCTCACACTGTCTATTCAGTATGTGTCCTCACTTAAGCCACCCACTAGCCTCTCAAGTAGATAGCCTCTACAATTTACAAGGGAAGAAGCTGAGTGTCGCTGAAGTTAAGTAGCTTGCCTAGGGCCGTACAGAGAGAACACTGGAAGGCCAAGGTGTGCATCTCCAGGGTATTCAGTCCACACCACTGTGCCTCATGGCCAGTCCAAGCCTGCTTCACCTTACGTGAGCCATCTCATGTGTCTTTTTCTCTCACCAGTGCCTGATATCAGAAGCCTGTGGTCTCCTGCTGCTCAGGAGGGGAGGCAAGAGGAGCTCAACTTGGAGACCTGCCTGGACTACAGAGGGAACCCCTGCATCAAAATAAATGGGGGAAGGTCAAAGAATAGAGTACCCTGCTTCCTCAGCATACTCCAGGCCTATGTTAAAGTCCCCTAAAAGGCTAGCACGTTTAGTCATTAGGCTAACTACATCTTTTGTTTGTTTGTTTGTTTGTTTATAGTACTGGGGCTTGAACCCAGGGCTCTACCACTGAGCCGCTTCCCCGGCCTCTAAGTAGGTCATCTAATGATAGTAGAGGGCATAGCAATCTCCTACCTATTCAAGAGGGAGAGGTCTCTTAGTGGGTTGATACTGGTTGGTTGGTTTGATTGTTTGTCTGCTTGTTTTTTGAACGGGGAAAGATGCACAACCCACACCTAGGAGCCTAATTCATTATACGTCCCAGCTCCACGTCTTTACCCAGACAGTTTCTAACACTACCCACCCCCACTCTTCTCCAAACAGCATCACCCAAGTTTAATCTTCCAATAAACTGACCGTCACCTTGTCCCCACTCAAACTTTCCACTCTTGAAGAGTCCACCTTTCTAACCACCATCACACGTTTCACTCTCACCTGAGGGCCTGTTATCCCATTCTCCACCCTCCCTTCAAGCCTCCTTGGCCATTCCCATTCTAGAGCATCTTCTACATTTGCGAGTTGACTACTGAGTAAAACATGGGCCTTAATTTGTGGTTTCTTTGAAAATTGCTTGTGGATATCTTTTCAATCCCAGCAAGCCAGGCTGTTCCTCAAAAGAGATCCATTCCAGAGTTCATTCCATTCGAGAATACTAGGAGGAGACCAAGGAGAATTCGTTTCTAAGAAGTAACTGTCTATGGTTAACTGGTCCTTGAAGTCAGTACTCAAAGAATCTAGTCATCCGTTGCTAGTGTGTGCTCCAGTGCTGCAGTAGGCATTGAAGCCGCTGAGGTGAATGAGACAGAGGCTCTGCCTTTCTATGTAGAGTACCCTTTGTATCAGGGGAGCAGGTTTGGAGACTGAGTTTGTCTGTGTAGCCTTGGCAGTCCTAGAACTCACTCTATAAACCAGACTAGCTAACCTCGAAGTCAGAGATGCGCCTGCTTCTGCCTCCTAAGTACTGGAATTTAAGGTCATGGGTCACCATGCCAAGATAGAGTATCTTTTATTAACCTCACTTTTTATGTCTGTGTGATTTGCCTACAAGTAGTCCATACACCATGTGATGCATTCAGTGCCTGTGGAGTCCAGAAGAGGGCAGTGCAATCCCTGGAACTGGAGTTACAGGTGGTTTTGAGCTGCACTCCCAACCCCATGTGGATACTGGGAATTGAGCCCAGGTCCTCTGTAAGAACAAGTGCTCTTAACCGCTGAGCCATCTCTTCAGCCCTATGCAAAGCATCTTAACTGAGACAAGGAGTCATTGTGCATGTATGTCTCCTACATGGTGCTAAGCTGTCAAACCTAGTTGTCAAGCTGTCAAGCCCCACATTTGTTCACTAGTTTATCTCCACCTCATAGAACAGCAGAAGGAATGCTCAAGAAATAAATCCTGAATGTGGATGTGCAGAGAAATTTCACAGGATACCTTGCTTAGTCTTTAACCCGGTGCTGGAAGCTTAGTGCAGCACCTCCATTTTACGGATGGACAAGGCAAACTTGCACAGTTTATGTAAGTTTCTAGACACCATATGGGACAAGGAGGGGGACAACGATGCCACAGCTGGTTGCCTCCAAATTTATTTACCACACCTCTCGCTCACAGTGCCCTCTTGAGTTAGTAGGTGATGGGGCAGAAAGAATACAAAGTGGAAAGAAACAGCTTGAGGAAGGTTGAAGAGACGTGACAATTAAATGCAATATTGATCCCAGGTTGCATTCTGCATTAGGAAATGAGCATTCGGTGGGAGAACTATTGGCAAAACGGGAGTTTGTAGTATGGCAAATTTTTTTATTAGTGTAAACTCCCTGAATGTAAAAATGGTCTTGTGGTTTGGAAGTTCAGGCTGCAATATTTAGATGAGACATGCCATGATGCCTGGTAAATTCATTCTCATGTTTCCTCTCTCGCTTTCTCCCTCCCTCCCTCCCTCCCTCTGTCCCTCTCTCTCTCTCTCTCCCTCTCTCTTTCTTTCTCTCTCTCTCTCTCTCTCTCTCTCTCTCTCTCTCTCTCTCTTTCTCTGTGTGTGTGTGTCCCATTCTGCCCCTCCCCCTCTCCCCTTCTTCTCCTCCCTGCTCTTTCTTTTCTCCCTCATCCTTCCCTTTTTAGAGGTCTTTCTCTCCATCTCTCCACCAACCCACCACACACACACAAACACACACACACACACACACACACACACACAGAGAGAGAGAGAGAGAGAGAGAGAGAGAGAGAATTCTTGCCTCTACATCCCTACACCTACAAAATCCATATACCTGGTTGCTTGGATTTAAAAAAAAAAAAAAACAAAACACTAATGGGTTAGAAAAAAAGGCAAGCAATTACACAGACAGACAGATTAATTGCAAAATTAATAATTCCTAAATCAAGATGTAGGGTACATAGGTGCTCAATGTGCTATTCTCTCTATCTTTTCTGAATTTTGACACCTTTCCAAACAAAAAATTGAAAGAGGAGAGAACAGCACAGAAATTACCCTGAAATTTGTGCCCACATCCTCAAGGAAGGCTGGAGATCACAAATGCAGACACCTTGGTCCCAGTAAGTGCTCGATGGCTGTGAAAATGGATGCATTAGCTGAGAACCAGCTCTGCCAGGGACACTGAGAAGGAGCTTCTGCAGCTACTGATTCCCTTTTTTCTAGGTGTTTTCAAATGTGAGACTAAATTAACTACTCCATACTATTAAGTAACAAAACAGTCCATGTGAAAGAGCTCCAGCAGTAACCCAGGACAAGGTAACCCACCTCCACTTTGGAGCTCAAATCTGGGCCACTTATTACCTTGGGTAACATCTAAATGTCAAAAGGCAGGGATGGAGCCAGAGAGCAAAGCTTGCCCGTGAATACAAATGGGAACAGGCTTTAAAAATAAAGCCTGGGTTCAGATTCCAATACTCCAAATGCCAATCAAAAGATTCATTTATTTTTTAAGTATGTGGGTGAGAGTTGAGCGTCACATCTGAAAGGCAGTTATCCAGGAATAAGTGTGGATTCATCCTGTGGATTTTGAACTTCTGTTTGTCTGCTTCAGCTGCAGCCTTATTTTGTGGATTTTGTTTTTGGCTGCTTGATTTGATGTTTCCCACGAAAAAGGGGGGGGGGGTTACTCTTTGATTTCTTCTAATGGTTCCATATTTGTGAAATTTTTTTTTTCAAGACAAAAATAGTGATCAAGGGAAGAAAATCAGATGTGGCCTTACAAACATCTATTTGACATTAGGTTTGGGGAATAGAGATAGAATCTTCCAATTAAAGTAAATGGATATATATAAAGGACTTAAGTCCAAGATTTTGCCTTAAACAGAACAATAAGTTATGTCAGGGATGAATTTTTATTTATTTTATTTTATTTTATCTTAAACACCCCAGGGGTCAGTGCATGCTAGGCCGATGTTGTACTGAGGCAGGATAGAAAGATAGAGAAAATTCAGGGGACATAAAAGGAGAAAGGAATCTCTTACCCTAGAGTCTGCTTGAAGCCTCTTACCAGCTGAGAGTCAAGAATTCCAGAATACAGGGCTGGGGAAGTAGCTCAGTGGTTAAGAGCACTGGCTGTACTTTCAAATAACCTGGATTTGATTCTCAGCACCTCCTAACCTTCGGTAACTCCAGTCCCAGAGAATTTGATACCTCTTCTGACCTGCACACACATGGTACATATATGAGCATTCAGACATGCACACATACAATGATAGATTAGATTAGATTAGATTAGATTAGATTAGATTAGATTAGATTGATGGATGGATGGATGGATGGATGGATGGATGGATGGATGGACGGACAGACAGATGACCTGTGGTTTTAATCATCAGTTGTAACACTATTCATCACAACTCAAAACCTCATTCCCTCTGATCTTCTTTACTGGGGGGAGGGGGAGGGGACAAAACTTCTTGGACAAATGTAACAGTAGAAGTCAACACAATCATGTACGTATAGCTATTAAGATACTGAAGCGCAATTTGTAGGAAGCCCACACCCCCACTAGGGAGTATAGTGCCCTTTCTTCAACTAAAATCACTGTTAAAATCTGTTCTTACTAAACTCCAACTCTGCTTCATACTGACTTATCCTAAAATCCCTTTTGTCCACCCCCATGGCACAGCCAAGAACCCGGACTTCACTTCTATAGTGCTCTCTACAAGTAGAAGCATGAAGCTGAGTCTCCAGCCCCCAAGTCACATCCATAGCACTGAGATGAATTTTTATGTCAATGTTTGGAGGAAGGAGAAGTATCTAAAGGAGGCCTTTCTGGAGACAGATTTTCTCCTATAAATACCTGGAGTGTATTAGCTTGGAGACATCTAACTTCTGGAGGGGAGATTCGGGTGATACCTTTGGTAGTTAGTGGGTGAGGGGGTGATTTATGACAGGGGCCATCGGAACAATCAGGCAACCTTGCTCTGAAATGGGAGAGTCCAGCTTGGTGCAAAGGAAAACTTTTACTGTCACAAGGACCACTCCTGCTACCCAGGCAACCATTCTGAAAGCCACGGTTCAGGTGAAAGTCCTATTCAAGGGCCAGGAGAGAAAAGCACCCCCTTCCAGGCCGAGCGCCCTTTCATTTCATCTGAGGAGAAACTCATAGCATGGGCAGGAACAGAGATGAAAAGAACCAGGGACTAATGTAAGCTATGCCCCTATGGATGACATTGAGTCTCTGGACTTTACTCACACTGAGTCTGTGGTTGTGTTCTTGTCCCTTCTTGCAGAAATATATTATGTGTGTTCAAAAACAATATACCAGATTTGCCTGAAATCCATTCGGGTTCATTTGTTGTGTGGTCCAAATCTCCAGCAGCTTGGTTTTGTTCATCTTCATTACTCACTAGTTTTCAGAGAGAAAACTCTTAGCACCTCCATCTACTCCTCTTGGTTTGTCTGTTTCATCCTCCAGCCCTGCCCACTGATGCTTGAAATACTTGCAGTTATGTTGATAACTGCATAGACTGTAGATGCTAATGAAGTGGCATGTTCGTCTTTGGTTCTGCCTGTGATGTATTATTTCAACCAAGAACAATGCTCAAGATTGGTATAATTGGTATATATTCTAAATCTATAATTTCTTCCCCTAGTATAGCTCACCTTCTTTTGTCATTTGGGGTATTATTGCCTTCAATATTTTATTTTGTCAAATATTAATATTTCAATTCCAACTTCATTTGATTTTTCCCTATTCATTTACTTTTAGGTACAGGTTCTCCCCTTATTCAAGAGGGACAAGTCCCCATTGAATGCCTATAACTGCAGGTATGCCCACACCACATATTTACTCTATTTTTTCTATACATGTATGCCATTTATAAATATATCACAGGAGGAGAATAATACTACTTAATGAAATGGAGTGATTAAAATGATATACTGTAGAAAATAAATGTTGTACGGATGTATCCTAGCTTCCTCTCAAAATATCTTATTATACTACAGACATTACACTGTAGTTCTTTGATGAGATGAGTCAGTGCCTTGGGGATGAAATGAAACAAGGTACAAGAGGCAAGCACTGAGACATGGTGTGTGAGGGGCACTTGAACCTAAGTATCGCAGTATTGTTAGGGTCTGTCTGAGAATTGAGACAGCCTCTAAGTGATTAGTTGGCAAGTAATCCATGAGGTGTGAATATGCTCGACAAAAGGATAATTCTCACACTGGGCAAGATGGAGAGGGGAGGTCGAGATTTCACCATGCTACCCAGAATAGCAAGATTGCTTATGTTTACATGTCCCATATGTTTACATAACATGAATACTGACAGGCAGCTGAAACTCCAGAAATCAAAACATGGATAACCAGGAAAGTACAATATTCTATGGTATTCTTAGGAAAACAAAAGAGAGGGAAGTAGGCAATTGGAAGCTGGTTTCTGGCCAGTAAGTTTAATCCACTTATATTTATTGTAATTGGTATGAGGAATTCATTTAGCCAACTAATTTTCCACTTTCTAGTAACTAATTTTGAGGAGAAGAGGAAAGAAGACAAGGAGGAGAAAGAGAAGGATAGGGAGGAACAATACCTTGGTATGCTTTAACACCCTTCTATTTTCTACCTACCACCCCACTACTCTGTGTCTACTTTTAGAACTTTGCTTAAAAGTAACATGGATGTACTTGGAAGAAAGGGCCCTGTTAGATTTTTATACAGTGATATAATTACTAAGTTAGAAAGTCGTTCTTTCTTTCCACATATTTTAAAATATTTATTTACTTCAAGTATAAGAGTACACTGCAGCTGTCTTCACACACCAGATGCCATTACAGACGGTTGTGAGCCACCATATGGTTGCTGGGAATTGAACTCAGGACCTCTGGAAAAGCAGTCAGTGCTCCTAACCGCTGAGCCATCTCTCCAGCCCTCCTTCCACATATTTCATAAGTGAACGTTGGAGGAGGGTCACTTATTTTGTTTGTGACACGGGATCCCTGTGTATAAGTCTAGCAGGTTTAGAAGTTCTGGACTCAAGTGATTCTCCCGCCTCAGCTTCCAGTGCTCAGTGAGTGTCCTGAAATGGTGAGTGCCACCATGTGGAGAGTGTTGGATGCTGTTGCTGCTGCTGTTGTTCTCGTGGCCTCTCACTAAGTACACAGACTGGCCCCAGACATTGGCCTTGGAGATCTGCCTGCTATGTTGTGACCAGCTGTGACTAGAGTATTTCACCCATTTATTTTTCTCCTGTCAGTCACTATGCTGGTATGTGCCATCTTATCTTGACCTATTTACCATGATTCTTTTTCTATCCTCTATTTCTTCTGATGGGGAGCTTGATGTTTTTGTTGGTTTTCTGTGACTGTGATAAAACAAAACAAAACAAAACAAAAAACACTATGACCAAAATAAAAGCCATTTACATAATTTACAGATTACCATCCACCATCAAAAGAAGCCAGGGCAGAAGCTCAAGGCAGGACCTTAAAGATAGGAACTAAGGCAGAAGCCATGGAGGAATGTTGCTTACTGGCTTGTTTCCCCTGCTCAGACTGAGTGAGCTTTCCAGTGTAATCCAGAGCCACCTGCCTAAGAGTGGCATCACCCACAGTGGGCTGCTCGTATTCACATCAACCATTTGTCAAGGCAGAGCCCCAGAGACATTGCCACAAGCCAATCTGATGGAGGTGCTTCCTTCATTGAGGTTCCCTCCTTCCAGGTTTGTCAAGTTGACAACAAGGTTAACGATTGCACTTAGCAATCCTCTACTGGATTGGAAATTACACTCTATTTCCACATTTTCAATATATATTTGACATAACGAACTTGAAGTTCTTGGGTACCTGTGTTCTCTCCCATCTTATCCAATTCAAGGAAGACCTTGGGGCAATTTAGTTCCACTGATCTCCCTTCAGAGTTCATGTTATTTTGGTGCCATTTTAATACTGCCTTGTTTTCATCTTTAAGATTACACGGCACTGATATTATCTCACAAAGCTATGCTCACTGGTTTATTTATTTAATAGAGTGTCTCGCATCACCCACCTTCTGGGATCAATTTCTCTTTTTTGTATAGAGTACAGCTTTTAAGAGTCTTGTCATCAATGATCTGTTAATGGCAGAAAGTTCTTATCTGCCTGAAAATGTGTTAATTTCACCTTTCCCTTTCCTCTTGACTAATCATGTAACAAGTTATTCAATTCTAGGTAAATTGTTTTTGCTCTGTAATTTGAAGATATCATTCCATCTTCTTCGGGATTTTATTGTCTCTGCTTTAAAAAAAGTCTGCCAATGTTATGTCATTCTTTTGTTAAGGCTTTGGGGTCTTTTTGTTGTGTTGGTAAGAGGCTTATTCATTTTTATTGTTTGTATGTGAGTATTTCACTTATGTTATACATGCAGTGCCTGTGGTATCCAGAAGGGATGCCAACTCCTCTGAAACTGGAGTGACAGACAGTTGTTATCTGGCATGTGAGTGCTGGGAAACAAATCCCAAACTACAAGAGCAAAAACCAAACCAACCAAAGAAACAAACAAACAAACAAACAAAACAACAAAAACCAACCCCACATGTAGTTGCTGAGAACAGGAGTTACTGGCAGTTGTGAGCCTGAGGTGGTACTTTGAGACAAACCGGAGTCTTCTGCAAGAACATTACATACTCTTAACCACTGAGCCACCTTTCCATTCCCCAGTAATCAGTCTCTCTGTTCTGATTGCTTTTAAGATGTTCTTTCTTTGGGGAATCTTACTGTTATGTGGCTAGGTTTAAATGTTTTTTAAAGGGTCTTACTATCTAATCTTGGCTGGCCTGGAACTCCCTTTACAGATCAGGGGGCCCCATTAAATCTGCCTACCTAACCATGAATGCTAAGATTAAATAGAGTTATGTGCCCGTACATTTACTTGTGTGCATCCTGGTGGGAGTTAGTGAATTCTGAATCCATGTTCTGTCATCCTTCTTACGTCATCACTGCATCTACCGCATTCTTTCTGGTCTTTTTCTTGATATTCCTATTAGGATATGGGAAAATCCAACCTTCCTCTGTATCTTTCACCTCCTCTTAGTTTTATTTCCCTGTGCTGCATTCTGGGTAATCCTCCAACATCACTGGTTTAGTAATTACTGTTTAACTGTGTACATGAAGGTTTGTATCTTAATGATTATGTTTATTTCATCTTTTCACACATACTGGTTTTTTATCATACTGTTTCTTATGTTTCTGCATGTATGCTTTTGAGTCACTTCAAAATATGTTCATTTTATGGTCTCTAATACATTGTTATCTAAAATTCTTGGCTATTTAATCCTGCTGTTCTTGTTTATAATTGATTGTTTCTTCTTTGATTCTATAGTTTTGAACTGTGCACTCATCTTCAGCAGAGTTTTCTGTGTAGAGACATTGTAAAGGCTAATGGATGGGATGTCCTTCTGTGACATTTGTTTGTTTCTGTCCAGCTATCTGGGGGCTCCTTATCAGTCTTCTAAAATTTCTCAGCTTGAGGCTTCCTAGACTAGACAAGTAATATATATTCAACTGCAAACCTTCACAAGATACAGGTCAAAGTTTCCTCAAAAGATTTTCTTTTTCCATTCAGGCTAGGACAAAACAGATAAGCCCTTCCAGGTCACTGGGCACATTTCTCCTCATCTAGCCTTACATGGAAGGTTCCAGCTTGATGGAATGGCTCTCATGTTCCCCTTTTGCTACCCATGAACCCAAGACATCAGTTCCTGACCACCCCCCCCCCCCAAAGTGATATTAAATTGTCCACGACCCTAGAATGTTGAGTTAGTGTTGCTTCCCCCTCAGACTCGCCTCAGCCCATTAGATCAGGCACAGGCTGACCTACTTCTCAGCTCTCTTTTCATTCGCGGGTGCTGTCAATTTCCTGTGTGCTCATCTAGTCATTCAAATAAATATTTGTTTATTTCCAGATAACTGTGGAAAATGGGATTTGGAGTTATCTTGATCAGAATGAGAAATAAAAATTTATTTATATAAGCAAATATGAAACCCACCAGTTGCTGAGATTCCTGGTCATGATACTGAGATGTATTCCTTAAGTATCTCTGACAAAAAAAATAAACTGGTTTGCTGGGTTATTTTTTGGCTGTATTTTATAATGATGTGAACATAAGAGTTAGCCACTGCCCTAAGTTGCATTATATATTGTGTGCAAATCCCTAACAAGACCGTTGAACATGCTGGACAGAACTGCTCTATAACAAACACAACTGTATCCCTCTTCCGCTGGTCTCTGCCTAAATACACTCCTGCTTTGACTTCCTCCATTAGTTTCTTTCTGTGTCACCATGACAAACATTTGACATAGCAACATAAAGGACAGCATTTGTTTAGATACCAAATGTCAGAGGGTCTCAGGCCATGATGGCAGAAAAAAACACTGCAGTAAGATCCCTGGCAGAGGCTCCTCCATTGTAAACGACCAGGAAGCAAAAATTATAGACAGGAACCAGACAAGGCCTAATTCTAGAGATCCACGTCCACCAGCTAGGCCCCAGGTCCCAAAGACTGTGCAAGTTCCCAAAACAGTACTGATGAATATTTGATCACGAGCTGATGATCAAATATTCAAAACTATGAGCATGGAAGTTTGCTTCATGATGAATCCCTCCAGTGGTATTTTATCATTAATCAGAGACAATAAAGAGCAGAAAAAACATTTAGGGGCTCAGGAATTGAAAAGATGTGTCCCCACCATCTTGCAGCTGAGTGTCCTTGATTGATTAGTTCAATCTGAGACTCAATGTTCCCATCTGTAAACTGGGGTGATGCTGTCTATTTCAAAGATATATCACAGAGCCTTCCAGAGAGACAGAGCCAATAGCAGGAAGGGGATATGTAAGTATGTAGATAGATAGATAGATAGATAGATAGATAGATAGATAGATAGATAGATACATAGATAGATAGATACATAGATAAATAGATAGATAGATAGATAGATAGATAGATAGATAGATAGATAGATATATACATACATACATACATACACATATACACACATACATACATATTACTTATTAAGAAATTAGCTTAAACGTCTAAGAGGTCCCAGAGCAGGCCATCCAGGAACTAGAGAAGCAGTGGCAGATGATCAGGCTCAGTCTAAATCTGAAAGCCAAGGAGCCAATGATGTAACTCTTACCCTAAGACCAAAGGACCTGACTGGAGCGCTGCTAGTGCCAATGCTACAGTTCAAAGATGGGAACCTGGAGTCTGATATCCAAGAGCAGAAGAGGATCATGTGTCAGAAGATAAAGTGAGTGAATTTACATTCCTCTGACTTTTTGTTCTCCAGGGCCACTGCCAATTGGTTGAGGCCCATCTGACACTAAGGACTTAACACTTTCCACCAACCATATAGTGGTCCTCTCCAGGAACACTCTCACAGACACATGCAGGAATGCTGTCGTCTCAGCTACCTAGGAATCCCTCAGAACTAGCACAAAAAAACTGAGGTCAAAATTAGAAAGGAAGTTTATAAAGCACCTGTCACAAAATGAGCTTATGAGTCACTTATTTCTATTTATCATGTATGTGAGCGTATGTGTGCATGTGAGTGCTCATGTGCCTGTATTCTTTACCCATGGAGCCATATCACTGGCCGTTATTAGTCAGTCTGTTTCTGATGGTTTCCTCTAGTATAAGTTTGATTCCCTTGACTTTATCCACAGTGGCTAAGATATTTATTTCTTTAATTATGAGTTCTGTTATTTCATTGACCACTATCTGCTTCATTTTCTTGGCATACACAAAATTCCCCCATTTTGCATACTACAGGCCATTTGGTGAGCATGTTAACTTTAACCTCCATACTGGGGTCAGCGAGATGGCTCAGTGTGTAAACATGCTGGCTGTCAAAGCTGACAACCTAATTTCAGTCCCCAGAACCTACACGGATGGAGATAACTGGATCCTAAATGCTGTTTTCTGACACACACACACACACACACACACCACCACCACCACGACCACCACCACCACCACCATCACCACCATCACCATCAACAACATCAACAATAATAATCTCAATTTTAAGCCTCCATACTCAATAAGAGTGCTTTATTTATTTCAGCTACAAAGTGGATCGTGGGTTTAGTTCCTAATTGGGAACTGGGAAGATACTAACAGGAAAAGCAAGGTCATCTGTAAATTTGTAATTGAAATGCACCTGAGGTATGAGAGCTCAAAGGGAACCTTGGAAAATCCCACGATTAGAAGCCTAAGGACCAGTGAGGAAAGCTGAGCTCCCCACCCTACCGCTGACAGACAACGTTGAGCTTCCCAGCCAGGCTTTCTGATGCCAGGAGTCATTTTCACTGACCACATGACAGAAGTTGCAACAAACCTTCTGGTATAATCAGTTTGTATCTGGAAGGCTGCCAAGTCATCATGGTTAATCATTCCCCCTCCACTCTGTTTCCATGGCCCCGTAAACCTATCAATTGAAGCTTTCCAGGGAGCCTCATGACTCAGCGTCCATAGCTGAGTTGAAAAACTGCACTCGATGAAATAATGAAGAACAGTAATGAAGAGCTGTCTTGCCATTACCTGACCTTCTGTGCTATGAATTCTAAGCCTGAATTATACTCTTTCACATTCTGGATCCCTGCTAGCAGTGGCCCTAATCATTCTCGTGGCATTACAATTCTTATGTGCTTTTAATATTCCCCCACACGAGAAATGGAAATTCACCTGCCTTTCATTCCTGGGTGGTCCATCACTCTCAAACTCAGGCAGTTGGTAACCCTTCCACGATGAGTGACAGTCTTCATACTTCCCACTATGCATTGACCATGTACTTGAGTGATGGATACCATTTGTCAAGAGGAAAACTAGATTGGAGCACAAGGCAGTGGTTCCTCCTGTATTGTGAGTACCTGTTTCCTCCACGGAAAAATCAAATGGGTTGGTAGTGGGAGGGATCTAGGCAGAGGAGTCTAGTCCCCCAAGCTCAACCAGGTGCCCAGAGGGTCTAGGGAAGAATGGGAGGCTGAGGGTAAATAAACACAAGACCAACTAGAGCCACAGTGTCACTATTGCCTGACACAGTGGCAGAAGAGTAAATGGCTCAGCAGACCTGGGACTTGACTGTATGGGGTGGCTATACACTCTGATGTGTTCTTTAGGGATGTGACTGTTAATCATGGTCTGGGCATTGGTTTGAGATGACATTCTGAAATCAGTGAGTCTTCTTGTAAATGTCAAGAAACATTTGGCCTTCAAGACTTGTAGCCAAAGTATGGGCGCCCATAGGATCAGGCTAGGTGGGTCAGCCCACAGTCAGACTGTGTCCCATTGAAGTAGTTGTGCTGTGGACGTTCCTGGCATAAAATGTTCCAACTTTGAGCCTTGAGCCTTGATAGCATACATTTGAGTCTTTAGGGTCACATGACTTGATCAATTCACAACTCTAGCTCAGGAGGTAGAAGAGAAGGAAATAACCGTTCCACCAAAATCCATGTCCCTCTGTTTGTACAGTACACAGTTGAAGCTGATACACAGACGCTCATATACTTTCACGTATGCTTGTATTCTTAGATGGCCACTTGACTCTTCTTCCATCTAGCAAGGGAGAGAGAACTACACTTGGGAATACATGTCTGCCTTCTCTGTGCTTACTCTTCATCTTCACACTAGAAAACTAAGTGCTGGAACAGTGCTTGTCAACATGGGCCCGGAACCAAAATGTCCACTCCTGTTCAGCACACTAGGGTACATACCTACAATGCTGGCAGTTGGGAGGTGGGAGAAATGGAATTGTGAGTTCAAGGCTAGCCTGGACTACACACCAAGCTCCCTCTCAAAACAAATGCTGACAAATGTGCATCCTTCCTCACCCCAGACTTACTAAAACAAACGCACTGGGGGGCGGAGCACAACCTGATCCATTAAGAGTTCCATAGCAATGCCATGCTCCCTAAAGTTTGAGAACCACTGTTGCTAGGTGATGGCACTGCAGGTTAGAAGAACCTCGAGTCAGTACACGAGAGGAAGCCACCCCCCGAAAAGGTCCACATAAGATTATTCTATAAACTAGAAATCGACAATTGGTGCACAAAGCCACTGAGATATGGGGCTTTATTTCTTACGGTGCCCCGTGCTGCATGAATTTGGGGAAGGGGGACCAAAACATGTCAAACAGCAAGAATGCAGGGAGAAGGGTGCTGAGTACTACCAAATTACTAACACTTTAGAGAGGTACAGAAGTGTCCCCTCATATCTACAGTTAGTTGTGGTAGTGGTCGAAGAAACAGCATCTAGAGACCACAAGGGGGAAAAAAACCTGCAAGCTTCAGAGGTACCCAGGAAGAGAAAGAGATGCAGCTAGTCCTGAATGACAGCATCTCACTGGCCAATCTCTCTCAGATGGATTTCATGGGAAACACAGAAGACACCGGAGCTAACTGCCAATTATTAGCTATGTAAGTGGGGCACCACTGTTATAAGACAAGGTTCAGGAATCCTCCAATGCCCATGAATCAACTAACACCTGGGTGGGAGGTGACTTCTATCCTGATGCTCAGCTTGCTATATTCACTTTAGAATATCTACAAGAATGTGGAGTCTGGCAGGAAGAGCTCTAAGACTCCCTACCTCATCCTTTATGTCTCTAGATAGTCCCTTTCCCATTAGGTATGAGCGGAACCTGTGCATACAATTAAATATATATCCTGTAAACTGTGTAATTGGGCACAAGGCTAGCTGTTTCTATTGCTGTGATAGAACACCATGACCAAGGCAACTTATAGAAGGAAGGGTTTGCTTGGGCTTCCAATACCAGAGGGATAGGCGTCTATCCCCTTCACAATGGGTAAGAGAGGAGCAGTCAGGCATGGCAGCTGCAGCCAGAACAGCTGAGAGCTCACAACTCTAACCACAAGCAGCAAACAGGAGAAACTCAAAGTGGTGCTGGTCTTTTGAAACCTCAAAATCCACTCCGGATGACATACTTCCTCCAACAAGCTGCACTCCCTAATCTTCCCCAAACAGGCACCAGATGGGCACCTAGTATTCAAATGCCTGGACTGTGGAGGCCATCACATTCAAACTTCCATACTCCTCTCCCTGACCCCCATAGGGGAGTCATGTGTTTATAAATGCAAAGGTGCACTAAATCTAACTTCAAAAGTCCCCATAGTCTTTTAATCTCAATACTGTGTAAAGGTTCAAAATCTCTTCTGAGATACTAGGCAAGCCCTTAATTGCAACTCCTATAAAAGCAAAGACCAAATTACATATGTCCAACATACAGTGGTACAGAATATGCATTACCATTCCAGAAGGGAAAGGGGGGCATAGTGAGGAAATACTGGCCAAAGTATGACCGAAACCCATCAAGGCAAAGTCCAAGACCTATAATTCCATATCTGATGTCAAATGGCTTGTTTGGCTCTGTCCTTCCAGCTTTTCTGACCCCCCCTCTCTTCTCTCTCTCTCTCTCTCTCTCTCTCTCTCTCTCTCTCTCTCTCTCTCTCTCTCTCTCTCTCTCTCTCTCTCACGCGCGCGCAAATTCCACTCCCTGCATGTAGCTCTCCTTGGCTCTGGTGTCTTTAACATCTGAGGGCCTCTGGTGCAATCTAGCTTCAATGCCATGGCTTTACACAATGGCCTTTATGCAGAAACACCTCTGCCAGACATTGGCTGGTCTCAGTGACTCTGTGAAACCTTGGAGAAAGATTCCATCACCCCCTTTGATTGTGTAATTTCAAAATTCTAAAGCCAGTACCACTTGGAGGACACTGCCAAGTTTGGCTGCCAGGTTGGAGTGGACCCTGTTTTTTAGAATCACATGTGTAGCAACTTTTGTGAGTGGCTGCTTTTTGAGAGCAGAAAATTCCTCAAGCACTTTCCTTTCACATGTTGGAAGCTTGGCTAGGTAGGGTCTTGCCCAGAGAGCACGCTTCCCTTTATTCCAGTGCAGATTTGGCCTCTTCTTAATGGCTCTAATCCCCCTTAATAGTTTCAGCCTCTCTTCCAGCACAAGCCTTGGTAGTAATATTAACCTTTCTAGGGCCCTTTTTCCTCTCTAAACTGTACATTTTGTATTTATTTCTGCCTCATTTTTCTTATTCATTGTAAACTTGCATAAGAGTGATTGCTGATAACTGCATGAAAGACACATTATTAGGCTGTCTTGAAATCTCCCCTGCTAAGGAAATTAGTCTATTACTTTTCAATTTAGCCACAAGCAAGTCCTTAGGACAAGGGTAGAAAGCAGTCACAATTTTGCCGAAATATTACAAGAATGGTCTCTAACCCAGTTGCTAATAGTGTTCTCCTGTGAAACCTCTTGAACTTGGCCTCTAAAGTTAATTTCACAATCAACATCATTTTCCAAGCTCCTACTAGAACCATTCATTAATCTCTGTTTATAAGTAAGTATTCAACTGCTTTTCTAGTCCAAAGATCCAAAGCCTTCCTCATTCTCAGGAACTGTAAACACAATTAGGTTATTTATGTTATAAGTTGCCTTGTGTTAGAGTCCATGATAATGAAGCAAAGGCATGGCAGCAGGAACAGCTAAGATCTCACATCTCAAATAGCAAGCAGGAAACACACAGCACACTGGGAACAGCTAGAATTGTTTGAAACTCCAGAGCCTACCCTCAGCACCTCCTCCAACAAGACCACACCTTCTTCTATGTCCCCATCCCATTCTACTAACTGGGGACCAAGCATTCAAACATCCAAGCATATGGAGACCATTCTCATTCAAACAATCATACTGAGATGCCAAGGTGGTAGCATTCCAGACATGTGTCACTAGATCTAGCATATTAAGTGATGCAGTCTTATTAGGCTACTGTCAACTAGGCTGTCATTGACCAAAATACCATCAACTAGAATAAATTTTAAGCATTGTAAGCTTTTGTATTTGTAGCAATTTTTATGCAGCAATAAAAGAACTATACTTGGGGTGTTGTGAGTCTGTCAGAGTAACAAAAATGGTTGATGCTTGGTTCAGATCCCCCTCCCTCCGTTCCCTTTGGATGTTTTCTGTGTGTCCTTCCCATCTGCTATGTGCTTTCAGTTCAAACAGCCTGCACCTATAATTCTCCTCAGCCAGCTGGCCTGGACCTACTGGAGCTGCCTTATCCAGCTTGGGTAGGGCTGGAGCTGCCTGGGAGTCTATGCTCCCCAAGAAGACCTCCCATAAAATTGGTAAGAGAGTATAAAACCCAGCTTCCCTGCCTCAATTTGGGACAAGGTCAGAGGTATTAACTCACACTACAACACTCCTGTGCAGGATCAGGTGAGGCTGGAAATTGGGCTGAACTGCCTGGTTCTCACTCCTCCCTCACTATCTTTCTTCCCCAGGGGCCCATCCTTAGTAAATCCTTCCCTCCTGAAGCTTCATGTATTTACTTCTGTGTATCACATACATTGGTCCATTGTGTATGGCCATAACAAAATACCAGAAGCTGAGTATTTATAAATAAACCTATTTGTTCCTACAAATATGAGATCACTGATGAAAGTCCAAAATCTAGTGTACCTATATGTTTGGCCCCTGCAAAGGGCTCTCTGACACAATGTGCTAGAGCAAGAAAAGCCACATGAAGAAGAGATTTCAGATGTGAAGTGGCCTTGTTTGCAAACGAGCTCTTATCTTGGAAACTAAGACCATGGAAACATGACCATCACAAGAATTACATTAAACTCTTCTGAAGATGATGCTCTTGAATGATCTAATTACTTCTCACATATCCCACCGCTTAAAGGGCTCACCATGTCTTACAGTTTTATACTGGGGAACATGTGACCAATACATGAACCCTTGAGGAACAAGCCACATCCAAAGAATTGCACCATCCACATACACTACTTGCTAATATCATCACTTTGAGGGTTAGATATCTACATACAAATAGAAAGGAACACAAACACTCATACCATAGCATTTACAGAGTCCCAAGATATTTAAGCTTTGAACTCTGCCCCATCTTCACCTTATCTTATTCTTTTCTATTTTAACCTGACATAAGGGGGAGCATCCCGGTGTTTCACCAAAGATGTCAAACTCCTAGACAACTACAGTGAGTCATATTTAAAAGCTCCTTTCAAGTCTATGAGCTACATACATATAACACACAACACACACATAACACAAAATACAAACACAATATATATAACAGAGAAAGATAATATGGCAATACAAACATGTAAATCTATACAATAAACAAAGCACAACACACAAGACAATACCATGTAGATAGCACCAACATGACACACATAAAATACTACACACAAGGCACATGCAATCCATAAATATAAAGCATACACATGCACGTGCATGCACAAACACACACACACACACACACACACACACACACACACACCACTATTATCCTTTATTCCCCAAGTCCCTTGGTCACCTAAACAGCAAGACATGTCTAAAGAATACAGATCCCCATCTGTGGCCTCAGCACAAATCAGAACTGCTTTAAGTACCATTGTGCTAGAGTGAGGGTTATTCCAGTTCATCTCCACTAGGCCTGGTGAGCAACCTTCTCTTTTCTTCCTTGTGCCTCTGTATTAATTAGCCCCAGAATTTAAATCTGATGCATTAGGCAAAAACAATTCTAAATGCTTTTGGAGAAACAAATTCCAAATTAGCTGTCGCTGAACATGCATCTATTTAAAAGGCAGGCAGCAGGAACACTGACACTGCCAAAAATAGACACGAGACACACATACACTCCTCCAAGGAGGGCTGAGGTCAGTGTGGATTACAACTGTCTGGTTCACAACCAAGCTGGGAGGCAGGGGCCTGGGTCAAGGAATCATGGGCAACAGGACATTGGAAAGAAAAGGGATGCTTGGCATGTAGGTGAGCGGGAACAATTCTCTCCTCCGCTGGTCCTCTCCAGGGCCTTCTCTTTCCTTTGAAACTGCCCTGCCCAGAAGTCCAAAGGAATCTGTGAAGGCTGTTAGGTATGAAGTTCAACTCAGATTTCTCCCAGGCAGTTATTGTGCTCTCTCTGCTTGGTCCTTCGTAGAGTGGTCTTTAGTAAGCTAGAATGGACCATTTGAGGATTACTGAATATAGCATCTAGCTGGGTCATGACGGCGAACACCTTTAGTCCCAGCACTCAAGAGACAGAGGCAGGGGGGTATCTCTGAGTTTGAAACCAGCCTGATTTCTCTACAGAGTGAGTTCCATGACAGCCAGAGGTACGTGACAAACCTCTGTCTTGAAAAACTAAACTAAACTAAAACAATGACAACAACAGCAACAGAGGATTATGGCATTAAGGTAACTCCCAACTGTGTCTGACCTCCTGAACAACAGCTTATTTTGCCTCCTCAGTAAAACGTTAAGTTCTTTACACATGGGGATGTGGCTCCCTTTTGATTAGGAACACCAGATCTGCAAATATTGCTTAGCTCAGCTGCATAACTGGTGACATAAAACTGGAGAGTGGTCTGAACCAGTCTGTATGATGTAAAGGAGAAATTCTCCTAGAGACCAGCTCATGCACACCAGAGGCACTTTCGTATTCAAGGGAAGGCTACTGCTCCTGGCCTGGAATGGGTTCTCTAAGCAGTATGACCAGCAACCAGGAGGCAAAGATGGCCTTGGAGAAATGGTGAAAAAACCTAAACAAACAGACAAAGCCTGTGGTGACACATTGGGACCTCCCCACTCCCATCATACCATTTGTTCTAGACAGTAAATCAACTTTATTATTAGGGTATTAGGCAACAGTCGTTGTGGAACAACATAAAAATCATGCTATATTATCTACCAAGGAGCATTTATGTCCCACTAATTAGACTAAAGATCAACTGATACTGGCCCCACACTAGAGTCTACCTCCTGGGATCATGCAAACAGGACAGCATCTTCTCTTGGGGAAGCAGAAGCACAAGATACCAAGTAGAATCTAATGAAGTCTCTTAAAGCCTCAGCTCCACACCAGAACACTTTCCCTTCTACTCCATCTCATTGGCCAAGCAAGAAACACGGTCAAGGCCAAAGTCAAGGGATGGGAATGTACCAAATTGTGCCTGGTGATCACAAAGTGGAGAAGGCCCTCTGTTTACATTATTCCACAAATGAGGTAAGATTTGGATTGATGCCACCCCAAACTCTGTAACAGAAACAAGTGAATCAAAGAAAGACTAGTGATCTGGAGGTGAAAATATATTAAAATAGTCAATGACATCAACTTGTAATAACCCTTCAGCAAAGTCTCCAACTGCCTCCTTGGATACAGCCATGGAACTTGTATTCCTTCAAGCACTGGGACTAAACCATAAGAAACTTTCTTCATTCAAAGCTATTGCCTGTGTCACTGCTTCCTAAGGACTATCCTTGTGATCAGTTTCTCTCTTGGGGTACTTTTGAGGATGGACTGAGTCAATCCACAGAAGTCATATAACACAGGTTTATGGTAAACAATGAGTGATCTCAATATTGCACAAAGGAACACAGAAAGAAAGTAAAAGGAACTCAACAAGGTGATTCTTTCTGTAAGAAGGGCGAACCAGAACTCAAATTGGGCTACCAACATGTCAGGGGCAATGTGTGCCCTGCCTTCCATGCCTGAAGTAGGGGGTAACTTAGATGCCTTCCATTCCTGGGAGCTTGGCTTTACATCGGAAGTAACTGGCTAACCAGGAAATGAAGAGGAGGATCAGGAAATGAGCCCTTGCAGGGATAATAACTTTAATTTTTATAATAGCAAGCATTTCTCACAATGGCAGACACATAGCAAGATCTCACTGCCATTAGTTGCTGTCAGCTATGCTCACACAGTCCTTGTTACAAAGGCCAGGTGCTAGACATAGTTACTGCTGTGTAACAAATAACTCCAAACCATAACAGTAAACATTGAATCAAGGTTATGGAGTCTGTAGATTGGGCATTTAGTCAGGGTAGACTGGGCCTTGGGTGGGAAGACTCCAAAAGCAAGAGCTGACTTGAATGACTGGATACATAAGTCATCTCTCTCTCTCTCTCTTTCTCTCTCTCTCTCTCTCTCTCTCTCTCTCTCTCTCTGTGTGTGTGTGTGTCTGACTGTCTGTCTGTCTGTCTGTCTGTCTGTCTGTCTCTGGTATATAACTCCATGACCTCTTCAGCTGGAAGGTCCACAAGTATCCTCACATCTTACATAGCTTTTCTGAACTTCAAGAATGAGTATCCAACAAGCAAGGTAGAACACTCACAGCATTTCGTGGCCGTTCTCTGAAGTCATATTTTGCTCCCTCTGACACATTCTATGGACTGAAGCAACCACAAGCCCAGTGAACTTAAAAGAAGGGGACCCAGAGTCCAGCTCTCATTGGAAGAGACAGTAAAGAATTTCCTGCCATGTTTTAAAGCCACCACCAGTTATTTCTGGTAACTGACAGTTGAATAGGTTTTTGTGGGTTAACTGGAAACCTCAAGACTTTTCTTAGCAGGGTTTCTATGGAAACTATATGTTTGGGTCCAGAAAACAGGCTTCCCAGTTAACTATGAAACACAACTCATTCATAAGGTACAACTCTCTAAATTCTCATCATCCCTTCAAGACTACAGACATGGTAAACACATCTACCAATGCTACGCATCAGTTAATCAACAATGTGGGCCGAATACTTACTGTATATATTGCTCTATGCTGTTCATGACAAGGATTGTATCCTTTGCTACTCCTAACCTTATAGATGTTATGGTTACTTGCACTTCATAAATGAAAAAGGACAATGGACAAACCAATAGCCATATAGCTGGCACCATGGCTGATTTTTGAAACCAGGTCTGTCTGATTTCTCAAGCCCACACTTAACTAACCATAATGGAATGACCCCACAAACCCAACTTGAGGAAATGAAGATGTCTAGAGATTTCTTAAGGCCATGAGACCCTGCCCAGGGGGTTGGGGGATGGATGTATCAGAGAAACTGGCAAGGGTATAGTTATCAGTCTTCACCATAGGCGACCTGTCTTGTCAAAGGAGGTCAAGGGCCACCAAAGGGACTGCCCTCCTTACTGGGTATATCTGGGTCACAAGTTCTCATCATGTGGCCAGAGTCAATTTATGTCCTCCAGCCATTTCTGCCTTGCCCCTGAGTTCCCAGCCTTCTTTGTCCCCACAGCTCCATCCTCCCTAAAGTAGAGCGGAGTGAGCCACACTCAGCTTTTTGTCCCCATGCAGGGATGGGGAATGAACAGACGTTTTTGTCTCTGACTGCACAATGCCAGTTGTGTGGGGGTAGCTCTGAGGTGGTGCTGGGGGAGGGAGCAGAATGAGGCCAACACAGTCCCCATTCTCTGGAGCTGGTAACAGACAGTCCCTGCCACACAGCAGGAGGTTGAGTTCAGGCTGCCATGGCCTTGGGTCCTGGGCTACTCTAGAGGAAAAGAGGTCTCTGCTCCGTTGGGCCTTGCACAGAGGTTTCACAGTCAAGTGTCTGTGTTGCCAGGAGCCTCCCCCTCTTCACTGTTCCCCCAACATCCCTCTTCCTCCCCCATGCTGAATTTGAGATGAGAAAACTCCCTTGTCTGGGGCTTTTGCAATGACGATGAAAGCCTTTTCCCCCTTTTTGAGAATTCATCTCTGCATTCCACAGGGGGCATTTATCACCCCGTGCCCAGGATGCAGACATCGCCCTCCTTCAGATCCTCCTGCTGAGAAAGAAGGCCTTGTCAGACACATGAAACCAGCCCCTCTGGACATCTGGACAAGGCATAGCCCTCTGGCTGAGCACGAGGCTGCCCTGAACACTGCAGACAGTCAAAGGAGGGCCCTTGTTCCCAGAGCCAAAGGGCCCAACTAAATGGTTGCAGCTGGGCACAAGAGGGGGTGACAGGGGTGAGGGGGAACCAGGCCCTCTTGGTTGGCTGCCTTAGGCATCTCTATGAGACAGCCTAGAAAGCAAATTTGCTTGCCAGAGAAGCTTCTAGAGCTGCTTTAGGAACTCCCTTTGCCTAATAGTTTAGAATGTTCAACCCATAACTGGTGACAACTAAGAGGTACCTTTGTCTTTAAAGTGCCCCATCTTTTAGTGAAAGCATCTTTTTCCCTGTAGCTAGCCATATTAAAAAGTCTGAGTCTTTGCAAACCAGTAACCCCATCCATAAAACTACAGCCCAGCCCTTTGTGACCAACCAGTTTTCTCCAATACTCAAACATAGTCATTGGATATTTTACCTCTAGCTTGGCCAATCAAAGCCCTCCTTGGGACTTTTCTCCCAGAGGTAAGATCTCTGTTTCCACCACTTTAGTCTGAGACCTTTAACAGCCAATGGTTATCCTCACATTATCACTTGAAGCTTGTTAAGAAATGAGTGATGGACCCTAAAGTTACCTGTGGGCCTGGGTCCACCTATGACGGAAGCTATTGGCTAGATATTTGAGGTCCCGATACCAATTGCACTTCGTGTTCCAACTGATTTGAGTGGCTTTTCTATCATTTCTACCCATAAGAGATCCTCATAGCTCTCCCTGAAAGTCCCTCAGGAGGCATTTGAGGGTCTGTGAAGAAGTCACGGCCCAGCCACCCCAAGTTCATGCTCCAGAGAGCCAACCCCCTACTATCCGTCCCAGAGCAGGCATGTCCGCAGCCAAGCAGCTCCGGGAGGAAACATAACTCCAGAACCTTCAAGTAGCTATGGTCTTAAGACACCTTGGGAAAGATCCATAGATCTTACACTTCATTGTGTGGCCTGGACAAGGTGTGGCATTGATGGTAGCATGCCAACTGTGAATGAAGCTCCTACCAAACTTCCTCAAAAGCTATTCAAAGGTACATGCTTTGTGGCCTAAGGTGAAGACACCAGTACAGAAGGACTGCCCAGGGACCCTTGTGAGCACCTCAGGAGTACTGTCTTCAGACACAGGTTCCTATACTTCAGCAGAAAAGGCATGAGTTTCCTGTGTCTCTCCTGGTCCTTCCTCCCCAACTTCTCAAGTCTCTGCCAAGTTTCCAATCCAATGAGTGTCATTCCCTACCCCCACCCCTGCCCCATGACTGTTGCCAAATCCCTTTCTGACTCACTACTACTAGCTCCTGCTCGCCATTCTGAGCCATCATGCTTGAAAATGATATTACTTACAACCAACTTTATGGCAAATTCATAATACGTGGCACTTAGTGAATAGGCATTGTCGCCCACATTTTACAAAATGGAAAACTAAGACCTGAGAAAGTATCTCCCCAAGCCACACAGCAACACTGAATTCGAAATTCCCAATTTTCTTTCTCCTGTAGCCCTGTCTTCCTCTGATGCTAGACTTACTTGGGCACGTGACCAATATTGATTAAACCAAGTCTCATAAGATGCACTGAACTGAACCATACAGGCAAGAGAACAGCAAATCCTTTGACAACAGCTAGTTGTAAGACCTTATCATCTGCAGTCTGCAAATGGGGGATAATAGTAGCATCTACTTTATAGGTTTGCTGTCAAATATGTATGCAAAACAGTCTAATGTTGAGTACATGGCTGTAAACAGTAAGTACTCAATAAATACTAGGTAGCACCACTGTTATTTGTATCCAACAAGCCAAGCCTAAAGCAAGCTTTTTAATTCCCTTTACCCAAAGACAACTGCCAGCCACTTGCTCAGTATGAGAAACAACCAAGAAGACAGACCTAAATAATCCAGTGACTCTCCCAGGCTCTCCTGGCTTTCAAGGTCTCTGGGAAATACATTGCTCCACTGAGAGTGTTAGAGGACATGGGGCAGCTGCCAAGCAAGCCACTCTGTGTCTTATTTAGGAGCAGTCTTGCACACCAGTGTAAAGGTCACTGTGATGCTGCCCACTTGGCTGAGTCAGAGCCCAGTGAGACTCTGTGCCCAGGATCTGCCGCTGAAAACAAGTCTGGCTCCCTGCAGGTCACCGTACACAGAGCTCCCATGTGCCTGAATGCCAGAATCATTTAATGATTTACAAAGATCAAGATCAATGGTTTCAGCAATTTCTGGGAAGCAGTAACTCAGCGAGCTGTGGAAGGTTCTCAATTTGCTGTCTCCAGCCCAGCTCCGTGGCAGGATTTATGCTGAATGGGCTCCACGCGGCAAATATATCCTAGGATGGGGCACCATCCAATCACCCCGCCCAGGAAGTGCTGGCATAGTGACATCACCCGCACAGCTGCCAAGTCCCCCTTGCTCTGAGGGGCACTCTCTCATTTCACATTAATTAGAAGGCCATTTTCCAGGCATTTCCATCCCATAATGAAGGGCTTTCTGCAGTAGTTCAGTGAAATATTAAAATATCTGACTTTGAATCTTAAAAGGAAAAAAAAAAAATCCATCCCGCCTCTGCTGTGTAACTCTTCACATTTCATGGAGACAGTGAAGTCCGAAGTAAGGCCAGACTGTCCCACATGCAGATAGAGGAGATAGCCACAGCATTGCCATTGAACACTGGACAAGGAGATATCTTTGTACCCCAACATCTGCCTCTGATGGGGACCTGGGGATTTAGGAGAAAAAATGAATGAGGAAACAGGAAAATAATAGGGGTGAGTCCTAGAACTTCCAGATAGCAGGGCATATGGGCTCACTCCTATAAACCCCTCACTTTGAAAGCTGAAACAGGAGGACTGCTGTAAGTGCAGCACCAGCCTAAGCTACACAGCAAATTCAAGGCCTAGCTGGTATATATATTAATGAAACCTTGTCTCGAATAAATCAATCAATCAATCAACAAAATCTTTGGTCCTCAGAAGGTTCTTTTGGTCATTCTCAGTAACGAACATAGCCCAATGCTCATTGGTGCTGGGGATAGCCTCGAGACTTTCTTTGCCCAGTGGAGCCTTAGTAAAAGTGATATCGGCAGAGACTGGATAAGCATGTGTACATTGTTCTCTTAGAATGCTCACTCCTGGACTCCAACTACCTGGCAACGTAGCCCAAGCTAGCCACAGGAAGAAACACCCCCAACATCACTCCATTCAGAAGGCCAGCCATCCCCCAGCAGAGGGCCAGGTACTTAAAAGAAGCTATCTAAGATATGGCAGTCCCATTTACCTCAGCCACAGCAGATGTCTGAAGTAAGATCAGCAGATAACCCAGATCATCCTCCAGTCAAGCCACAGAATCAAGAAGAACAAGGTCAACACACCTTCCTGGTGTCCCACGGGAAAGGTCTGAAGATCTGATCTTCTGTAGGTCCCTACTAACTACTACCCTTCTCCCCTCCCCTCCCCAGCTGAAGCAAGGTGACTGCTAAACAGTATAGTCTCGTTCAGTGAACCAGGTTTATCAGACACCTTACTCCACTCAGTCAAGAACCTTTACTGTGATAACAAACCAGGAGTCAAGGGTTAAAAGGATATAAAAATACACTCTCCTTTGTTCTACCCTGTGTGGCTAAGAGTGTATGTGTGGCTAAGAGTGTCTAGCATGGATCCTCAGAAATGACGATCTAAATTTTTCACACACACACACACACACACACACACACACACACACCAACATATACAATGATTATGTATGTAATTGCCTCATGTTATATCACAAAGCTAAGTATTGAAAGGCTGTTTTGTTATTCGAAGTCCTTGCTATAATGAATTAATAAGAACACTGTGCAATCAACATATTAATTGTATGTAAATGGTGTTTTTTAAAAGCTTTAAAACAATCTATTCCCCAGAGCATTTTAAATAGGCCCCCTGGAAAGTTGTTTATGTAGTCATTTGTGTGGCAAACTTCTCTCTCCCAGACAGTTCCTTCAACCCTAAGGAACGGGCAAAAATCTAGCTGGCCTTTTTTTTTTCCTTTCTAGGACCCAGGAGCAAATGCCTGGGGGGTGGGAGGACTGTGATCTATCCCAGTAGCTCTAGATCTGGTCACTTGTTCTTTGTCCTGTCTCTTGTCCCTTCTGTCAATGATTGTCTCTCCTGCACACATTCCAAATACGGTTCAAATGTATAACAAGTGGGGACCAAACAAAAATAATCAAGCCAATAATAACTGCTCACTCAGCCCTGCCATGTTTCCACGCTGGTGTAGAAAGGGAAGATTCTCAAAGCCAGACATTCCATACGTTCCCAAGACAACCATCAACATTCAAATGTCACCAGTCACTCTGTACGTTCGCATCAAGCTAAAGCAATAAGCCAGAAATTGCACCGTACTAAAAGACGTTCAATAAGAAAATGCATGAATTTAAGACATAGAGGGTGGTTTCATTTTTATTTGGGCTCTGTGATCGTTAATTTTAAATGTCAACTTGCCACGACCTAGAATCATCCGGGAAGAGAGTCTCCTTGGAGGAATCACCTCATTCAAGTTGGCCTGGAGGCATGTCTGTCAGCCACTGTCTTGATTGTGCACCATGGCCAACACCATTTCCTAGGCCCCTAACTGATGTTGGAGTGGCAAAAGCTCGTTGAACATGAGCATAAGCAAGTGGGGATGCCTTTCTTTTGTCTTCGTTGTTGGCTGTAGGTATCCTGTGATTAGCTGCTTGAATTCCTACCTTGATTTCCCCAAAATGATAGGCTGTAAGCCTGGAATCATGAGCTGAGTAGACCCTCCCCTAATTGGCTTTTGCTCAGGATGTTTTGTCACAGATGAAACTGGAACAGACTCTGAAGAAATGACCCTGATTTCTCAGAGACCTCTGGTAAGTGAGGTTTCCAATAAGGAAGGCCTTGAGCCGGGTGTGGTGGCTCACATAGCTGTAATCCAGCACCTAGAGGCTGAGACAAGAGGACCATGGATTCAAGGCCAGCCTCAGAGGCACAGTGAGATCCCATATAACACAAACCAACATCGTTAGGTAAAACAAAACCGTTAAAGTCCTGTGAGTAAAAATAACATGTATGAAGACAGTTTAGAGAATTGTCTCCTTTAGTCCAGCCCTGTGTGCGATATGTTTGGAATTCAGTGCCCCACTCCAGAATGTCTCAGGGTGGTCCTCAGACATTACCTTAAGTCTTTCTTCCCTCCTCTGCCCCCTATGCACGTGTACTTACTCCAGTGACTGTTTAGAATGATTTTTCTTTTATTTATTCACTGTATGTGCACATCTGCCACACAGTACAGGCGGAGGTCAGAGGATGACTTGCAGCAATTTGTCCTTTCCTTCTACCATATGGGTTCTGGGGATTGAACTTAGCCTTTTCAGGCTTGGTGGCAAGTTCCCTCACCAACTGAACCAAGTCACTGGCCCTCTCCTGATTTTTCCCCTCAGCTTCCCTGGAAGCAGTAGCATGATGGAAACACGGTGCATCATGATCTAGGACAATTGTTGTCACCTTGGTGACAAAGGTGGCCTTTGTCACTTCCTGGTCAGGAATAGCTTAAAAAGGAGAATAGAGATGTGAATGCAACGTTCTATAGGCTAAAGGGTACTCCTTCAGACTCCTTAGCAGAAATCCTGTTGCCTAACTGTTAGGCTGAACTCTGCTTGGCATCAATCACAGAGGCCTCAGGTTGCCTAGTTTGGGCTATAGCAGCAGATCTACATAAACAGGTCCTTCATACAGGTCACATCATAGCTTGCTCCACTGCCGGGCTCCAGACTGTAGGGCATCAGGATGCCTCCAGTTCCTTGGGGAATTGGGCATTGGGAAGCAGGAAAGGACAGGGATACATCTTCTCACTCAGTTTTCTCAAAAACTACACAGCAGCAGTGATGACTATTTTGTGGTTTAGGTTGTCTTCAGACAGCCTTTTCTTCCAGGGTCCTACACACGAGACAGAGCTGGTTTTGGGGTCCCAGAGACATCATCTCTTCTCTGGATTCTCCAGGCCTAGAAGGATGGTAGCAGCTTCCTGACAGTAGGAATCTCTAGTTGGCCTCACTTGTGTGGCTTCTCAGAGTTGACTTCTGTAGCCAGTTTCCTAATTAAGTGAGTCACCTTAGCTCAAAGACCTAGTGTGGTTTCTGTACTAGCCATCATCCCTTGCATGACTGAACTCAAACTATTTGCTTTCCATCTACAACCAAATATACTGCACTGAATTCAGAAGAACAATGAGGATTTTATTTAAAAGACAGAGAAAGGCCAAGTATAGTGAAGCATGTCTTTGATCCCAGCAATAAAGAGGTAGAGGCAGGTGGATAACAGGGAACTCAACACAGACATGGTCTACAGAGCAAACTGTAGGCCCGCCAGAGACACCTAGTAAAAACCCCATCTGAAGACTGGGGTTGGAGGATGTGCATTGCCTTGTTTTATCGCACAACAGTGCTGGAATGCTGAGGTTTTTATTTTCATTGTGGATTCAGGAAAACGGAGGCTTGCAATTGAGCAACTGGCCAAGGGCATCCAGCCAGGCAGGCTCTAGGGCAACCTACACCCTGGGGTGGCCAGGGGCATCCCAACAGAGTTTTGGAAAGGATATATCCCTAGCCTGAAATGACTCTATATTTTTTCCTAGTTCCCAAGGGAAATTTGAGGAATATAGGGCAAGACGGCAGCATTGTGTTCTCCAGCTCAGGAACCCTTCATTTAAGCAATGATATGTGCTGCTTGGGGTATCTGCTCACCTGTTTAAGTATGTGTGTATGGAAGAAGGGGCCTGCAGCAGCTCCTGTCCCCAACATTGTACGCATAGGTGCTCAGCATCGAGGACAAGGTTGTGCAAGCTGCTTCCAGTTTCCTGAAGTTCCTCATCTGGAATGCTGAGGACTAGGCTGGCCCATTCTATCTTTCTGGGAGATTTGACATCAGGCTCCTGGACACTTCCCTCAAAGACCCTTCCAGGCAAATGACAGATCTGCCTCCCAGCTGAGTGGGCTGGGGAGGGGAGGTGAGAATAGCATCTCTTCCATATTGACAGCCACTCCTCCCTGGCTGTCCCCAAACCTAGGGCCCATGATTTTCCAAAATTAAGATGCCGGAAGCATTTTAAAACAGGACCTCAGGAGAGGCCAGAGCTTAGTACAATAACAATGAAATCGTGAAAGAGATATTTGGAGCCTCCACAGAAAGGCTATTTAAGGGTGAAATGTCTCCAGTTCACTAATAGGTCACCAACTAGTCACCTAATTTATTTTGTCAAGACTAGTCGCTTTAGATAGCTGCCATCCCCACTGACCAATGAGAAGGGAGCAGACACAGCTATGGTCCTGAGTCCCCTGACTATACTGGCTCTTACTTTTTTGATTAAAGGGCACTTGGGAAGTTGAGTTGATGCTGTTGTCTGGACCTTATTGGTAGGTGAATGTAAGATGACTCAGGACAGGGTTTGGGGAGGGCAGCAACTGCTAGGAACTGATAACTGAGATGTAAGGCAGGCATGCACATGAAGGAGGGTTCCTCTCTTCCAGCAGAAGCATGGCCTAGCTCCTGGTGGTGCTTCCCCAGAAAGGGAGGACAGAATGATTTGCATCAAGCCTCTCTGGCTTGCTCCCTCTGCCTCTGACTTAGTGCCTGGTCTCTGAGGCAGGAGGAGGAGGCCAGGGCCCCTCCTGGCTATTCTCTGTGTGAAGCTAAGTAGCCTGGGAGGGGTGGGGTGTAGGGCTAGGAGGAAGACCTTGACCTCAGGAGCCCTAAACCTTGCTGACAGCAGACAGCAAGGAGGACCCTTGGGAATAGCACTTTATTGAGGGACATTTGTCTTCATTTGGGGCGGTCTACATTTCATGCTCCAGGCGTGCCCTGAGGCTCGAGTCTCCCTGACCCTCACCAGGACTGTTCCAGCATTGTACTGTCCCTGTGCCAGACTGGAAAGGAAGCTGCCTCTTAAAGCCTTTGGCAGCCAGGGAGACAGATGTCACCAAAGAACAATGGGAAATTCCCTGTGGCACCCCAGGAAGCTCTTACCCTCACCCCTCCCCACCCCAACCCCTAGACAGGAGAACTAGGGCAGGGCACAATACAGACTCAGGCTCCAAACCTGGGCCATCCTGGGTTAGCGATTCTGGAAGCCAAAGTTTACATCCAACCTAAGAACCTTGTATTTAGATAATAAGCAAGTATCCATGGTTTTCAGAAGGCAACCTGAGGAACTAAATGTCCTTTGCGGAAGTCATTGTGGCTAGCTGGGAGGTCCTACCCTGTTTTCCCTCACAGGAAAAGCCACTCCAGTGAGAAAGGTTCTGCAAAGAACAGCTGAAAATATCATAGTGAAGATTTCCGTGGGTTGTGTTTTATTTTTTCCCCCTTGGAAAAGTCAGGATATTGAAAATGTTAGAAGGCTGTGAACTATGGCCTAGATACTGCCACTAACCCGAGGGATTGGGAAGAAATAATTCCGCCCCTGAGAGCCTCATTTTGCAAATATTAAAAAGAAAAAAGGGGGGGGATTTCTGGTCATCAAACGGAGAGAAGACCGTCAGCAAGGCTAGGCGCTGCAATGCTTATACCCCCCCTCCATAAATTCCCAACTGGGCTGTGCCTGGGAAGGGTGGGGTAAGCAAGCCTAGAAGGCTTTGGTTAGCTTCACCAAGCTAAGGACAACCCTCCCGGCGAGGTTTCCGGAGCGATGGAGAGGGAGGCACGTGGCGTGCCCTCTCTCCAGCACTTTCCCAACGAGCAGCAACAGCTCAGGGAGGAGGGGGTTGGCTGGCGCTCCGGGTGCCAAGGGTGGATGGGTCTCTAGCCTTGTTGGGGTCGTGGAGCTAAAACCGCGGGGGCAAAGGGGGCCCGGCCGCTGGGCTCGCCCGCTGCACCCGCTCCCCGGATTCATTTCCATTTGGAGCGCGACGCCCAGCAGCCCTTATCTCGCCGCCGCCGCCGCCGCCGCCGCGGCTTTGCCGGCGCGGGCGCCCCGAGCTCCCTCCCTCCCCTCCCCCCTCTCCCCGCCCCTCCCCCGCCCGCCCGCGGCCCGCGCCTTTGTCTGGCCCCGCGGCGCGCTCGGAGCCAGCAGGGCGGGTAATTGGCGGCCGGAGGAGGCGAGCGGGCCGGCCAGACCTCCTCTAATGAGCAGGCAGAGCCGCGGGGAGGGTGCGGAGCGGCCGAGCCCCGAATGGCCCCGCGGTGCCCGGCCAGCCCCCTCCAAGATCTAGGCCGGGACCCTCAGCCCCGGAGTACATCCCCACCCCCCTCCGGCCTCCGAGGTTCTCCAATTACCCTGCGGCCGTGCCAGGGCCTCAGGCTGCCCTCTGGGCCGCCCTGTTGTCCCCGGAGAGGTGCCAAGGACTCAGTGCTCCAGGCAGAGTGGAGGGGGTTGCCTCTTGCAGGGGGCTTCATTGCGCTGCTTGGGGAACTCGGGTCGCTCAGCCGTCCCGTTCTTGCCTGAGGGCATGGTCACGGGTGGGGAGGGAAGATGGTGGGGGCAGCGGCAAACCCAGCTAGTTGATGCTGAAGAAACCCACGCGGGTTTCGAAATTAATGACACTGGATCAGAATCCGCCGCGCTTGGCGGGCCCGGGCGACAGCGGGTCGGGCCGGCTTGTCTGTCTCAAAGAGTGCGGTGGGGGACTTAGCTATGGAGGTGTAGAGAGCGGGTTCCTGGTGTTAACCCCCTCTCCAAGGCCTGGAAGATGTTAACAGAAGCCCTAGGAGCTTTAAAAAAAAAAGGGTCCAGAGAGGTGAAGGGACACAGTCTCCAGCTAGGGTACCCGATTTCAAGAAGCCTGCTCAGCAGCTACAACTGACCATAGGCCCCACTGCCCCAGGATAGTGACTCCTCCTGTGGTCCAGCCCCGAACTGTCAAGAATGCCAACAAACTGGCCCTGTGGACTCTGCTCCATCTAGTTCTACTGCCTCCAGTGAGCCCAGTTCCAGTCCACTCTTGCCTATGTGAGACTCCCAGGTGATGGAAGCTTTCTTTGAACAGGCGGGCTTGCAACCAGCTTCTCAGACTTGGAATGCAGGAAAAAGAAAGGCCTTAGAGACTTGTGGGTCTATGGGGAAAGCCCCATAATGGCCCCAGTATGACCTTAGGGAACCATCAGCAGCTGAGAGCAGTCCTGGGGGTATTCCAGCATCATTTGCCTGAAGAGAGACTGTCACCTCTCAAAGGAAGTGGGCAGTTTCTTCTGAAGACGCCCTATCTAGAACCCTTCCCTTGGGTTTTTAAGGCAACTCTCTCCAAAGTAACCAGTTGGAAGAGGTCCACCTTCTATTTATTTATTTATTTATTTTATTAAGGTACAATTTAATAGGAACAGAAAAGAGTGAGTGATGGTTCTTAGGCCTTCCTGAGGGTCACAGTAGTGTCCCTAGAACAAACAACAGGGTAGAAAGAAGAGAAAAGCATAACAAACTTTCTTAATTGACATTTTACAGGACATACGACCCTCCAGACTGAAGGCCTAAATTCCCAGAGAAACCGTTTGTATTTGGGTTCAGTGACGAATGGACAGTCTGTGGAAATGTGATTGGACAGAAGCTGTGTCTGTTGTAATAATTGGCTGAGACAGAAGCCAGCCAAGCCTGCCTGGTGGGATTCTCCCTGCCTTTCTAGCATTCTCTGCCCCCAGGTTCCATGGGATTTGTCTGAGATGAGGAGTTTGAGGGAAGAAGGGGAAAGTTCCCTTCCCAGGTATAATAGTTTGCATTGGCAGTGAAGGGTTCTAGTTTCTGTGGCCTTCTTTAAAAAAGAAGTCTCGGTTCTGGAACCTTCTTCAGGGAACAAAATGGACAGGAGATTAGAAGACTAGAGAAGGTCCGAGAAATGTTGATCCTGTGGCTTCTAAGCCTTCCAATAACTTTTACATGAAAACAGGAGATAGAACACTGCCCAGTCAGTTGAGGGACCCCCTCTCCCCACACACCCTATTCTTGGTTAGATTCTGCCTGGCGAGAGGCCAAATATGCCAGAAGGAAGCTCTGGCTTCTTGTAATCTTTCCTCTCCTTTTACACAACCTAAGTGAGCTCCCATTGCCTGGAAGCTACATGGAATGTGACCCAGAGAGATGCCTTCACACCTCATGGGTGTGAATTGGACCGAGTAGCCCACCTAACTTTTATGCTTAATTAATAAGACATAAATGCTTTATTAACCCAGAGAGGTCTCTAGGACTGTCCTGCTCTTCAGGAGTTCTGCCTTCTTTCTTCCTCTTCCACACATCCTACAAGAAAACGTCCTAAACGTATTCCTTGTTGTCTGTGAAACTCAGTTTTTGAATTTGTGAGACAAACGACCCCAAAGCCATTGGTCTGGGATGGCTCTGGTGATCATTGGTTTGTCCAGTGTTTTGACTCTCAAAGGCGTGTTCTTCTGTGGTACATGCCTCCTCGGCTCTCTGAGGTACTCCCCTTACCCCTTTCACTTTAGTTTCAAGTATTCTGCCTGTTGTAGCACAGTGCTTCTGGGTACTTTTTAATGAGCTCCAACAGCTTACACACAGTGAGATGCACTCACCTAAAAGCATACTGCTTGATCAATTCTTCCCATGTAAATACATCTGGGTCATTACCACCCAGGTCAAGAAACAGAACATTGTCAAAAGCCCAGAAGATTCCTTTTTGGTCCTTCTTAGTCAGCCCCCCTCGCCCCCCAGGAATTCTAACCTTGTCACTATAGATCAGTTTTACCTGCTTTTATAAATGGACTTGCAGCACATCCTCTCTGGTGCATGGCTTTCTTGTCTGCCAGATCTATCCATCCTATTGCATAAAACTGAGTTCATCTTTGTTAATTGCTGAGTGATGTTCCATTGTGCAAATTTATCACAATTTACTTACCCACTTGACCCCTGATGGGAATTTGGATTGTTTCCAGCTTGGGACCATTATAAATAAATCACTGTGACCATTGTCTGGTTTGCCTTTTGGTGGATGACAAGGACCCGTTTTTGTTGAGTATGTTCCTAGGAGAAGAGCTGCTGAATCATGAGTTACGTATATTTAACCTTGTTACCAAATGGATTTCCAAACAGTTGTATCTGGTTAGCTTTTGAAAAGCTACAGTCAGGATACCAATGTTACTCAGAGAAATGGATTGGAGGCACTGTATACAAATGACAGTGGATGTATACTGAGCACTTAGAATATGCGAGGTACAGTTCCAAGGTATTTGTGTGGTACTAATATATACTTACATGCATTTATATGCAAACATTCACAATGCCTAGTTTCATCTTGAAATGAGTATGAAATGTCTATCCCAGTTGGGATCCTGATGATACACTAGTCTGGGTTTGTGGAATGAATCCTCTCCATTTCAAAGATACGAGATGTGAATAACTAGCCCTTTAATAAGATAGGTGTTGCTTTCGTGGCTACAGAATGAACTGTGGAGGAGTCTGCATTTCAGATCTGTGGGCCAGATGTTTCTTTGCTTGCTTGCTTTCTAATTACATTATTTACTTATGGGCTCAGCATATACTTCATGGTGAGTGTGTGTGTGTGTGTGTGTGTGTGTGTGTGTGTGTGTGTGTGTGTGCGTGCTTGTGCTGTAGGTCAGAAGACATTTGGGAATCAGTTGTCTCCTTCCACTTTGTGGGTTCCAGGCAAACTCACACCATCAGGCTTGGCAACAGTACTGAGCCATCTTGATGGCCCATGTTGCTGGCATTCTGACTAAGAGAAACCAGGATATACTTGAAGCTCCCCTCAATTTCCTTACTCCTGTACCCCAGTGGGTACCCTCAAGCAGTCCGGCTCTCTAATCTTTGTCTTGTTTTTCCAGTATCTTGTGTAATAAGCCATCAAAGGGCTTAGTGGCTTAAAAAATTATTACTGTTTTTAGGTTCAATGAATCGAATGGCCTCCTGCTAGATAGTTCTTGCTTGTGGTCAGCCAGGATGACTCACATCTGAGCTTGTAGTCCATGCTGGTTGTTGACAGGAAGCTCAGCTAGGACTCCTGGGAAGCTCTTCTGTGTGGCTTGAATTTTTCACAACCTAAGGCTGGATTCTGAGATGGTGTGTCCCTATCCCAATTGCAGGGAATGCTAGGCAGGGGGATGGATAGAAATAGAACTACCAGCAGCCAGTTGCTTCCCAAGCACTGTTTGAGACAAAATGTTTATACCAGTTTCCTCATGTAAAAGTGGCCCATAAGATCCTGTCGGATGCAGAGAGTGGGTGCCCCTCTCCCCATGTCTGGAGACTCCTTTAAGACAGGACTATCCAATCAGGACTGGTAACCCCCTTCCGTTAGTGATGCTAGCAGTGGGAAGGCAGAGGCAGGGTATTTCTGAGTACTATGCTAGCCAGAGCTACAAGGTGAGACCAGAAGAAGAGGAGCAAGAGGATGAGGGGCAGAAAGAGGGGAGGAAGAGTGGAGGAGAGGAGTGGGAGGTAAGAGAGAGATTTGAATAAGGACTTTGTTTTTGTTAGGCTAGTGGTTGACAACACCCTTTGATGAAGACAGGGATCACAGCGGGGGAACTTCCTTGCCTAAACAAAGACAAGGACTTCCTGGGGTAAGGAGAAAATCTACTTTACAGCCTTGAGCCAAAAGGTGCAAAGAAAGCTGCTATACCTGAAGACTGATAAGAAACAGAAAGATTTAACTGGCCAGTTAAAGAGATACATAGTACAGCCCAGTAGCCCCTCCCTCAAGGCCCGCTCTTTGAACCCACCAGCTTTTGAGTCCTAACTGAAGAACTGTAGCTTTACTCTGTAACCTTTCAAAGACTTCATTGCTAGAGCTGTAACTTAAAAAGTGCAACTTTTTAAAAAAATCCATCCTCCTTCTTGAAGGCAGCTACTGATATCTCCAGCTTGCCGATCCTGTTGCCGATCCTGTTGTTTACTTCTCTCAAACGCCAACAAAACTGCCTTCAACTTGTGAGTCCACTTGAAATTCTTTTCTCTCCAACACTCAGGACCCATAAAAGGGACAGTTCTGCTCCTTTATGCCACCAAGAACAAGAGTCAAAAGAGGAAGCCATCAGGCCACTTATGGGCAGTACCAGGCTCAAGGATAGATTCATGTCTATCACATTCAAGGGAGTCAACTTGCCAGATTCAAAGGGTTGAGGACACAGGCTTGGTAGATGAGTGACAGGTCCAACTGCAGAAGACCTATGGATGATTTTGATAACTGTAGTGATCTTCTTAAAATGAATACCTTTCTAGTACACCTTCCCTGCCTCTAGCTGCAGGTCCAGGAATGTCAATCAATGAATCAATCAATACTTTCTCTTTGATTCTTCTTCTTCTTCTTCTTCTTCTTCTTCTTCTTCTTCTTCTTCTTCTTCTTCTTCTTCTTCTTCTTCTTCTTCTTCTTCTTCTTCTTCTTCTTCTTCTTCTTCTTCTTCTTCTTCTTTCTCCTCCTCCTCCTCCTCCTCCTTCTTCCTTGTTCTTCTTGTTCTTCTTGTTCTTGTTCTTCTTGTTCTTGTTCTTGTTCTTCTTCTTCTTGTTCTTCTTCTTCTTCTTCTTCTTCTTCTTCTTCTTCTTCTTCTTCTTCTTCTTCTTCTTCTTCTTCTTCTTCTCTTCTTCTTCTTCTTCTTCTTCTTCTTCTTCTTCTTCTTCTTCTTCTTCTTCTTCTTCATGATGATGATGATAATGATGAAGGTGGTGGTGATGATGTTTTTTGAGACAATGTTTCTCTGTGTATTCCTGAATGTCCTTCAACTCGCTTTGTAGACCAGAATGGCTTTCAATTCATATAGCTCCTGCCTCTGTCTCCCAAGGGCTAGGACTAAAGGCATGTGCCACTACACCCAGCCTAACTCTTTGGTTTCTAAAGGCCCAAAACCCCTGGGGACTCCTTCCTTTTTTCTGGTCAAAACTGCCACTTGACGTGCCCCCAAGGTTGCTCACCATGCCATAGCCTGAGCCAAGTTCCCATTGTTCTCTGGGTTCAAGCCCAAACACAGAGCCTTACCGCTCTGGGACACACAATCTGAACATTGACATCCTGACCTCCCAATACCAGCTGCCATCTGGAAAAAACCTTCCCCTCCCAACAATTGGCCAACATGGAACTTTTTAAGACTGCTGTCCAAACTAGGATTTTTCTACAGCCATTTGAAGTATTGTGAAAGAGGGTTTAGCCTCCACTCTTGAGTGCTTTTTTTTTAATGTATCTGTGGCTGGGAGGCCTGGGCTTTAACCCTACTCTGCTAGTAACTGGCTATGTAGTTTTGGGTAAGAAATCCAAAGCCTCTGTGAGTTCATTTGCACATCAGCAGAACAGACATAACTATTGATTCCACCTCATGGTGTAACTACTCCAAACATTTGGCAGAGTACAAGGAAAGGAACAAATAGTCTAAGAACCACATCTTCTTGTCCCAGATGCCAAATGTGCTTTTTTTAAAAAAATTATTTATTATATCTCTGTGTTTAGCCTAAATGAATCTATGTGCCTATGTGTGCCTGGTACCTGTGGCGGTCAGAAAAGGGTACTGCATCCCCTACTCTGGTAATTAAAGGCAGTTGTGAGCACCTCTGTGGGTGCTGGGAACTGAGCCCTGGTCCTCTGTGCAAGAGCAGCAAGTGATCTGAAAGACTGAGTTGTCTCTCTAGCCCCCAAACTGGTTTTCAAAAACAAATATTTTCTGCGCCATCAATTTTTATCTTGATAAATTTTCACAAAGCAAAGTGCATTGCCAGCAGCCAAACAGGGACGCAGAATGTCTTCAGTGCCCCCCATTACCACCCTGTACAATCCCTACCTACTCCCTAGGGCACTGGGGACTTCTAACCCTGTAGATTAATTTATAGCAGCCAACACCCCGGGAAAACTGGCAAACAAGATAGTCATCTATCTGATGGGGTCTGAACTGCCACCATTTTACAGTCTACCTCACTTTGTATTAACCATAGGACCCCACCCATGGTTTTCTTATAAATCCTGCAAATCTGTCTGGGTTTCACTAATAGTAACTCCCCAGTCTCATGAAGGGAAAAAAATGTACCTGGTCAAACAGTGAACCTTGTTAAATAGCAAAGAAAATACAAAGCTGGGGCAAGCGTGGGGGATTTCACCTGCCTCACCATTTTGCTTAAGGCCCACTTTAGATTGTGAACACACTTTAAAGTCTAATGAATGATTCCAGAAAGACGTCCAGCAGTACGTGTGCATGTGCCGAAATACTGAATGGTATTAAAAAAAAAAAAAAAAAAAAAAAAAAAAAACAGTCTGGTGGGTGGGCTGGGACGCAGCCTCACCCAGCTCCTAAGACACACCTTGTCTAAGTCAGGCCCACCAGCACTCTGGTGCTATGACATCATCAGATGTCGGGCCTTTGACAAATGAGTCCAGCCTGAAGCTGGAGCCTTTGATAAGCCATTTGCAGGCGTCTGGGAGACATCCGTGCTGGTTTGAGAATGCATAGCAGCCCCATCTCAAGTTCACATCTTTTCATGGTTTGTTTTGTTTTTAAAGCATGCATGCATCTGTGAAGATTCCAAGCTTAAAATATTTTTTTTCCTTCTCTCTGACACTTCACTCCCCCACCACCTCTTTTTGAGGAAAAGAAAATATTCACTCCAAGGTTCATTTACTTTCTGGGTAATAACTGTCAGGTATTAACGGATAGCCCCATACATCCAGCATAAAATAATAGAATTTGTTGAGTGCATTAGACATCCAGTAATGGGCACAGCGGACAGCACAGAGAACTAAAGACGGCTTCTCCTGGTAAAAGAGAATGCAGGCTATGAAAAACAAGACATAAAAGAACATTTGTCAAAATGCCCAATTGTACCTTAATACATTTGCACATGCAAGCATTCTTACCTGGAGAATTTCTCTTCTGCTTACCTAGGGCCCTGCTTTCCCTCCCCCTGTAGGGCTCTGAATGGGCTTTGCTCTTCACGGAAGCTTGGTTATTCCCCTTCCTCCGGACTCACCTGTCACAGCCTGTCCCCACAGCTGTCTAGGGGCAGGTTACATCTCATTGTAACCTTACACTGTCTTGCTGTTCTACACACTTGAGCTCCTGACCATTTCCTCTGGCTTCCAGCGCCTGCTTTGCTGTTCCCTAGTCAGGCTGGAAGCTCTGGAGGATTAAATTCCCTTCTTTGATAGCCTCTATTGATGCTATAATTGAGTAGGCATAGTCTTGCGTCTTCTGGAGACCGAGAAATACAAGTTTATGTTTTACATTGGCTCCAAAATTCCCCAGTGGCATTGAACTCAACATACTCTTATCCCACCTGTCCTTCTGTCTGTCCATATCTCATCTGTAAAACTCTTCTCTACGGACGCTTTCTGGGTCAAATACAGCAGTCACACATCACTTCTGGAGAAGGACATGTTGTGGAAAATGCATCATTCGCTGGTTTCATTGTCCTATAACTGTCATAAAGCATACCAACCCAAAGTCAGATGGCGAAGACATTACTAGATGATCAAACGTCAATGATCCCCATTGTTCCTATGCTCTCCACACCTTTGGTCAGTACATGATGTATAAGGGTACTTATATCCAAATATTTGTCCTGGCAGAAGCTTCTGGAGAAACCATTTTAAGTAAGCACACTTTGTCTTTTCTTCATGCTGCCTCTGTTCCTAGTCAGGTCTCCAGGACTATGCAGTGCTGGGTGTAGCAGGTGTTCTTAGTTTTTGTTGCTGTTTTGTTTAGGACTTTTGGTTTGTTTGTCTGCTTGTTTGTTTTGGTTTTGTTTTGTTTTGTCCTTTTGGTAGGCAAAGGAACCGGAAAACCCATCTAGCTAATTGGTGGGGTAAAGAAACCAACACAAATAACTATTTATTGAACCTTATAATGTGTGAAGAATTCCAAACACACACTTATACTACACATTATATGTGGGGGATGTGGAGGTCAATCTTGTGAAGGAATAATTGGGATGGAAATCCAGGTGCCACAGGCTGCTGTGACTCTCAGGAGAGTCCTGAACTACCATACATGACATTAAATCTAAGATGGCTCCCAGAACACTGATGAAACAGCAAAAAGAAATTGAGGCCAGTATGGTAGCTACTTCTCTTTCTTCATAGGGAACTAATAAGTGACAATCCCTGCCCCCCCACACACACACTTCTGAGTAACTTCATCAGTCAGGGCTTTCACTGGGGCAAGGTGACAGTGTGGCAAGATGTGATTAGCCAAGGATTTAGGAGCTTGAGATTGACTCAAACACTGTATATAAGCTTCTACACTGCACAATAAACTCAGATCTGTACCCTGATCAGCTGGTCTAATTTCCAGGATTCCTCACGTGGTTCAGTCAACTCTCACCACCCCCTATCCACTGTCCTATTTCCACACAGACACACAGGAACACAGACTCTCTCTCTCTCTCTCTCTCTCTCTCTCTCTCTCTCTCTCTCTCTATCTATCTATCTATCTATCTATCTATCTCTTTATCTCTATCTCTCTTCTTGTATCTCTCTGTGTGTCTCTCTGTGTCTCTCTGTGTCTCTATCTCTCCTGTCTCTCTGTCTCTCTCTCTGTCTCTCCCTCCCCCCTTCACCATCACATCACCTATGAAGCATTGTAATCTCTAACAGTTGTGAAAAGCTCAAAGAGATTGCATGAGGAACCCTTAGCTATCTCATTAATAAACCATGAAGAAGAGTTTATACCACAAGCCTACCTCCTGAACCATAACCCTCAATAGGATCAACATTATAAGGATGCTGCTGTTTGGTAATGGGATGCCATGGAAACTTCAAATGCTCTTCTTGCTCAATCTTCTATTTGCTATGTTCCATTCAGTAGCATCTGTCTTTATCTGGGTTTTCCTTAAATGAAACCACAAAAGTCCTAGGTGAACACAAATATTTTATTTGGGAGAAGCTTCCAGAAGGTATCAGTAGTGGAATGGGGGCACCAGGCAGGAAAGAAAAGACAGACACTAAAGAAGATTTGATCAAAAAAGTTTTATAGTGGACAACTAGCACCTCATCCCTCTGAAGACCTTGAGGAGATACGAGTGTACACTTTTGCCACATTATTCAAAGGGTAAGGGGAGCTGGGCATAAATGTACCACTTGTATAGGATGTTAGATAAGGGCTAGGCCCCTAGCTAACTGCACACAGGCTAAGTGTGCCAGAAGAAGCCAAGAGAAGCCAACTGTGCATTGTGGCAGTTGAAAGACACCAAAGGATAAGGGACTAGGGAAGATGAGCAAGGTGCCAACTATGCCTGTCATAGATTATTATTCTCGTGGTAGACAAGTGAATAGGAGCTGTGTGGTATGTAGGAGAAGTCTGCCTATCTGTAGATAGACACAACAATGGCTAGAAATTTCATGCCAATGAAGACTAAGCACCATCCCTCCCTTAAAGGACTCCTCTTCCAAGCAAGGTGGGGCACAACTTTGATCCCAGCACTCGGGAGGCAGCAGCAGGCTGAGATGAGTTCCAGGCCAGCCTGGTCTACGTAGAGAGTTACAGCCCAGCCAGGAGTATGTAGTGAGGCTCTGTCTAAAATCAAATAAATGACTTCTTCCATTGAACTAGAACAAGGGAACCCCAACCCTAGGATTCCATTGCTGAGGGGTTATTGGATTCTTTGGGGATACTCCCTAAAAGACAGAAGCAACAAAGTAGAATGACAAATGACGTTTCAGACCATGAGAGTAGAAAATGCTTTCAAATTCCCCAAGTACGCAAAAAATAAAAATAAAAAAGAAAAGAAAAGAAAAGAAAGAAAGAAAGAAAAAAGAAAAAAAGAAAAGAAAAGGAAAAGGAAAAGGAAAAAGAAAAAGAACAACAACAAAAAGTTCTGTGCTTAAAACGCCATCTCCAGCTTTGAGGAGGAGAAAAGCATGTAATGAATGGCCTTGAACGAAAAGCCCAGACAGACATGCTCTGGGTCTAATATACAAAGCAGTGGATCCCTTGGTAGGACATTCTAGGGAAAGTCATTTATCCCACTGAAGAGAAGCCAATTCAACTAGGGAATAACTCACAGACCATAAACATTTCAGTCACTTCTTTCACAAGTGTAAGCAGTGTCGCATTGCCAAACGTGGGAAAGAGCAACAGTGCCCAAAGACGGCCATGTCCTAATCCCAGAGCCTGGGAATGCATTAGCTTATGTGATCAAGGGACTTTGTAGATGGGAGCAAGTTATAGCCTTCCTGGATTATCGAGATGGTCTCACTGCCATCACAAGGTTCCATATAAGGAAGTAGAAAAGCAAAACAGGAGGCCAGGAGATAAAGAATTCTACTTGCCATGGCTCATTTTGAACGTGGGAAAGGGGCGCCACAAACCAAGGAATGGGAGCTTCTAGAAGAGCATAGGGCATGGAAACAAATCTTCTATAGAGTTCCCAGAAAGAGACATGGCTCCTCTGGCTCATTGATTTTTAACCTAGGGAGACTGGGACTTAGACACCACTGCAAAGGGCTCAGTTTTCAAGCTCATTGGATGCTTCAACCAATTTAAGATAGTTGCCTTCCCTTTGGATTTCGATCCTCCAAAATTGTAAGGCAGCAAGTTCCGTTGTTTTTAGCCCCTAAATTTGTAGCAATGTGCTACCACAGCAAAATGAGACTTTGACGCAATGCTCTCCTCCCCACAGGCTGCAAAAGGCCTATGGGAATACTATGAACTTGGGATAGCCTGCCTCCCTCTTTCCCTCTCCTTCTCCCTTTTCCTTCTTCCTCTCCCCCTCCCATTCTCTCTCCCTCTCCTTCTCCCTCCCTTTCCCCCTCCCTTCCCTCCCTTCCCTCTCCCTCTCTCCCTCCCCTCCCTCTCCCCCCCTTCTCAATATGTAGCCCTACAGCCTGGGATTCTCTATGCAGACCAGGCTGGCCTGGAAAGGATTAAAGGCATGCACCAGCATTCCTATCCTTAGGGCAACCTCTAAAACTCAGAGGTTAATTTAGAGTCTAACTGCTATGGTTGAGAGACCTAGAAAAATCACAAAGAACCTCCATTTGTTGGGAGAAAGACAACAGTGGTACTCAGGAAGTATTAAACCTAGACAGTTCCTATATCCAGCTGGAAGGGCATCACCATGAGAAGGATGGCAGCTCCCCTCCCAGGATGTCACTGCTTTATCCTGAAGTTCAATGTAGCTATTTTTCATCCTCTTCAAATGGCTTTAATTGTATCAAAAATCATAACCCAGTGTTTCTCAAACCTGATTGGGCCCCAGAATTACCTGGGGCCACTTGCATAAGAAGCTCAAGCCAATCACAGTGTCTCTGCAATCAGGTGCTCCACCACTGACTTTTTTACTCCAGTAGCTGAGGGTGACACCTGGGAATAGCATCTCCAGCAGATTCTGGTACCTGGCTAAGCAAACCTTTCAGTTGCAAGGTTCATGAGATTAGTCAACCAGCCGAGGTGACTGGTTTTCCAAACCCTTGGAGGAGCAGTTAATGAAGCAGTCTTGCAAATGTAAATTTGAAAATTGAGTGCCCTTCCCCTGGACAGTAAAATTTGAGATGAGTGTTTCTCACTGGGACCTGGGGCTCTCAGATTAGGTTAGGCTGCCTGTACCAACAAGGCCCTATATCTGCCTCTCCAGCACCTGGATTATAAGCACTGGCCAATACACTCAGCTCTTTAACATAGATACTAGGGATCCATCTCAGGTAAAGGTCCAAGTTGGTAAAGACTAAATTACCTCCCCAACACCTAACCTGGTTAGTCATTAGCTTAAGGTAGTACCAGAACCGTAGGTGCCTGGTGGCAACGAAATGCGATGTATGCAGGCAGCAGGCATGCCATACTTTCTAAGCTCTGGCCTCAACTGAATGCACACAGCTCCAAGACCTATTGACTTCTAATCTCCCCAGTCCTTTCTGTGATGTGAGACAGACTTAGAAGACATCCAACCTGGCAGGCACCACTGATTGATTGACTACAAAAGAGTCTCTCCCTCCCTTTCTGTGCTAGCAGGAGACTGTTTTTGCTTGAAGGTATCTTCTGGGCAGAAAAAAAGTGAGTTCTTTTTCCCCCAGCCTCAGAGGACCATTGCTCTAATGCAGCCAGGGAACTTCCAGTTTCAATCCTCTTTGCAAGGGACTAGAAAATAAATGCTCCCCTGACCCAGTTCTGAATACAGAGTCATAACTGGAAGTCTGTTGGCTATTTGCAGCCTTTCCCTCTGCTGTAAAAGGAGCGTCTCCTCATGGAAGAGAAAGGAAGCATTTCAAGGTTTCTTTTCTACACATTCTTTTTTCTTTTGCCCTCTTGGATCATAAACGTTGATGCCCTAACAGACATCTTATTAGCATTAGGTGACATGTTTGAGTGTTGACAGAATATGTTAGATATAGCAGACACGTGAACATTAGCCTTTTGTGGAAATTAGTAGGCAGCTTGATCAACCATGTAAATACCTAGCTTCAGACTTCTTGGTATAAAGATTAAGACTGTGCATTAGTCAAGCCCCTCACGGTTATTCTATAGGTCAGTTTTAAAACAAAACTTCCGGTTGTCTAACAGTTTCCTCCAAGACTGAAACATTCCTTCCTGCAGGGAAGCTCCTTAAACAGGAAGGTAAACAACTCAAAATAGCTTCAGGAAGTCCCCAAAACTGACCATAGTCATTAGCCCCCTCCCTGCCAAAATAAGCAATAAAGACTGTTGAGTGTCCCTCTCAGACAAGCCAAAGCTGTAAAGGAGACTGAGACCAGGCCAACTGCCTGAAAGAAAGAATCCAGCTGAGCTGCCAAGAAGATAGTTAGACCCATTGAAGCACTTGGAAAGGTCACGCTCCAACCAGCTGAGCTGCCTGCATGCTGTGCAGTGTGCTCCAGATTCCCAGCTTCCATGAGTGGTCACCATACATAAGGTTGGCTTTGGTGACAACAGCCATCTTTGAGTAATTTCTGCTCCTCTAAATAACCTTTCACCCATATTTCTGTAAGTAACCCCAATAAACTCACTGGTTCATGTAGTTGGACTTCGGTGATATCCGTATGTTTGTCTGTTGTGGGCTCTATCTGTGGTAGTAGACATGCATGCCCTATCTTCCCAGAAAAAGTTTTGTCACAATATTCTTGGTGTCTGCAAAAAGGCACAACAGAACCCAAGATGAATAGCGGAGGGTGGCTTTGAGTAGCCAGACGTGCAACTGAGGCTGAGAAGCCAGGGGGTTGGGGAGGAAAGCATCTATGAGGAAATATCAATAGAATTGTTTTTTTCTGGATGGTGTGTGTTAGTGTGCCTTTGTGTTCTAGCTACAGTTATATGGTTCTTGCCCTGAGTAATGAGACACACAACTAAGATTGAACCATGAGGATTAGGATTGTCTGGGGGAGGAATCCCAAGATGGGCTCCCACCACCATTAGGAGTGAATGGAAAAAGAATAGTGGGGGGGGGGGAATTTGTGATTACGTTTTTATATACACACACAAATGTTTATAAAGAGTGAAATACTATTCAGCCTTTAAAAGGAGGTGATGGATGGATGGATGGATGGATGGATGGATGGATGGATGGATGGGTGAATCTGGAGGAATTACAGTAAATGACACAGGCAGTCATATAAAGATAAGTACTACATGATCTCAGTTATGCATGGAATTGAACAAGGTTGGACTCAGAAGTAGAGAGCATAATGACAATTACCAGACACTGGGAAGAGAAGGGAGGAGGGGGAAGAGAAAAGGGAAAGTCACAGATCAAAGGATATAAAGCTACAGAGGAATAGGTAGATGTTTTAAGACACTAGCCAGAAGAGAAGACATTAGTCAACAGGGAAGTACTGCATGTTTTGAAGTACCTAAAAGTATATTTCAAATGTCTCCCCACCAGAAAAAAATGAAAAATAATTATAAGCAAAATTATAGATGTGTTAGTTCAATCTAATCATTTCATTGTGTGTGTGTGTGTGTGTGTGTGTGTGTGTGTGTGTGTGTGTGTGTATCAAAACACTAACTAACATGGATTTAGGATTGTCATTCAAAAATAATATTAAGGGTTGGGGATGTAGCTCAACTGGTAGAATGCTTGCCTAACATCCACAAAGCCCTGGGTTCCAACTCTGGCACTGCATAAACCAGATGTAGTGGTACATGCTTATGAGCCAGCACTTGGTAAGAGGAAGAAAGAGGATCCAAAATTCAATGTCACTTTTTGTCTACATAGTGTGATCAAGGTCAGCCTAAGCCACATGAACCACCACCACCAAAACAACAACAACAATCTTTTATAAAGGCATGGTACATGCCAAATTTTTTACCTCACTCCACCAAGAAGATAGCTCTAATCTTTCTTCTCCTAGTCGATCCATAGAATCTATTGGAAGTCTCTGTCTGTTTTGGAATACAAGCCCTTAGAAACAGACCATCTTCTCCTTCCTGTCTCCTGGGACACTTACTTAGAACTCAAGCTCAAGGTTATGAAGAATTCTGAGCAGTCCACATAAAGAGGAACCAGGGTTCCTAGTCCCGGACATGGCTGAGCTCTCAACTGGCAGCCAGCACCAATTCATCAGCCATTTGAGTGAGCCATCTCAAAAGTGGGCTGTCCCGGCCTCAAAGTGAGCAGCTTCAGCTGACACCACACAGCACAAAGACAGACTTCCCCAGTGAGTTCCGCTCACATGGCAGCTTCATGGATAGAAAAGTTTTGGTGTTTCAAGTCACTAAGACTTAGGAGGGGGTGCTACCCATCAGTGGGTTCTAGGTCATTTGCCACTGAGATTCGTTCACTTGGGTACAGGGCCATTCTGTTCACTAGGGTTTTGTGCTTTTCTTTATATATAAAAAGACAGATGGTGTATTCTTAGTCCTTTGCAAGCTTCACAGAACTACCCGACCCTCCTCTCAGCACGAAAGTAACCATGGACAAGTGTTTAAAAAAATGAGAGTGGCCATATGCCAATAAAATGTTATTGCTAAAAAAGAGTCATCATGGTGTGACGAGGCTCTTGAACTTTTGTTCCTGATTACGGACACAAGACTGGCGTAAGAATGGTATTCCAACCCAAGCAGCTCCCTTGGGTTTTATAGGCAGTTAGTGGTTGCTAGGTAAGGGACAGACACTTTCTTCAATGATATAGCCACTGGTGAGGTGCCAGTGCTCTTGTAAGCAACCCTCAATTAAACTAATTAGTTCACCAAATAAATAAATATCTATAAAAAAGAAGAAAGGTGCTAAAATATAAATAAATAAATAAACAGTTATAGGCAAGATTTGATCCTTAGGCCATGTTTGTCTTTCTCATATGCACGCACACACACACACACACACACACACACACACACACAGAGAGAGAGAGAGAGAGAGAGAGAGAGAGAGAGAGAGAGAGAGGGGGGGGGGGGAGTTTGTGTCAAGCAAGGCTACACATTCAACATTCTTTCAAACCCACGTTCTGTTACGTCTTGCTTGCCTTCTGCCTCCAATCCTCTCAGAAAAGAGACCTGGCTGACAGTTGTCATTCGTCATGCTTTTCAACCAGTTCACAAGGAACTTGGAAAGCTTAACCCTTCACCGTGCACCAAACCTGAGGACTGACCAGAAAGCCTCCCAAAAGCTCATGTTTCCCCCCAGGGAGCCCAAATATCAGAGCCATAAATATTCTCCCCCAGGCAAATTGTTACCCCCACTTGACACTCTAGTTAATGGAAAGCCTTTTGCAAAAATAAGTATATTAAAATAAGCTTTGCATTTTTTTACATTAACTGAAATTTGATGCAAATTGATAATAAATTACCTTCCCCCCATTCATTCATTTGGGACTCACATAAACTAGTTTACAGTTATGTGTTATTACATTTCACATTAATAGAGCCATAGGAAACTAGGCTTTACAGAAATTTGCTTTCTGGCAAACCATCAGAAATGGAGGAAGTAGAAGCAGGCTTTGGTGGGACAACAAGCTCTCCTAATGTGCCAACCCCGGAGGGTTTTGGAGAGTTAGGGCACTGCTTGAGGCCCAACTAACTCATCAAAAGACCACTGTTCATCTTCTGTCTCTGCAGAATTTTCCCTTTTCAAGTTCTTATACCTCACTAACTTGCTTTCTTCCTTGCTTGCTATCTATCTATTCATCTCTCTCCCCCCTCTCTCTCTTCCCCCCCCCTCTCTCTCCCTCCCTCCCTCCCTCCCTCCCTCTCTCTCTCTCTCTCTCCATCTCTCTCTCTCCCTCTCTCTCCCCCCCTCTCCCCCCTCCCTCTATATATATATACATATACATATATATGTGTGTGTGTGTGTCTTCCTTTATTTCTTCTATTCTCTTTTCTTTCTTTTGTCCTTTCTTTTACATTTTCCTTCCCTTTTTTTTCTTGGCCTTCTTGACTTTCTAATTTCCCTCTTAACTTCTTCCTTTCTCTTTCTTCTTTATATACGAGTGCTTTGGGGTCCAGTAACAGTACCTTATTGTAGCAAAAACTAAATCAGAGGATGCAAACTTGATGGAGAAAAAAGTCAATAAAGTGTGAAAACTGATGAACAGTATTCACAACATAATGTCAAAATCAACCTTGCACCTCAAGAACAAAGTTCCAGGGACATTTCTGATTCAACATGGTGGACAGAACACACACACACACACACACACACACACACACACAGACAGACACACACACACACACATCACGAAATTCTGCTTCCTTTGGAAACATCACTAAACAACAGTCAGTAAATTTTCATAAAGACAAACTCACAGAGGTAGTGGAAAGATAGAAATGATAAAACAATAGCTTTTGAATATAAAAAGCATGTGACTGAGTAGGAACAAGCTTGGCAGATGGGAAAGGAAGCATTAAGCAGGAAGTGGCCAGAGGCCCAGATATGAGGAGATATTAAGTTCCTCAAGAAGTAGAGGTCCAGTTGGACATGGTGGCCCATGCCTTTAATCCGAGCACTTGGGAGGCAGAAGTAGGTGGGTCTCTGTGAATTCTAGGCCATTCTGGTCTACATCGAATTCCAAAAGAGTCATCACTACATAGAGAAACCCTGTCTTAAACAACAACAAAAATGAGATCTTTGTGGAGCTCAAAATTAAAAAAAAATAATAATTGTTTAGAAGTCTGTTTAGAAGGTGTGCTGGTTAGTTTTTTGTGAACTTGAGACATGTTAGGGCCATATGAAAAGAGGGATCCTCTTTTGAGAAAATGTCTCCATTAGATCACCTGTAGGCAAGTCTGTGGGGGCATTTTCTTGATTCATGTTTGGCATGGGAGAATCTAGCCAACAGAGGACAGTGCCACCACTGTGCAAATGGTCTTTGGTTGTATAAGAAAATAGGCTGAGCAGTCAGGGGGAGCAAGCCAGTAAGCAACATCCATCCATGGTCTCTGCTTCCGTTCCTGCCTCCAGATTTTTGCCCTATCTTGAGTTCCTGCCCTGACTTCCCATGGATTGTGAATTAGGAGCTATAAGGTAAAATAAACCTTTTCTCCTTCCCCTACCCAACTTGCTTTGGTCATGGTGTTTATCATAGTAATAGAAGCAAACTAAGAAAAAAGGACACTTCAGGAGCCTTACTCAACTCCACATAGGTAGGCTACTCTTCTTCCTATGGGATGCATGGTCCCCAAAAAGCACATAGATAACTGTGGATGGAATTGTGGTAAGGAGTGAGCATTATATGAAAGGGAAAGACAATACAGTTAACATTCTAAATCTCAGGAATAGCTCTTCTTTACTAATCTAGTGAAGAATTACAGCAGACAAATGAGGACATACTGGCTTACATTCACACCTCAGTAGGAAAGGGAAGTATCCCATTCTGAGGATTTTAACCCACTGAAGAAGAAAGGTTTGAAAATACTGAGTCCCACTTTTAAACATGACTCCATAGATGGGGGCCAGGAAACTTCCAAAGGAAGTCTCTGACTTAAAATCAAAGGAGAAGGTTGATGGTGTAGCTCAGTGATTGAGTATGTGCCTATCACATGGGTGGCTCTGGGTTTCATCCCCAACAGAGAGAGAGAGAGAGAGAGAGAGAGAGAGAGAGAGAGAGAGAGAGAGAGAGAGAGAGAGAGAGTGGAGACAGAGACAGACAGACACACACAGAGAGACAAACAATACAAACAATACAAAGCCACTCATCAGGAGGGGTCATGTTGGCAGAGACAAATAGTATAAAAGAGAAAGAAATCTGAAAGAAAACCCTATTGCTAATCTGTCATAGAAATTAGATTGTGACAATATTGAAACATTTCATTGTCTACTGTATGAGTCACTGTTCTATATCCTTTACATGAACCAATTCACTCAATTCTCTCACCCTATAATATAGGTAGAATTATTACCCCCATTTTAAAGCTAAGAAAATTGAGTCCTATCAAAATTAAAATTACTTTCTAAGTCTATGGCAACTGCAGTAGAAGTTCATATCTAAGCCTCTATTCATTGATAAGTAGGTTGGATCTAAAACCAAGCAATCTGTCTTCAGAGACTATACTCAATCAAATATGCAAGATGGTGTTTACAAGAAACTATGAAAGCTGAGAATGTATCTCAGTGGTAAATTATTTTCCTAGCATTCTTGAGGTTCTGGGATTCGATTTCTAGTACTACAATATTAATAAATTAATTTTAAGATTTAGAATAATAAAGGAACATTTAAAATACTGCAGAAGCTATTAAAAAGTCAAAAGTGCTGATAATATATACATGCCTGTTTAGGTTACATGCAGATATATCTATGTACACATGACTCAGAATGAATGTTGTTAGTATAGATATATATTTATATACGTTTCCAGAAAGCAGAGCAAAAGATAACAAGAGATGACAGTTAAGAAGAAATGATACAAAATTTAGCAGGTCTGTCCAGGAGGTCTACATCTTTCCAGAATAATAAAAGAAGAAAAGAATCGAAAAGAAAAGAGAGAAAACATAATGATAGCTTCAAAGAGTTGGAGCAAAAATTTTTTTGAACTGAAAAAATAGGAATTTCCAGATTGCAATGGGCTTCCTGGGTATCCAATTTTATAAAAATGGAGTTACATTAAGTTGGTGCTACCTTGTTACAGCAGCAACAGGAAATGAATACGGTGTCCCACTGGCCAAAGCAATTCACACGGTTTACATTTAAGAAATAGAATGGCCCAGTGTCATGATACACACCTGTCATCTCAGCACTCAGGAGGCAGAGGCCGGAGTTTGAGGTCAGTCTGGGTTAAACAGCAAGTTCCAGACTAGCCTGAGGCTGCCTAATGAGATCCTGTCTCAGCCACCACAAAAGAGGAGGAGTGGCTGTCATATTGCAGAGGGTGTGCACTAGGAGGGGGTATTATATCAGCCACCTTTGCAAAAGACCCACCACAGGGAACAAGAGAAAAAAAATTAACAGTGTACCACATGGCTCAGCATGGATGTCATTTGTGTAGTTACAGTGTAATCAAGCCTGCCTACCCCTGGATTTGGCATTCATAGATTTACCTAACCACAGATAGGAAGTATTAGAGGGTGGATGCACGTATGCATTTTTGCTGACGTGTACAGACTTTCTTTTTCTCACCATCCTCTAAGACAATGCAGATAATAATAACTATTCACATAATGTTTCTCTGCAGGTTAGTTCTTGGAGTTCTGTTGCTTTTGTTTGTTTGCTTGCTTGCTTGCTTTTGGTCAACTTGACACAAGCTGGGGTAATCTGGAAAGAGGAAACCTCACTTGAGAAAATGCCTCCCAATGACCGGCCTTTAAGCAAGCCTGTGGAGCATTTTCTTGATTAATGATTGATGTAGGAAAGCCGAGTCCACTGTGGGTAGTACCACCCTTGGGCAAGTGTCCTAGGGTGTTCACAAAAAAAGCCAACTGAGGCAGCTAAGGAAATCAAGCTGAGACTCAGCATTCCTCCATGGCCTCTGTTCTAGTTCCTGCCCTGACTTCCCTCCAGAGTGGATAGTAAACGTTAAGATAAAATAAACCCTTTCCTTTCCAAGTTGCTTTTGGTAATGCTGCGTATCACGGCCATAGAAAGTAAACTAAGAAATCTTGTAGTGTATGAGGTGTTGTAAGTACACCAGAGATGGTTTAAAGTATATGAGACCATGCTGGTGCTTAATTAACAAATACTACGCCATTTCTCATAAGGATCATACAAGGGATCTGGAACCACTCTACCAGGAGACTGGAGGATGACTGAAATGTGAATCTCCAATATTGATCTAATGAACACTGTCACAGGGGCAATTTGAGAACAAATGAGCCAGGGAAGGACTGGAAGATGGGAGGGTGTGTCCCTGCTGCACCACAGGAAGTTGGCAGGAACCAACCAATCACACCTCAAAGCAAAGAATGGTGAAGTCACAGTCTATATGTGTTACTTGGGATGGAAAGGTAAATATCAGAATCGATAGCCAAGGCAGATGGAAAGGAGAAGGTAAACAGATTTGCTGGAGAATCTGTTGTCTAAAACCTTCTAAAACATCTGTACTTTTTAAATTCTATGCAGGTATAGGGTGTGACTAAGACCGAGGCTTGTGTTGCTCTTGGTTGGAATGCATTCTGTCCCTTTAGAATTGACTCTGTCCTAGAACAATCCAACCTCACATTATATAACACATGGCCAAAGCTCAAAGCTGTAGTTTTCCCTCACTAATAAACACATGCAAATAAATTTCTAAGGCAACATTTTCTATACACATATGTAGATAAAACTAAACTTCCAATGGTAGTGAAGACTTCAGCCTTTGTTGCCTACAGGATGAAGAAGGCCTACCATGATGTCAGCAGGCATTTGCCTGAGAGTTATAAAGGTAATTTATACCCAGCACATTTCCACCCATGTGAGAGACTAACCCTCCATTTTAGTACATGTTGTATTAATGTCAATCAATATATGTTTGAGGGCTTTATACATTATGGATAATAATGTTGGAGCTTGGCAAACCTATTCCTCTTGGGGGAGCTACACACAGTTCTGCAAAAGAAAGCCAAAGCAGTCAAGCCCAACATGGCCTGGCTCTCCTTGGGTTCCACACCTGTTCATCAGCTCAGCTATGCAAATTAAGGCAGAGCTTAAGGACACTGAGTCTGCAAAGAGGAAATGCCCTGGAGGGTAGAAGCCAGCTGGGTGGACAAGGTTCTTGCTTCTGAACTATAGGGCCATGTGGAGGAAAGACTGCTATGCAGATGGGCTGCGGGGTACCTTGACCAAATCACTTTGTATATCAGTGATTGCTTTGTAAACTCGGGTACACTGATCACCTGGACCTGGAATTGCTGTGAGGATTAGAAAGTCTGTGCAGATGCTCTGTGACAGAAGACTGAGTCACATCCTGATAAACCTATTGTAAGTCGAAAATGTCCTAAGGGGAAAGTGCATTTAGCATGCCTCTGTGCATCCTGCCTAGACACTCTGCATAGAGAGACAGCCTTTCTTCAGCTTCTCCTGCTTTTGCACAACACATTCTTATGCACCATCCAGTATATAGGTATGAAAATCAAACACCTACTGATAATAAATCATAAAGAAATTTATTTGAAAATAATTCTTTGGTATGCATATAATCTGTTTATTAAAGACAAAGGGAAATTTGCATGTTAATCATACGTGCGCCTGTCTACTTTTGCATAAGGAATTAAATCTTGGCTGAACATGTGAGAGTGTGGGACATAGAACATCTGTACCATTTTCCAGACTTGATCAATAATTTGATCTTATAGTCTTCAGTGCTAAGAATGTTGCTTTGCATACATGCGTAACACAAAATTGCAGAAGTATGTTTGGGCCCATTTTAGAAATTGATAAATTCTGTCCTAATCCCAAACCAAATTCATTAAATAATTTTTTAAAAAATAAAAATCAAGACAGCAATTCAAACAGCAATTTTTATTAACTTCTTAATATTTATATATGTATTTCTTTATTTAAAGACAGGTTCTCACTGCGCAGTCCTAACTATCCTGGAACTTACTATGTAGACCAGTCTGGCCTCAGACTTACAGAGATCCACCTGCCTCTACCTCTCAAGAGTTGGGATTACTAAAGGTGTGCACTACCGTGCCAGGTTTCAAACAGAAAAATTTTAAATATATGGCACAGGACAGACAATCTAAAGTCATGCCAGTCTGATAGCTACATGTTCAAGAATGGTGATGAGAAAATGGGAGAAGTCTTTATTCTCAGTAAGTGCATCATGAGGTTTCCATAATAACAAAAAAGCTGTATGTACAGTAAAAACAGTCCCAAATCTGAGCCAGCATCAGTGCCCTGCAGCATCATATCATGTGCAAGGCAGACTGTATATTTTGGGTATTCAGACCCAAGGCCAGAGGGAAGCCCCAGGACTCGACACAGACAAGCACTGCCAGAAGCATCTCCGATGTGTTTGACTTTGAATTAATTTGGGGTTTTCACTGCACTCAAAAGCGTCTACTGCTGCCAATTTTCCAAGACTCCCATATCAGGCTCACGAACCCACCTTCAGCCCCACCGTTGAAGAAGGGACTATGTAGAGAGTCTGTCGTAGCTCCTCATGGTCATGACCTGGGAGGGTCATGTGGGCCATCAGGTCCTGGCCTGACAGGGAGCTTCCGATCTCTCCTACTGTTCAGCATCGACAGAGATAACTGGACCACATTGAACCGATCCAAATTGAAAATCAGAAACAGTTCCTATTGAGCGTATCATTAATTGCATGCTCAGTACCTTAATTAGGCTCATGGGTCAGAGACCCTTTGTATAATGTATAGATGCAGATATGAATATATGTGGTTAATTTTGTACTCCCTTTGGTTAAATGCTTGAAGTCAACTTTTCCCCTATCCTTCCACACACAGTCGTTGTCATACAGCCTGGGAGTCCATTATACTTGCTCTAAGCTGACTTTGAGCTTACTCACATGGCTTGGTTTCCAGGTAGGAATATAACTAGAAGTGTATCGACTCTGACCTTAGACCCAAAGAGGCTGCATTTGTCCACTGTCATCCTCACATGACCATGCCCTCTGCTTTCCTATTGGTCCAAGAAGGATGAGAAATGTTAGATGCAAATAGGACCTAACTGGTACCTATGAGCCAAGCCCAGCAGAGCCCATCTAGATACATAGAGCTTTTCCAGTCAATGGGGAGAGAAGTAATTGATTATGACTATACCTCTGAGATCTTCTAGTTGTATTTGACCTGGTCATAGCTAACTAAGCGTCATGGCAAGGACAAGAGCAAGGACTAGAAGGGAAAGAAGGTAGAAAGGCTATCTGTGGGCAGGAGCCATTTGGACAGCACCTCGAGTGATGAGCCATTAGATAAAGATGTCCATGTGCTCGTCTCACAGTAGAATTCCTGGGCAAGGGATTCTCAGTCCCTACTACTATTTCAAATGCTCTTAAAAATGTTCACATTCTAGGGTTTCCTTTTGCCATTAGCTTTTTGGATGGCCTGACCACTTTCTCACAGAAAGGTCTGTAATCACAAAAAGATGGAGAGAGAGAGAGAAGACTAGGAAGCTCCATGGGGTCCAGGTATCATCATGGGAAGAAAAAAAAGAAGCATGAAAACATTTCAAGGCTAAAGAAAGAGAAGCACAGGGGATAAAATCAGAGAGCACAGGTGACTGTCCTTGTCTAGAAAGGTTTTCTCTAATCCACTGTGGTTCTCTGAACTGTGTTAGGTTTAAGGATGTAATTCTTATATGCAACAATACTTGACTTGGGTTTGCACTGAAGGAATAATTTGAAGTTGTCCATGAGATTTGACTTCCATCTAATAGTTCTGCATAGCTCCTTTGTCTAGCATAGTACCTGGCCCATGTTACATGGATTGATAGATGGATACATGCATAGGTAGGTAGGTAGACTAAGTATGTAAATATTAATTTCTCAGAATCTGTGGACATACAATCTTGCAGCAAATATGGACATTCTTCTTCTTGGAGATGATCCCACTGAACATAGATTTCATTGAAAGTCCTTAAATTGTTTTCTGTATTGAAACTGATCAAATACCTGCAGCATCTCTGCTATCATTTAATAGTATTTTAGAGCTTCCTCTACTAACCAGCCAGTAACAGAGCGCATTTAAAAACAAGTTCTCTGACACCTAGGACCTCACCGCGAAATGGAATTTTAATGCAGGTTTTAAATTGCTGCAGTATTCATGCCTCTGATTATATGCTATTCCTCAATCTCATTAACTTATATTTTTATAATGGTGCGGGCACAGTTCAACCAAAAGCCAGGTGAGCCAGATGGCTTCAGAAAACAGAGACTCTGCCCCACAATGCGGGAATGCAAGGGAGCCTCTGCCAGCTAACTCCTAGACCGAAACCGTCGGTCACCAAGAAGACAGGGTGGCTACAAAGCCCGTACACTGAGCAGGTCAGATAATAATGACCACTTGTGGTACAGCAGATGGGGTGGGGGGCAAAGCAGGCTTACCTTAACACCCACTGATAGGCCTACAATCCTTTTGGCCCTTTCTCACCTCTATAATACCCCAGGACTTCCCTTGATGATGCCAGGCCCCTGCCTTCAGGGATCAGAATAGTTTCACCTACTTGGTGAGCCTCTATCTACCACCTGCCCTCACTCTCTAGGAAAGGGGTGGGGGGGCACTTCCGGCCACAGATTTTCAGCGACAGTAGCTGCATCAGAGGAGACAAGGGGAATGTTCAGGAGTTGCCAGTGGCTGGGTAGCTCCTGCCGCTCTGAAGAGTACCTGCAAATGCCGAGTCACTTATTTCTTCTGTTCATTGGTTTCAATTTGCTGTGCAGTCATTTCCTGGGCTCCAATTGGCCCGAGTACTCTGAAACCCTTTTTGAGGCATTTGCTGAGAGGAGCTTGGAGTTCCTGGGGGCAGGCCAGCCCTTCATCGCAGGGCGCAACCCAAAGCCCCACAGAAGCAGCTGGAGCGTGTGGGCCGGCGCCGAGCAAATGGGAAAACGTTTTGAAGCCGCACGCTTCGCCTGAATTAAATATTTACTCATTTCATGCCTCTCCCTCTGTCCACGGAGAATCCAGCTCAAACTAAATAACAAAGGAGGTCAGGCTTGTGTTCTGCACAAAAATACTTACCCTGCAATTATAGGAATATTGGGCCTTACAATTAATGCCAGGCCTGTGGAACTTGGACAAGATCCAAAGAACAGCAACAGAAATGATGAAGGGGCAGAAAGATAAAGCTAGCAGGAAAGCTAGAGAGGTAGGGCTTGTTTTGAATGGAAAAGACCTTGGGGTGACCTAATTACAGTCTTCAACACATTCTAGGACTGGAACATGGAAACATGGGAGGGTCTCCTGTTACATTAAGGATATGCTTAGAGCTCATCACCAGATTTGGCCACCTCTTTTGTCCTGTCTTTATGGGGGTCCTAGGAATAAAACCCCTGTCCCTGGTGCATGCTGGGCAAATACTTTACCCAGCCCTGTCCTAACGTTTTTATTTTACTTCCCTATTAACACAAACCTATCAGCAATGACACCACTGTTGTGTTCCCTTATATACATATATAATTCATATCATTATGTATAATATATATAATAACCATTCATGCATACTGTCTTCACTATGGAACATGAACAAAAATGGAAAATACCTAAGGATAAAAGAAATAGAACTTGGAAAATAACCATATGAAAATCTGGGAGTGTGACTCACTTGGTAAAGTACTTGCCTAGTATGCAGAGGCCCTGGCTTTGATCACCAGAACCATGTAAGCCAGCTGTGGTGGCGCCTGTAATTTCACTGGTGGGGAGGTAGAGGCAGGAGGTACCTTGGAGCTTACTGGCTGACCAGTCTGGACAATCATCAAACTCTAGGTCTCCTGAGAGAAGCTGTCTCAAAAAATTTGATCAAGGGACCAGCAAGGTGGCTCAGCACTCACTGTGGAAATGAGAGAAGGCTTTCAGTGCTAGCTGTAGTCTGCACATACATATGGAAAACATAAGTAATAAGTTGATAAATAAGTTAATGGGAATATAAAGCAGAGAGCAATTGAGGAAGACACCTGATGAATATGATGATTTCTGCCCTCCACATGTGTACACACACACACACACACACACACACAGTTCTTTATTCTTCTCATCACCTTGGAGTCTGCCACCTAGATAGAGAATCTTCCCAGGCACAAAAGCCATAGATATGTCACCAGAGCCTAGAGTAGGGATGATTTTAGGCAGAATCCGTAGTAGAAACAGAGCTGGAGAAGCCAGACACAGAAGACAAACGTGCGGAGTAAGGTGACGTCAGGTAGCATGCCCTCAAAGCAAAATGTTGGCAAGCTCAGAAAGATGTGTTTATAGCAAGCAAGCAGGCTTCTTTCAAAAACCAGATGTCACTGGATAGCTGGCCTCAGGGCTGGGGTAAGAGGGGTGATGGACACCAGAAGATGTCTTGGGTTCTCTGGGGTAGGCTCTGGTGGCTCTATAGTCTGAGGGGCAATCCAAAACCAACCAACCAAGCAAGCAAGCAAGCAAAGCTACTCAGATGCTAGATGGAAAACTGCACTGCCAGGGAGGGGCAAAAGATGCCGCTGCTGCGTCTCAGGTGAGATATAACGCTGATACCACATGTGGCGGAAATGAATTCACTGTGCATCGCCATTTATATTTGCCCACTGACAACTGAACTGCTCAGCTTGTGTTCTCTAAGTCTGCTTCGGTGGGAGAGGTCTGGAAACGGCCTGTCGATGGGTGTGGGTGGAGAGGATGAGGTGGCTAGATTTCCCTGCCCAGGCCTGGATCCCACAGTGAGGCATGAGCTGTCTATAACCTGCAGGGAAGGCAGCTCTCTGGAGATGCAGCCTTTTGTAAACACTGACAAAGACAAAGTAACAACCCAGAGGTGGCGACCAACAGCCTGGAACAGAACCTGCACTTTAAAAAGGTGTCTCTCTAGGCCTGGCTCAACATCGGGACCTGCCACCCCTGGAAATGTGGGCCAAGGACTGAACACCCCATTTACCAGCTCGTGTTGTGACTGGGTGACGTTGGGCAGAGTCTGGCTTCTGTTTACCGGAGCATTTCTGCATTTATTCAATAGATAAAGGCCCTATCTGCTTCCTGCCTGATGCCCACATCAAGATTCTACTGCTGGAAACCTAAGAGTTCCCCACAAGAAGGCTAGGTACATTTGTGATTTGTGACTTAGATGGGTGACCGCCACACCCCAACCCAGCAACTTGTTAACTGTTCATGGCCAAGCTCTGGGGTACCCAGGGCTTACCCTACAGCCATCTTTGCTTTGACAACTGCCTGTACAAGATTAGCACCCCCTGGTCCTTGCCCAGTCTCAGCTATACGCCATCACTCCCGGTTCACCAGGCTCAGCTTTCTTTAATGAAGAACTCCCTTTCATCATCTGAAGTGCTGTGCAGTTAAAAGTGTGTGGTTATGGCTTCTAAGGCCACTGGATCTCTGAGTCACCAGACAATGATCAAATTCCTATTTTCCTGCGCCATCCGCCTTTTAGACGGTGTTTGTGTTTCATGTTAAATATAATTCTCTTTGGCTTCCCCAGCTGCCTGTTCCGTCCTCCAGCAGCTCGCCTAGGAGCTGCCTCTCCATGTGGCCTCTGGGGTCGATTCATTTTTCTCCCAATGCCTTAATGAGTGATGATTTCTCAAGACAATCAGATCGGCTGTGCAGGAGCTTCAGCTCCATCATTACGACAGCCGGATACATCACAGGCGCTATTTTTCAAACCCATGTTTTTCATCACGCAGATATGACTTGATTAAACCTTTGTGATATTACATTGGGATATTTGAAAATAGCCTTTGGTGACCAGCATGCACATCTTGTTTCTGATAAATCTATTACTGTGAGGTGAGGTACTTTTACATAAGGGATATGGGAACAGGCTCAGAAACTACTGCATGGCCCAAGGTCACTTCTCAATTCTGCCATTCACCTCTGTAGGGCTTGGGTTAACTTCTTCACCCTCTCTCTACCTCTGGTTCCTAGAACTACATGACATTAATCATAAACTATCTACTTCAGGGTCTGGAAAGATGGCCCAGCAGTTAAGAACACTGCCTGCACTTGGAAGGGACAGGAATTTGGTTCCCAGCACCAACATGGTGCCTAATAAACACCTATAACTCCAGGCCCAGGAGACCCAATGCCCTCTTCTGGCCTCCACAGGCACTGCACACATGTGCAAACATCCATACGCATAAAATAAAAGTAAGTAATAAAACTTTAAATAATATCTACTTCATAGGGTATCTCCCAAAACTAATGGAGTTCTTATGTGTGACGTATTCAGCATATTATAAGATATACATAATATATATTATAACAGAAGAATAATAGTACTATGTCTCTATTGTTACTACAATCATTAACTATCAATACAGTCCTGTGAATTAAAGCTAATTTGTTTATGAATAAGGAAACTCACATGAGAAGGGTCAAGAGAATTTGCCCAAACCTTAGGGACACCAAATCACCAAGGTTTATGTTTGGTATCAAATGTCTATGCTACCTGATACTTGGCAATTTTCTCATGGACATGGTAATTTAGGCTAAAAAAGAAGCCACTTAGGGTCACAGGGAGCTAGAGGTCTGAAAAAGGACAGGCAAGGGATCTGGTTACTGCTGTTGGAGCCCCTTGTATCAATCAGGTTTCTACACATGTAGACACATAACAAACACATCCCGAGTCTCCAGAGCCCACAGTAACTGGCCTTTCTTTCTGCATCTGAACCTGGCTCTGGGCTACAGGTTGATTTCGGGGTTGATTCACATACCTGTTTCTTTTTGGATGAGCAACCAGCCATCATTGTGTTCTATTCTTCAATCAGACAAGCTAGAGGCCACTGCAAACTGGACAAGCAGTATTTACTTAGTTTTCTAAGGTTTATTTATGAGTACGTATGTTTTGCCCGCGTGTATATACGTGAATGCCTTATGCTCACTGAGGTAAAAAAGGCATCAGGTCTTGTGCAACTAGAGTTACAGGCAGTTATGAGCCTCCATGTAGATGCTGGCATCAAAACCTGGGTTTTCTGCAAGAACAGCCTGTGCTCTTAACCACTGAGCAATCTCTCTAGCTCCCATAAAGCCTGAGGTCTGCTGGTTTCCTATTGGTCAAAGCAAGTCTAAAGCCAAACAGCAGCATGAATTGGTACCTGGAAATAGGCTTCCTGCTCTGTTAGAAAGACCCATAGCCTCTGACTGGCTTAATTCTACAATACTATGGCATCCAGAGGTAGAGCAAGAATTGGGAGAGAAAAAAAAAAGAAAGGTAGCTTGGTGTAACACACGGAGTTGGGGGGGGAGGAAGGAGGGAGGGGGCAGAGGGAAGAAGAAAGATGTACATAGAAGCTATGCACACACTGAGAACAGCTCTGGGAACCAGGGTGTGGCTACTATATTCATCAGATGAGAGACAGCCATGAAGATGAAATATTCTTGAATTACAGTTTTCCTACCTTTAAAGGCTCCAAAGCTATTGTCAGATCTGAGTGGCTGTTGTTCCATCTTTCTGTCCCGATGTTCTTCTTCTGAATAGACTTGTGAACCTGAAGATATCATAGCCTTTTCCATGCATCTGAGAGTCATAGCATTCTCTGGAAGTTGAGCACTGAGCACCTCTGAATTATCTATTGTCGCCCAGTTGAGGGAAGGGAACGTCCTAAGAGACTGGTTAGAAGGGGAGTGGTGTGGCATCACAGTGGCTGTTCACTCCAACAGGACACCTCGGTTATGTAACTAAACTCACCAGTTCACAAGAGAAAGAGGAGGAAGAAGAGGGAATGGAGAAATGACTAATTGAGGAGAAGAAAAAATCTGAGGCATGGGAGGGTGACAATTGCAAGAAATAGAAGGGTACAATCACAGTGCATTCATGCATGAATGTCACAATTAAGTCTATTGTGATATAGAATTGGTATGTGTTGATAAAAAAATACTTTAAAAGATTTGCTAAGATGGCTTAGTAGATAAAGCACCAGCTGCTAAGCCTGATGACCTGAGTTCAATCTCCAGGACTATCATGATAGGAGAGAAACCCCTCTGTGAGTTGTCCTCTGACCATAGGTGCATGTGCACCCATACATGTACACACACACACACACACACACACACACCCCAAATGTAATTTAGTTCTTTTAACATTTTTTTGAAACAGGGTCTATCTGCATAGCCCTGACTGTTTCAGAACTCACTACTGAGACCAGGCTGGCATCTGTCTCCTGAGTGCTAGGATTAAAGAGGCATGTACCACCATGCCCAGAAAAAAAGAACTATTCAAATGGAGGAGGGACAACCCTTTGAGAGAAATCATTTATGATTGTGTTGAGGAGAAATAGATATTAGCCAATGTTCAAGGAGGTGCTGCTGGGATGTCTATCTTCAAACAGAAAGCCCTCGTTGCTGATCGGAGCTTTGCCTACACCATACTTTGCCTGGCCTCCAGTCACCTCACGTCACATGACAGGTTTGCCCACAAAGGCCTTGTTCACATATCTGGAATTTGGAGCTGTCTCTTGTTAGCAATTCTAGGGTTCCCTTCCACGCAGCCTTTCTTGTTCTGCAGGCCTAGACTGGACTCTTCACAGCACGGGTATCAGGAGTCCCATAAATAGAGGCATTCAAACTGCTACATCTAATAGGTCAGCTCTCAAAAGCCACACAACCTCATTTCTATCATATCCTGTTGAAGCCAGTCTCAAGACCATCTGAATTGGAAGAGAAGGAAAGAGTCTAGTTCTGTTTGGTATTGGTATGTAACATGTAAGCTGTGTGTATGTGCTGACATATAGGGAGCCTGTGTTTGTGTGTGTATGTGTGTGTGTCTGCAAGTGGTACCCAAGCTTAGATTCCCCCTGTTGATCTAAGGTCCCACCAAAATCACTTTGCCAGAAAGCTTGGGGGTATGGAACGTTTTCCAAAGCCACATTTGCAAGTTGTCCACCACAGTCAAGTAGGTTTAGGCCCAAGACTCTTGATTGTCACCGTCTGACACACTCACACCAAGTGACATAGTAGTCAGGAAACACTCTGGAAGCATGTCAGGTTTCTCCTCATCATGACTCTTCCTGTCTCATTGCCTCTCTCTTCTTCCATTTCCAAACAAACCCCAGACACAGAACTTCTGAAGGCAGGCTTCCTCGTACACACACCAACCCTCTATTGTCTTCTAGAGAACTCTGAAACTTACACTGTAGCTTCCAGCTTGTCTTCTATTGTGACCATCTGAAGTGGGGACATTCAGTTCTAGATGGCAGGTCTTAGGGGGTCTGAAAGACCATCTGAGATGATGTGGATGCCTGTGTGGTAGCTCTGAGGCCAGGGCAAGGCCTCATCAGCACCTACCAACTGAAGTACACACAAAGGAAACACTCCCTATAGATGCCCCTTTCCTCCCTAGCCAGACAGGATCCTTCCTCCAGGCCCTACCAAGACATAAAACCTGTCCTTGAGGCTGGCAGGTACTATGATTTGGTTGTGTTTTGTCCCATATGGCAACAGTGGAAGGAGGTAGCAAACATTTCAGGGGAAAGCCAGACGGCAATTGATGAGTATGCCATTGCAGATACTGCCTCTAAAAGGGGTTAACAGAGCTCTTGGTTAGTTCCTGGGACTCCATTTAATCCCAACACTCAGGAGGCAGATTTAGACAAAGTTCTTGAGTTTGAAGCCTATAGAGCAAGTTCCAAGACAGCCAAACTTATTCAGAGAAATCCTGTCTAGAAAATAAAAAGAAAGAAAGGAAGGGAGGGAGGGGGGAGGGAGGGAGGGAGGGAGGAAGGGAGGGAGAAAGAAAGGGAAAAAAGGAGTTCCCAGCATCCACGTAGTAGTTATTTATAACTCTCTGAAGTTTCAGGGCATAAGATGCCTTCTTCTCACCTCAACAGGCTCCAAGTATGCATGTGGTACACATATATGCATACAGGAAAAACACTCATACACACAAAATAAAGTGACATATTTTTATTTGAAAAAAATTTTTAAGTGAGAGTGATTCTTCCTTGGTCTCTTGATTCCAATCTCACCATGTGTTCTCTTTCCCAAACTTCCTGCCTTACCATATTATCTGTCCCTCCCAGAAGCACTCCCACCATAACATAGCCTGACCCCCCTAAGGCTCTTACTAGGAACTGAACAGATAGGGTGTTAATCTCAAACCTTCAGCATCCAAACTTGTGAATTAAGTAAATCTTTTTTTTTTCAGCCTTGGGTATTATGTTATAGTGACAGGAAACAGACTAATATAGGTATCCTTGTAGCTCTACTGGGGAAAGGAACCCAACATTCGGGAAGCAAAAAAAAAAAAAGTGTTCATCTATAAAACATTCTTAGATACAACAGGAGAGTGGAATTTGGTATGGTTTTAAGTTAAGAGAAAAAAAAATATTGCCATCTCTACCAACTGCAGACTCACATACCTCCTCTGCCTCTTGACTCTGTGAAGCTGCCCAAGTATCCCGCTCTCCTTGTAAGTTAACTAAAAGCAAACAGTTTGCTGGAATATGAACTTTGTACCAAGTTCATTGACAGCCCCTTTCTGGTGGGGGACTATGTTCATCTCTGTCTGGATCATTTGTGGGGTTTGAAACACACTCATCACACCCAGTCTACATATTCTGCCACCTATCAGCAGGGCACAGACTGGATTTCAGAAGACAACTTGTCTTTGTTTCTTAGCCAAGAGCCAGAGACCTCCTACCAGCCTCCTACAATCCATTTTGTGAGAAATGTCCCCGAGAAGGAAGAGATGTGGCTGATAGCATCCCATCAGTACCTTATATACTGAGAAGGTCTTGCAGATCTCTTCCTCCATCCACAAAGCATCTGGGTACCAGCCCCAGAGATATGAGGGAGGCTAGATCAGGCAGCTCACAGTGTAGCAAGGGAGAAAGTTCCTTTCCACTACTGGGAAGTCACCCTCATGCAGAGAGTGATTCTTAGGGGGAAACAGCAAGAACCAGAAGAGTACAGTCAAGGCACCCTGAAAGGTTATACAGATACAAATACTAAGTTCAGCCCCCATCAGATCATGGGCTAGAAGTGAGCAACTCACATGCTGTCAGTGCAGTGGACACTGCATAAGACCTATCAGGCACTGAACCCTGAGAAGAAGATGGTAACGTTTCAAGGCCCAGGAGTTCAGAATTGGGTCAAGACCACTTCTGGTTGTCCCCTCCCAGCTGTGTAGTTTGGACCTCTGCAGAGTTATACCCAGACAAATCCGATATGCATTGCAAGTTTCCTAAGTGAGAAAGGTGTCCTTCCTGGAGAACATCCCAGTTTAGCCCCATAGGCCCTGTGACTGTAGAGTTGACTGGCTGCTGTGGTAGCTGCTGCTGCTGCCCAGAATCACCAGAGAAGATGAAACTGTATACAGCTAGTCCTGGAGGAGACCCACATTAAACATTCAAAGTGTGGAAAATGGTTCAGCTTCAGTCACATCCCTGTCTCACCATCATAAAAGTGAAAGAATCTTAAGTCCAAGGCATCAGGAAGTTGAAGCCATCTGTGTTTCATCTGTTCCCTCCTCTTCCTCTTCTTCAACTTCACTTTCTCTCCTTTTCTGTTTCTGTTTCCCTATGATAATTATCACTTTGCCTTTTTTACACTCTTTTTAAATTGTCTTAAAAATTCATTTTTATTATTCAACTATCCAACTGCATGTGGTTATACATGTGAATGCAGGTGCTCTTGGAGGTCAGAGGTATCAGATCTCCTGAAGCTGGAGTCTCAGCTGGTTGTGAGCCACCACCCCAGTATGGGTGCTGGAAACCAAACTTGGATCATCTGCAATAGCAGTGGGCATTCTTAACTGCTGAGCACTCTCTCCAGCCCCTTAAAATTTGTATCACATTTTATTTAGTTAGGTTGGGGGTGGGACATGTGTGAAGGTCACAGGATGATATACAGAAGCCAACTCTGTCCTTACATCCTTTGAGTCTTTGGAATTGAATTCAAATCATCATGCTTGACAGTGAGCACCTTTATCCACTGAGCCATCTTGCTGGCCTCCATCTGATATGCCTTAATGATTTTTGTTCTTCCCTTTCTTTCAATCTCTCCATCTTTCATGCTTCATTATTCTTCTTCCCCCATCTCTGAAAACAAAAACAAAAACAAAAAAAACTAGACAAAAGAAAAGACCAAAGTATATTTTTGTGAGGGGGACTCACTTCTAAAACAATATTGCTTAATATTTTATATGTTAAAAACATAAGAACCAGACCCAGAGAAAATAAACAAATAGGAAAATTGCATATTGTCATAATCACTGTCATGTGTTGTCTTCATTAACTACTGTCCATGTTCATGTGTTCAATGTTGTCAAAATGAACACAGAACTCAGAGGGGTTTTCACCCACAAGAAAAAACAGTGGGAACAAAAGAGGTCCAATCATTCATGCAAGCAACTCCTAGATAGAAACCTTTAATGATAACAAAAAGATGGAGAGGTTATCAGAGCCAACAAGTTACCAGAAAAACACACATAGAAACAGCATCTCTTCAAATGCAAACATTAGCAACATCATCAAAGATGGATAAAGCCAAGTGTTGTAGATAGTGGACCCAGAAACTCTGTGTAGTGCTGGCAGGACCCCAGCACTACACCTTCATCCTGCAGGATTGTCTGGTGGTATTTAAGAATGTAGTCTGTGCAAATCCTATGACCCAGAAAGCCCTGAGTCTTTACCTCAACCATTCATATGATGGAATTTCATGTAGCCGTCAAAAGCAATAGAAGAGATTTACATACAGCACATGACAGATCTTGAAGACAACATGATGAGTGAAAGAGGAAGAAGATTTATAGCTTTATATTAAATTACCATTCTTATAAATGAAAAGCACATGTATACCACAAAACCACCATATATCTTCTAAAGGATGCAGATTAGACTGGATGTTGGACCTGAAGGTGGGATGGAGTTGGGGTGGGAGATATAGAAGAAGAAAAAAATACACCAGAAAAGTTCATCTAAGCCTGGATTTTTGGGTGTGGTAATAAGACATAGCTGAGGTACATGATTACCTCCATTCTCTATTTTTGAAAGCCGGAAGCCAGAAATGCTGAAAGAAAGAGCACAAGGGATGGAAGGTAGAAACAAGAAAAGGACCTAAATATTGTCCATGTTTACACTGTCCAGGGCCGACACAGTGTGTTCTTTTTAAGATGAAGTAAACTAAGTTCAAAATGAAGGCAGTCTAAAAGACCTACTACCCAAGATCACATGGCCAACAGAGAGGCTTGGGCTCACATCTGCTCTCTTCTGACCCAGTGTCTTCTTGAAAGCAATGTATTCTCAATAATCTAAAGTCAAGCATTGTGCCAGATAACAAAAATGGCAGCCTAAGGATATAAGAAGAAGGGCCACATAGTAGGCTTGGTCAATGATGCCTCTGCACAGACTGGACAAAACAGCTCAGAAGAAAAGGGAGCCAGTGCTAGCCAAATCAGGGAGGAAGTATGAGCTAGAATGCACTCTGTTCCCACAGCCTCAAGGACAAAGTAAGACTTTGAGAAATGCACCTATGGAGGCTTTCTGCCATTCTCACTGTCCCTGGCCTCTGAAAGTTTCCTTTTATCTCAACTCAGTTTTGTACAAACATGCGTGCAGCCAGGACTCCCTTAGCTGTAAAGGGAAGAAGCCCAACCCAAATGGACAGTAGAGTACAAAGCATGGTAAGGATGCTTCCCTGCTTATAACTTAACCAGTTCACAAAGTGTGGAGTCCACTTTCGATAGCACAGGATGCAAACCTCAAACTCAAAGACTAAAACATCCCCCTCCCTCCCTCTTGCTTCTTTCTCTGTCTCTGGTGGTGTCTTCCTCCTCCCCTTCTTCCTCATCTTCCTTCTCCTATTTGTCTCTGAGTTTCTCGGTATTAATTAGCTTTATTTCAAGACAGGATCTTCCTTCCCTCCAGAAAAGACCATAGCTGGCCTGTCTAGGCTATGGCCCTTCAGGAACACCAAACACTACTAAGTGATTCTTTTCCCATAGCTAAAGCAAAAAGCTGCAGAAACAGCTGACATTGTTTCTGTCTGTGTTTCTGTCATTATAGTACATTAATCATGTCCTCTTTGATCTAGGTCATATGCCTACCTTCAAAGTGTGTATGTTCAGGTCTTGGAGAATCTTAAGGCTAATACTAAATGGGAATAGTAGCATTTACCCTAAAAGAAAATTAAGGTCTGGAGCGACAGCTCAGCAATTAAGAGCACTTGCTGCTCTTGCAGCAAGTGGATTTGGTTCCTAGCACCCACAAAGTGGTTCACAATCATTCGTAAATCCAGTTCCAGCAGATTTGATACCCTCCTCTGACCTTTGTGGGTTCCAAGAATCCACTTGGTACACAGACATCCATGTACACAAACATACACATAAAACAAATAAATCTTTTTCTTAAAAGAATGAAAATCAAACTGCTATGTAAGCACAAACAATACATTACATTTATGTGCAAATGTGTATATGTATGACTTTGTTTATTTTGTAAGTTTTACTTAGCTTATATATCACATCTTGATATCCATACAACATCAAATTCAAAGGCATACGCAAGGAAGAGTTTTCTTCCCACCCTTATCCTAGCCACCCAACCTGTAACCTTGTTGGAAGTAACCAGTATTAATGAATACTTTTCTCTTTTTCTTTTTGTTTTTCTGAGAAAGGGTCTTGTGCTGACTAGGTTTTTGTCAACTTGACACAAGATAGACTCATCTGAGAATAGAGATGCTTATTTGAGGCATTGCCTCCAAAAGACTGGCTTGTAGGCAAATCTCTGGGGGCATTGTCTTGACTTATGATTGATGAAAGAGGGCCCAGTTCTCTGTGGGTGGTGGCCCCCACCATGGACAGGTAGCTCTAGGTTGTATAAAGACATGAGCTGAGCAAGCCATGGGGAACAAGCCAGTAAGCAACTTCCCCCTGCCTCTGCTTCAGTTTCTGCCTCAACGTTCTTCCCCTGAATTCTTATCCTGACTTCCCTAGGTGATGGGCTGTGACCTGAGAGTTGTTAGCTGAAATCAACCTTTTCCTTCCCAGATTACTTTTTGTTGGTGTTTATCACAGCAACAGAAGGGAAACTAAGACTGGTCTTAATATGTGCTTGATAGGGCTGACCTTGAACTCACTCTGTAGCCCAGGCTAGGCTTCAACTCTCAATTTACCTACCTCTCAGCCTCCCAAGTACTGGGAGTTCAGGTATGTGCCAGTATGTCCAGCTCAAATTTGTATCTTTTTTTTCCTTACAGGTGCCAATCTGTAACCAGCCCTTTGCTTGTCTCTTGGCATTTCCTTTGCAATCAAATGGATCCCTAGTAGCCAGACATAAGAATAAATGATTCAGGGGAAGGGAGAAGGTTTGCAAAAGGAACAAAGGAAGAGTGGCCTTCACAATCTAAGGGGTCCTCTCTCACAGTGCTGTGGCTCCAGTGCTGGTGACATGCCATGCTTCTCAAACATGCTTGCATTTAACCCCTTCAGGCACCCTACAGGACCAACAGAAAGGGACACTAAGTAGGAGTCTACGTGACTAGCCAATGACTCTGAAGCAGGTCTATACCGCAGGGCTCTCTGGCCATACCCACACCAGCTCCCTCCTCTCCCCTGGCTTGGCCAACTTCCAGTTGGACTATAAAACTTGGAAGCCTGAAATGACACATCATGGGTCTGTGGCCAGGATGCCTACACCACCTGGTATTCATTCACCTGTTGATGCTGAGTTCTGGGACAACTTTGCCCACACTCCAGGAGTACCCTAAGGCCAAACAAAGGGAGTCAGTACCTCTCTCCTTCCTCTCTCTGCCCACAGTGGGAGCTGCACTCCTGATGGCCAATGCCGTGGAGAGGCACAGAGCTGCATGGGTCACAGCGGTTAAGTGTTGGTGAACTCCATCTCCCTCTGGGCTGTGTGGGAGGAACCCAATCCTGCTCTCCTTGGAACTCAGAGCACACAGTGACTCCTTTCTCCTTTTGTGGTCAGGAAATGAGTTTTGCTCTGTTTTTCACTTGGGGGCTTATCATGCAATTGCTTAAAATATGCAACGGGATGCAGATATTTATATGAGAATATTGAAATGATGCCGTATCTGCGCCCTTTTCATTAAAAAAAAATTAGTCTTACAGTATTTTAAAACAACAGTGTATTGTGCAAGTGTGTGTGTGTGTGTGTGTGTGTGTGTGTGTGTGTGTGTGTGTGTTGCAATCTTGTTTTTGTTTAGGGTATGTGGTTTTATTTAATCTTCCAGATTGTTTAAATGGATTGCAAAGGGAAAAAATCCAAAAGAAAAAAAAAGTATATGGCTGAGATTTAACAAGATAATTATAACAAAATCTAAGGCAATTATCACTTCAGGAGGGCCCTGAGGAATCCCAGCTGCCAACATCCTGCATCGCTGCCAGAGGCAATGACGTCATAACTCCTCCAGACAAAAGGAGGTGGTTTCTGGTCACTGTGATGTCACTGGCCCTAGTAGATGATCCTAGCCAAACAGGAAACAGGTTACTGTTTCCTAGGATGGGGATGAAAGATAACAAAGGATGCCAGAATACCGCTGGCTCAAACCCTGTACCCTCAGGCTGCTCCCTGAGGACCACCAGTATGAAATGTGTGACCTTAAGCTCTACCCTACGCCCCACACAGTGTCCCCAGTTCATCCTGTGGCACAGCCACATACTGAAGTGCCTCGTCCCTGCAGCCTCATAGCTAAATGTCAAATACCAAGGGCTTATTAGATCTTATTGGTGGTTGTGTTTGCCACTTAGGCAAAACATATCCCCCTAGAAATGAGGACTTACCCTGGCTGGTGATCTAAGCAGGTTTAAGAACAGATTTGCGATTTTACCCCAGGGTTTTCAGTTTTCACACTCATGGCTAACAATTTCTCATTCAAAACCTTCTGAGTGCTATTTTTTTCCCTTTTTTCTTTTTAATCAAACCCAAGTAGTCTAGCATCAATTTGTCAAACTCTAGATAGCAAACTAGAGTTCGCCATTGATTGGACTTCTGCGTAAAATTGAGCCAGGCGCATAAATGCCAGCAAATGTTTAAGAGCATTGTGGGGTAGCCCACAATTGAATGCATAGTTCTATCTTTTGATAGTTCAGAAAGGAGGGGGTTTGGGCTGAAAAGACACTGGTAAGTAAAGTGCTTGCTTTTCCAGCACAGGGGCCCGTGTTTGATTCCCAGAACCCATATCTTTTAAAGGTGAGCAAAGTGGCATATGCTAGTAACCCAGCCTGCAATTGAAGGAGCATGAACACAGAGAGATGCCTAGAGCTAGGTGGCCAGCCAGACTAGCCTTCACAGTCAATTACAGACTGGTGAGAAACCCTGTCTTAAAAGTCAAGGTAGAAGGTGCCTAAGGAATGATACCTAAGGTTATCCCTGGTCAACACACATGTATACTCAAAGGAACTCATGTGTAAGCTCACCCAAGTCCACGTATGTGTATACACATATACAATAACAAAAAAAAAAAAATCAAAAGAGAGAAAAGCAACCCAACATACTTAGAAAGTATAGAAATCACAAACAATGTGGCAAATGACTCTGGGCACTCGTGCTTCCTACCCACACAGCCAGAGCCTTCATAGGTCACATGGCCAAATTGCATTCTTGGTGTCCAGGTAGGAATCTGTTCTCTGTCCTTTTGGCAAATAAGCCACAAAAAGATGTGTCCTTACCCACAAGCATGTGCCTGTCTCTCCTTTCAGGTCACTCAGGCCTAAGTAACAGATTAGAAGGGAATAAAAAAGGAAAGACTTCCAGAAACTCAAGGAAAACTCAAACAGCTAAGAAAGCATCCAGTTCCTATGACAGCTCACACAGACACTGAGACCAATATCAGAGACAGGAAGAACTGGCCTGCCCAGGGTCCCACCTCCCTCTGGGAGCCTGCTGGCTGCAGCCAAGGATCTATATGTAGCCCGCAGCACAGATCCTTTGGCCCATCGCCATCCTTAGCTTTCTACAACACTTCCTGCTTCTTTTATGGAAAACAGGTGTCCGTGTCTCCACGCATTAGGCCAAATGCTAGCCAGGACCTGAGCTAGGGGGCTACTCCTGTTATCTACTGCTGCTTACCGACCACTCCAATCTTAATGGCATAAACCACAAGCATTTTAGTATGCCCTGGAATCCGTGGATGGGGATTTCAGACAGAGATTCATCCGGATGGCTTATCTCTATTTCCCAATGTCTGGAAAGTGCCTAATAGGGGTCACTGGGACCATCTGGGAAGTTCTTTGACTTACATGCTTGGTGCATTGGGCTCAGAGACTCAGACCTTGTGCTTGGCCTAAACTGTTGACGGGTACACCTGTATATGAACTCTGGAATAAACTGGGCTTCCTCACAGCATGGTAGCTTAGAGTCAGACCCCTCCCACAGTAGCTTGGCACTCAACTGAGAGTACTTCTGTGAACTTGGCAGAACTGATCTGGCTCACGGTGACTTAATCTTGAGAATTACAGAGCACATATACTTTGGCTGAAGTAGTCACAAGCCCACCCAGGTTCAAGGGATGAGGTCCACAGAAGCAGCTCCTGATGGAACGTGGGTAGTCGTTGTGGGAACTTGTGGCAGTGTTTTCAAGCCACCTGGAGCAGTTGTGTACATCCACTCTTGCTCTCAGCCAGTCTTGACCACTGAGGCAATAGTTTTCTGTTGATCACAATGCCATCAAAGCTATGCTAAGGATGGGAGCAAAGGTAGGTGAGGAAGAAGGGCTGGGAACAAAATTCTGCCCTGTCTTTTATAGGTGTCTAACTCTGCTCTCTCATTTCTGAGAGTCTATAATAGCTCTTCTTTTCCTGCTCTCAAAGGCTTACTGCATGCTACCTGAAGTCTTTGGCTCTTTTCCGGGTGATTATCCTTAGAAGGGGATGTTAGACTAGGCCACAGAAGGGTTTCTGAGATTATAGCTCCAAGTCTTGACAGGAAGAGTTCTGGAGTGCTTGTTTTGTTTGCTACTCCTGTCTGTCCCCAAGATACATCTAGTAGTTTGCCTAAGTCTCTGATGAAAGAGAAAGTGAGAGAGAGAGAGAGAGAGAGAGAGAGAGAGAGAGAGAGAGAGAGAGAGAGAGAGAGAGAGAGAGAACATCTAGGCTTAGCATAGCTTTCTAGATGCTGAGATGAAGGGAAGTCAGATTTCTCCAATGAGGAATGGAGAGGGACTTCTCACTTAGGGAACTTACTTCCCAGCACTCTACCTTCCTCTTTTTTGAGTCCTTTTCCAGCTGAGGGGACCAAAGATCAGAGGGCTGTGACTTGTCCAGGGTCACCAAAGTGTCAGTGGTGGAGTCCAAGTTATAAGTCACCCCGCCATCAGCCCTAGGATATTTTCCATAGCTGGCTGGCAGCCAGGGGTTACACTCAGGAGAAAGCCACTAATCACCAGCATTTAGCTGGTTCAGTTGGTGGTTCAGGCCTCTGGGCAGCTTTCAGCCTTCCAGGAGGGTCCTGCCCACCCCCAGGAGCCCACAGAGGCCCCCCAGGCTGCCAAGAATGGCAGAGGCTATGAGGGGAGTGGAGCCTCTATAATTACAGCATCAAGGAATCAAAAATGGCTCTGCGAAGGTGACATTAGAGCATTAGACCTGGCACAGCCGCCTCCATAGAGGTGGCTGGGAGGAGGCAGGGGCTAGGAGCCAGGGCTAGAGGACAGAGACAGATGTGCCTCTGTCTCATCCCATCCCCTTCCCAGGCTGGAATGACAATGCCAGGATTCACAAGGCCCTCTCGGGCCACCAGTCCCATGTGTGCCAGCAAAGATAGCAGATGTCTTTCATCGTTAAGTAATTGCTGGAAACACTTCTTTAGATAAACACACACACACACACACACACACACACACACAAACACACACACACACACAGAGGGAGATCCATTCAAAAAGAGGGAGTCTTGCTTTGGGGTTAAAAATAACCTCCTCAATCCCCATGGTCCTTTGGCAGCCTAAGGAGCAGTGCTGACCCTGCCTAGTGCTACCCATGACTCTAGGGAAAGACACTGCATCACTGGTCCTATGGGGGAGGAGGGGGAATGGAATGTGTTGGCAAGACAGAGAAAGGTTGGGGAGGCGGCACTAAGGAAAGGTTAGGCACCCATCTTCCCAAGTCTGAGACATGGGTCAGAATTAGCCAGGTCGCCTTTGGTCAAGATCTGCACTCTCACTTAGTAAAGGCTCTGGGGGCCATATTGAGCTTGCCTGTAGTCCCCCTGCCGAGTCGCCAAGCATTGATTTATATGGCTAGGAGCAGACCTGTGTGCAAATGTTTTCTAGTGTAAAACGTGTAACCAACTGCTGTGTGGCTGGCTTTTTCAAACTTACAAGGAAGAAAGGAAAGAAGGAGGAAGAGTTGAGGAGAGAGAGGAGGGAGAGTGAGAAGGCGGCCAGGGTGGAGAGCACAGGGCCCCTTTTATGTCCTACTCCTCTGATACTCACCACAGTGGGGAATGATGCTCTCTTTGAAGTAAATTGCATGCCGGGTGCACCATAGCATGAAAGTTAAGACTTAACCATGGCTGGGACCTCTGAGACCCTGCTGGAAGCTAGAATAATTAGCGAAGCATTTGGCTGCCTCTCCTCTGGCTCTGCGGGCGGTGACAGGAGTGGTGGCACAAACAGATCTTCCTGTGTATTTGTCATGGGGTCTGTGGTGGCTGTGAGGAAAATGGACCCTAGTCAAGTGGTGAAAAGGATGCAGGGCCCAGGGGCAGGGCTGGCTGCGGGGTACTATTTCTCTTGGAGCTAGAGAGCAAACCTAGCTCTGTAAGTTTCCCATGTTCCCCTGTCACACAGAGAGGGGAACCCAAGCAAACGTAGCTACAAAACAGATCCCAGGTATACTACGGAAAGGTGTCTTGGGGTGTCTGGCCAGTTTGGGGCACTCCCTGGCTCCATTATATCAGGTCTAATGTTCATTCGGTAGCTTTCAAAAGATAATGGGGTGGGCCTCCCAGGCCTTTAGGCTTTTCCTCTCCCATCCCCCGCCATAGGTAGCCTCTGTGCCCCTCCCAGGACCTCTTATTTTCCATGCAAGAAAGGCAGAGACACAAACAGATATCAAGCCTCAAGAAAGGAACCTTCACAGCTGCAGTGAGCCCATACTTGAAGCTAACTTGGGCTGTTTGACCTCAGGTAAATTCTCCAGCCTTGGCTTCTGCTTATGTGGGGGTGGACTGGGGTTGAACAAAGTCACTTTGAAGGGGCTCTGCTAAGTTCTGTGCTATAACTGACTTGCCACACTCCGCCCCCAGCCAGGGATGTCCCCGAGGAACTGTAAGGTGTCAAAGTGCAGAAGTAGTGTTTAATTATGGGGTGGCAAATGCTGTAGAGCAGATGGGGGTGCCTTCTCAGCAAGGGCTTTTCTGAGGTTGCAAGGGAGGTATATATGATTAGTCAGCTTTCCACAAAGCACAGCAATTTTTCCCGACCCCGCTTTATAACCACAGGAGAGCCACACTTGGGCATCATTGCCAAAAGCTTCCAAGAGATACAATTGCTTAAAGGTTTTTAATAAAGCTGTCCTCATTTCAACATGTAAGGAAACTGAGGCTCTGGCATGAGTCAAAGGAACAACACCAGGGCCTAGTGGGACTTCAGCTCAGGAAGCTCATTTGGCCCCTGTGGTGACTACTTATGTTCCCAGACTGAACAAGCCATCCATTTGGAAAGCCATTCTTCAGAATCTGCCTCAACACCTCTGTCCCTTTCTGAACCTGGTCCCAGGCTCTCCAGGACTCCAGATTCCATGTTCTGAGCTTCCCTGCCTTAAGAAAGAAAAACAAGGGAGGCTGGAGAGACAGCTCAGCAGTTAAGAGCACTAACTGTTCTTCCAGAGGTCCTGAGTTCAATTCCCAGCAACCACATGGTGGCTCACAACCATCTGTAATGGGATCTGATGCGCTCTTCTGGTGTGTCCGAAGACAGCTGTGGTGTACTCATATACATAAAATAAATAAATCTTTTAAAAGAAGAAGAAAAGAAAAAAAAAAAAACAAGCTCAAGGCCAGCCTAGGCTATAAAAGATGCTCAAGGTTAGACTTTTAAAGTTAATGAGAGCCCATCTCACCCCTCAAAAAAAAGGTGTGTGTGTGGGGGAGAAACTATGGCTAGGAATATAGCTCAGTTGTAGAGTTTGGTTGATATATACAAAAAACTCTGCACTCAGTCCCAGTGCCATAAAAGAGGAGAAGGGGGGGGGGAATATAAACTACAGCCTGTAGAACCAACCACATGGGTATACAAATCCCAAGCCTTCCACAGTAGCTGGATGAATCTGGTTCATTGGGAACGTCTCAAAGCCTTGGTGTACTCACCTGCAAAGTGGGCATTAACTCAACCTAAATGAAATCTTGTACAAGCTAAGCAAGGCAGGAAGAGCCTCCTCATAGGGAGGACGAATGAAATGTTTCCAAAGGCAGCCTTGCCTGGCAGGCTCAGAAGGGCTGGGCTTCAGCTCCAAGCTGCGTTCACTTCCCAGGCCTTGTGCAGTACCCACCACAGGTTGGGCCTTGTAAATATTTGTTAAATTCAATTACTGTTGCAATACCACAGAGGCCCCACTGATGAACAGAGAGAGCTGGAAGGGCCAAGGAAGGCTCCCCACAGGGAATGAGGAACAAGTAGGATAGTGAGAGCTTAAGTTGGGAAAGAAGCCATCTGGGGAAGCTCATGCTGAGGAGGCTGGAGTGTTGAGGAGGTTTGGGGATTCTCTTGGTAGGGAATAGAGGTGCTAGAGCAGATTCTGAAGGGCAGCTTTCTAAAATGCATACAGTCGTCTTTCCCGTGGCTTTTCTAGGCCTGAGAAAAATCTGGTCCATAAATCAGAACAAGCAGCCACTGGTGCCAAAAGAGATTTCTGAGCAAACTGTCTTTGGCTGCTCCCTTCCAAACGTCCCACCTGCTAAAGAGATGTGACAGGAACTCCCTCCCATGTCAATCCTGTACTCAGAAGGTTGGAGAATCTCAGGGTCACTTAGCAAATCACTAAGCCCTCTCCCTGCTCTGGAGTCTTGAGCCTCAAGCATCTGAGTTATAAGAGATCATATAATCCCACCTTACAGTGCTCATATCCGCCCCTGACTGTAAGTACCACAGCCTTCTTCAGAAAGGGGCCTCTGCCCCTCTGAATAACTAACTTTTGTACTCAGAGACATTTTCCTTCTTGTATCACAACCAGGACAGAGGACACAAACTTACCAAACAGCCAGAACAGCAGACTCTTGCAGGGTTCTTGGTCTCTCCTCCGAGAGGTGTAGGAGTGAATTAACTAGATGCATGAATGAATAAGGAAATCAACGCACGATGGAGGAGAGATGGATGGACAAGATGGTAAGTAAGTGAATTGCTATGGGAACCGATGGATGGAAGAATGACAGGAATGGATGGATGGATGAAGGGAGGGATGGATGGATGGATGGATGGATGGATGGATGGATGGATGGATGGAAGAATGGACAGACAGACAGACAAATGAACTCAGCCCTTGCCCTTTTCTGGCTTTCCACACTGGAAGCCTAACAATCCTTATATCAAGAGAGTTTCTTTTCTACTTTTCCCTCAATTCTGGCCTTAAAAATACTGCCTGTCTTTTATATCTCCTTGAGTTACAATAATCAGACAACAAATTTCCTCTATGAAATTGTCATTTTAGTTAACTACGATTCCACACATGGGACATTATGGCAAAAGAAAGGCAGACCAACTCAGGTCCAAGAACCAGAGTTAATATCAGTGAGTTGTATGACCCTGGATGACCTGCAAAGTGTCTCTGGACCTGGCTCATTCATTACTTGTCATGTCAGAATGCTAATCATTATCTCCCAGAGGGAGACATGGTAACTATTCTGTCTTCTTTAAATTTTATTTTTAATTGTGGGTATTTGAATGCATATATGTTTGTGGGCCATAAAATGGTGTCGCATTTCCTTGGGCGGTTGTAAGCCACTAGACACAGTTGCTGGGAATTGAGCTCAGGGTCTCTGCAAGAACAGTATATATACTCTCTTACTGTCTCAGCCATCCCTTCAGTCCCAGTGACTATTCTCCTTTCAAAGAAGTAAGCTACCTGAGATTCAAAGCAATCCAGGCCTGCATTAGAAGCTGTTCAATCATTCAGCATGGCCTTATGCATCAGTAGGGAGTTCCAAACCCCAGTCACCTGACCTGATCCAAGGGACCATATCTTTCAACATGAGCCATAAGCAGTAGGCATATTCTATGAAGAGTTCCTAGCATACAGTAGGTATTCAACATGTAATATCATGCCATTATTTTTTCATAAAAGGAGATGTAGAAACTGAGGCAGAAAATATCCTGCTCAGTTGGAAAAAGAGTCATAGGTTCTAAGTATGGTCCATGACCCAATAACTAGACTTAGGACCTGCCCAGTAGTCCAGAGGAAGGCCCAGCCTCAGGTTCCCAGAAAACTCGATATTTAGCCTGACTTCTGACAGGCTGTAGCTCAGGACGGATGGGGTAGACAGGGACCTGGATTCCTGATCCGATGCTCTTCCCAGCATTGTAAGGAAGCTGGTGAGCAGCACTATGGCTTCTAACCACTTTGGTGGCTTGGGCTCTGTATGTCATCATGCAAGTGATAACCACTGTGCCTGCCTTACAGGGTTGTTTCGGTGGGAAACGCTGCCTGACACATACAGTGTCCCCAGTCACTGCAATTATTTGCTGTGAGCCACATACAGCTTTGATCTCTCAAAGATCCATTAATCGCTCAGCTCCTTCTTCAAGGAGTTTGAAAAAAAAAAATACGGCAAATGAAATTCTACATGAAATCATCACTGTAATATTTCTACTGTCAAGACAAATCATTAGAGGGGGAGCAAACCTGGCAATGATGCCACTGGCCTGCTCAGAGTGAAGACGGGACATTAATATAGCCACCTCGTTTCTAATGGCTGCAAAAGATGGAGGAGGAGCGGAAGACTGCCAAAAAGCAGGCCATACTGCCTCACTAGGGGAAGGGGAAGGAGCTCTCAGTCAGAGCCTCCGTATCCAGCAGAGAGAAGCGGCTAGGAACATCTCTGAGGATCCAGGCCCAGACACCCTCTCAGCTTGGTTCCTGGTTCTGATGCCTCCTTTTGTGGGGCATAGGGTTTTCTCAAGCCTAAGGAAGGTGAAGTTAGTTCTCTTTTCCTCAGAGCACAGCTTCAGGAGCTTTGCTGTTCACAAACTCCCCACTCCCTTCTGGGAATCCATCTTTTCAACTATAAAAGGAGCATTTGACTTAAAGCTATGCTGGGGAACCCAAGGGTTAGCAGGGGACACTCTGCTCTTAGTCAGGTCACCCAAAGGTGAAGAGATCTCCGTGTCTAGCAGGCTGGTGCCACCATTGCCAGGTTTGCTCCCTCTCTAATGATTAGTCCTGGCAGTAGAAATAGGATAGTGATGGTGACAAGCAGGGTTGAGTATGGGGTAGACTCTCATACTCTTCCCACCCACCATTAGCTTAGTTGAGAACTGGTGTTCCAGACACACATGATTTTGTTCAGAAAAATGACCTCCCCTCTGTCAAACTCAAGAGGTCCAGAACCCTTGCACTACGGTTTCTCACCTTCCCTCCCCCACCAAGTGTCCTCTGTCTTAAAGGTGGCAGGGGAGCTGGCCCTGGTTTCAGAAGCCTCTCCAGTTCTTCTTCCTGGGTGGCCGGCTTATCCAGAAAGGGCTGGCTGGACACAATGCCTTGGCCTCAGGCCACCTTCAAGAGCCAAACACAACAGTCTGTTGGACTTCCTGCTGTGTGCCAGCATACTCCTTGGCAGAAGAGGTAACAAGCAGGCAAAAGGCACGCTGTTCTGCCTGGGCTGGGGTGCCCCAAAACATTGACCTGTCAGTCTCCAAGAAATTCATGTTTAAGGCCAGAATCACAATGTGACCATGTCTTCCTTCCCAAGAAAATGAGAAATCAAGGTAGCTTGGGGTGCCGCCTAGACTTTCAGGAAGTGGGGTGAATTTCCACACACACCACTCACTTTGAAGTTCCAAGTTTAAATTCAACCTTGAGGTCCCCAAGAAGAAGGCAGGGAACATTTGTTGAAGCAAGGATATGCCAAGGACCTAATGGCACACCCCATCGACAGCGATGAAGAGGATCAGTAGATCAAACAACCTGGGGATAGGCACAGGAGGGCCCTTGAAAGACAGAAAGGCCTAGAAACAATGGTGGCAGGCCCACAACCTATTTGTAGGTCTTGCTAGGGCTTTGCACTTCCTTTTTCTATTATTTCTCCTCACCAAATTCTTATCAAGGCTCAGTCCTCGATGCTGCAGGGTTGGGAAGTGTTTATGTCATAAGAGTGGTACCATCAGAAATGGATTAAAGCCTTCTTCTGTCCATGAGGTTAGCTAGCACTGAAGCTTGATCTCTTGTTCCCTCTTGGTCACTAAGTTCCTCTGTTCTCCCACTTTGTACCAGCCGCAGAGCCAACAAGTGTGGGTGCCATACTCTTGAACTTCCGGAACCGGGAGCCCAAATGAAGTGGAAAGTTAAGTGTTGGATGTTGTTTTGCTGGGACAAACATGTGAAGGAACATTTCACTTCAGTAGACACAGGTACAAGGTTAAGGCAGACTCAGGAAGGAATGTTTCACTGAAGCAGACACAGGAGAAAGGATGTTCTGCTTAAGAAAGCACGTGAAAGAACACGTGATGGAGGATTCTTCACTAATGACACGCAAATACTGGTCCACCGTATACTGCGTAGTTGAGCTCCATTTGTCTGGACTCCATAGAGAGAAAGGCACCAAAAAACTTTCTGGTTACGTGCTGCAGTTTCCTGCCACTTCTGCAGACTCAGGCTGGTTAGCAGAGCGATGTCAGTTGAGACAGGTGCACATGCTGAGGCAGGACCCGTGGTAGACACATGATGTTTAGAGGAAGGAGAAGTAGGACTCAAGGGACAGTGAAGGAGGCTGAACCAGGCTTGGCTTATTGGTACAGCTAGAAAGAAGCACAGCCAAGTACTTTTTCCTGGTGTTCCTGTTGGCCCTGGTCCCTCCTGCTGACTTGTGCCGAGTCTGAGGCCTGGCTGTCTCTGCTAGGTAGTGCCACACTGCTGATCCCTGTTTGCTGCCCAGACTCTACACAGCTGAACTGCTGGTGTATCTGTGAAGTATTTGCAAGTGGACTGAGCTGCCGCTGCTAACCTGTGAACTGAACTGCTAATTTTCTGACATCACAGACAGGAGTTGTGCCAAAGAACCTTTCTAAACAGGTCCACTTTCCCTGTGTCCTTTCTTTCCCACTACTTCTGGTTGGTGGTGGGCTAGAAGGGAGGTTAAAGCATTTAAGAACCAGCATTTAAAACAGGGTTTGAAAAAAAAGGTTACACCCAAACAACTTTCTCTTCTTCATAAATCACTTGGTTCCAGGCTTTCTATTCTAGCGATGGAAAATGGACTAAGATGATGTTGAGTCTGTATTTTAGATACCTATTCTAGAAGGATGGACCAGAGGCTTCTGATGGATGGGGCTTACAAAAGCGGACAGAGAAAGCCACTTTCCTGGAAAATTATTACCCCGCCATCAACTGTCCAGAAGTGCCAAAAATGCTCTCCACAGCACTTACAACCAAACATGGTCTATATTCCCAGCAAGCAGGAAGCTGAAGCAGATGGAGCTCTGAGAATTCAGCTCCATCTTGGACTACACAGCAAGACCCTGTCTTGAAAGAAAGACAAGAGAAGAGCATCTTCAACCCTTTGCAATGCACGCGTTAAAGTTTAAATTGTCTTTCTCCATCCACTTTTACTACACTATTTTCTTAGAGCGTAAAAAAAAATATTGCGGGTATTTAGATGGCTTCTTTTTGTTTGGCTTTTTCCTCCCACTGATATTCAGCCTTAGGAGTTCGAAGCTGATGTAACAGGAAAGTGTTTGGCCATCTCAGCCAAAGTCAACTGCCCATCTACCATGAGCCTGGCTCCTCCATACACACCCACAGAAAGGAGTAGAACATCTAGAGAAAAGCTAACGTAGCCACAAACCTATGGACTATCAGCCGGTAGACACATGAATGGAAGAATCAGGATATGTAAATACTACACAGCAGTGAGAATGAACAAAATACATCTATATGCAACACAGTAGATAAGTCTCACCATCATAAACGAGAGCAAAAAGGGGTTAAAGATGGAATTCAGTTGATAGAATGCACGTACCTAGCATGCATAAGGCCCTGGGTTTGATATACAACCCTACAGCCACTTGGCATGGTGATGCATACCTCTAATCCCAGCACTAAGGAGGAGGTCGGAGAATGCAAAACTCAAGGTTGTCTTCAAGTATGTGATGAGCAGTCTAGTCCATCCTGGGCTTCTTGTCAAAATAAGGACACGGAGGGTGGAAGTTAAATTTAAAAAAAAAAAAAAAAAAAAGACAGACCCCAGTATTCATTCAGGTCAGTTTGACAATCCCTTTATATATGTAAAATGGGGACCTGCTAGCAATACAGGAAGCAATGACAGGGAAAGGGCATGAGGGGAGCTTCCTTGGGGACTGTCCCCACCTCAGTTGCTGTCACAAACTTTCAGTTCATGAAAAGGTATCAAGCTGTATACCCAGATCTGTGTTCTTCCTTGGATGTAGGTTAGACTTCAATAAAAAGTAGAGGGAAAAAAAAAACAGCTAATGTTGCCTAATGGCCTAAATTCTATGAATATGCAATAAACTTGCAGCCTAAGAATTTTGTCCTGCAATTTGCCTGCTGACTCTAGGTTGGGGAGGTGTCAGGGTAACAAAGCACCCCAGGGTGAGCATTTGACAGGAAGCATTAGCTGCCCCCCAGGAGCCTCAAATACCTGATGGCTTTTCTCCTGCTTAAAATTAAAAAACCTGCCTGTAAAGATGCCGAGGAAGGAAGAACCCGCCAAGGCCCTCATTTTGCAATGTTATTAACTGTGGGAGTTGAACACAGTGGGTAGTGGGATTCAGTCACAACGGCTAGCTCCTGTGCCTGTGGAGTGGGGCCATTGGCTTCTTTATCTTTACCCACCCCACCCTTCCAGCCTTACCCACAAAAGCATAAAGATGTTCTTGCTTAATAAACAGTTTCCTATGGGCCATGGCACCCTGGCACAGGAAAGAGAGAGAATATTTCATTTTAACTTCACATGCACTGCACACCCAGCCATATGAAACACTTTATCTACATGACCTGGTTGCCTCCATACCTCAGTCCGGAAGTCTACACTGCCTAGACGCTTAAGGTTGTCCAAGCCCCATTCATGAACTAGGTGAGATCCGCACTAAAAATCCTTCACCTTTTTATGGGGTCATCTTTAACTGAGTGGTCTAGGTTTGCATCAAGACCTGCCTCCCTACCTTTTGCCACTAGGGACCACAAGATCAAAGCCAGCTGGTCTCTGACCATTACTCTCCGCATGGGCTCATTCAATTAGCCCTAGATTGAACAGATTCAAAAACCTGGGTATGGTGGCTCAGACCTCAGCTCCTTAAGCATTAGAATTGCTGCGGACGTGAGCCACCATACCCAAGTGTTGTTGTTGTTGTTGTTGTTGTTGTTTTTTTTTTTTTTTTTTTTTTTTTTTTTTTAAATCTGTTCAACCCATGGCTGGCTGAATGAGCCCATGCCAGGCTACAAAGTAAGGACCTGTCTCTAAAAACAAAACAAATCACAAAAACAAGGCGATTCTAAAAAATAATCTGCATCTATATGGAATAGTTACAAATCTGTTTTTTTATTGTCATTCCAACAGCACAGTCTAACAGCTACTTAAAATGTACGTGGTATGAGGTATTAAACATACCCAGAAATTATTTAAAGAGTATGGGAAGAGATATATAGGTCATAGGGCATTTTATATAAAGAACTTGACAAATCAGTGGTTGGTACCCATGCAGATCCTTAATCCAAACCTCTAAGAATGCCAAGGGACAACTGTGACAGGAGTGGCAACACTGAGAGTTTGTCAGATTCAAGGTTTATGCCCACCAACTCCAAGACTCCTCACACAGCGTGTTTACAGATAAAGCCATCATATGCCCCAAACTGCCTTCCCCAACTTTTAGTGGTTACCAAGATCACATGATTCACTGGAATTGTTCCCCTCACTGGGGTCCTTTGCTCTTTGTGCAAATGGGTATTGGTGACATGAACCATTCCAAGCCAGATTCTTAAATATTAAATGCAGATGTATTGGGAAGCTGCTCTTTTGTGAATGAATTCAGTGGTTCCAAGGCCTGAAGTCAGGGAACTCATCATGATCCAGCGGTGGGGGGGAGCAGAGAGAGACAAGAGAAGATGAGAGACAACAAAAGGCCAAAAAACGTCCGGATTATATAGGGAGGAGCCTCTGGGGGAAGGGCAGCCCAGCCCCTGGTCTGGCAAGTTCAAGGTTGGAGACAGACAGGGTATACCAGGTAGGGACTGGGGGATGCTGGGAAACCTGAAGGCCAGGTCTGCTTTGATATGTAAAATATTCGCCTTAGTCTCTTGTCCTAGGTCTGAAACCAAGCAGGTATCTGACCTAAGATACATGGTACCTGGGCACACTGGTCGAACAATTTGGAACTTCTAAGTCTTCCTGTTGCAATGAGATCACAATTTCCTTAATGTCAGAGAGCGCAGAAGTGGGTCTTCTTCTGCTGATCCCCACTCCCAGTATTCAGTGACTCAATCCAGCCTGAGGTGGGGTTGGCTCTTCCTCGGCAAAGCCCAAGAACTCCACTGCCCAGCCTTGCCATAGCTTCCTCTTCCACCAGGAACTATGGTCCTACAGAGCAAGTGGTCGAGACATCTCTGTATCACAAACCACTCCCAGACTCATAGTCTTCTAGTACCCGTGGTTCATTGATTTTGCCTGGGAATCTAAACACAGGGCAGTGAGTGTAGGCCGGAGGCGTACCTCTGACTCACACAAAACCATCTGCAGAGGTAAACCAGGAAGACCAAACCAACCACCTCCTTCAGAGGTCATACACAACTGACAGGCCATGGGCAGCTCTGCCAAAGCTGAGGTGCAGGGGTCTGGGCTTCTTAGCCAGTGAAGCTCTTCATGAAGACTGACTACATTTCCTTACAGCTTGGGAGTCAGATTCCATGGATGAGCTTTGCCCAGGCTGAATTGCCTGTTAAGGTCCAGCCTTAGGAGTCACGTAGTGTCCCTTTGCCACTCTATTTCCAAGGGAAGAAACATATTTATCTGTCCATATTTATTTATAAGGGTCTCAAAATTCTATCAGAGCATGCAGGAGTGGAATTAATACTACAGTTGCATGGCTTGTTTTGTGAACCACACTTCCACCTTATACCTAAGCCACAGTAAGAACTTTGGACACCTGAGCTTTGAAAATACCACAACACAACCTCCTCACTTACTGACTTGGAGCTCAAGAGGTTATTAATGGGCAAAGAGAATAGCTCAGTAGGTAAAGGTGTTTGTGGCTAAACCTGATCATCTGACTTCAATTCCTGAGGACTCACGTGGTGAAAAGACAGCATCAATGTCAAAGTTTTTCTCTAACCTCTGAATGCATGCTATGACACCTACATACCCTCACATGTACATATACACACACAAACTAAATTAAAATGTAATAATACAAAATAAAGGAGCTATTTGCTAAGAACTCAAATCCATTGCTGAACATGTGGCTTAGGTACGTATTCTGATCACCCAAGAGGCTAAGGCAAGAGAATCTCAGGTTAAAGGATAGCCTGGGCTAGATAGAATGCTCTAGACCACCCTGAGATATATAGTGAGATCCTGTCTTTGAAAATAAAGAAGAAAATTCTCTAAAAAGAATTATAAATAAAAAAAGGAAGGGAAGAGAGAAAGGAGAAATAAAACATTCAAAAGTTCTGTGAGAGAATATAAAGCTGTATTTTTCTTTAATATTAAAGAAGAAACAGACAAGAGATTAACAGTGGTTATTTCTGAGAGGAGGTCTTGTATTGAGTGCCACTGGAACTAACAAGAGAGACTTGTTCCCATAGAACTTACAGCAGATAATTGTGTTGGCTGGATAATTTAATATAAAAAGAAAGTGCAGGAGGGGGATGGGAATAAAAACGAGGCAAGAGTTTCCAGTTGGCATCAGCATCAAACAGCAAAACTTTCCATAGACCATGGGTTAAAATGGATTTTGCCTCACTTTTGCCTCTCCCTGTGGCTGAATCATCCCTTCACATGCCTTACCATGTAACTGCACACCTTCTCAAGGACATTTCCTGTCCCACTAACTTAGGGCTTGGCATTATGACCACCTTTGGCCACTGGGCAAAAGCAATAGTAAGCTGGTTCCAAGTCTTATCCTTACTTGGAACTGATCATGAGCCACAAGAAGAGCCTTTCCCAGGCAGCTGTATCTCCTTCTGTCTCGGTGACAGAAGCATATGTAGCATTGCTCTGGGCCCAGCCCACAGCCAGGCGCTGAGCCTTGGCTTCCACCGCTGCAGCTAGTCTTGTTCAACTGCAGACAATCCAAAGATCCAATAAGCACTCGGGAGGCAGAGCCTGCTGGATCTCAGTGAATTCAGAGCCAGCCTGGCCTGCAGAGCAAATTCCAGGACAGCCAGGGCTGTTACACTGGCAAATCCTGTCTTGGAATAAACAAAACAAACAAGCAAAACAGTGTGAAATAAATACTCCCTATTATATACCATGTCGTTCTGAGGTGTGAGTGTGGGGGATTTAAGCAGCAGCATGACAACAAAAACTAACCAGTGCAGCCTCAAAGACGTCTTGCCCCTCATGACCATTGTAGCCCCATCTCGCCTTATACTGCCCTGTGGTTCACCAGATGTGAGCACTATCGACCTTTTGTAGTGTCTAAAGGTTTATAGTTTTCCCATTACAGACAGTCTACTTGTAGTACGGGTCTATTTCTACTCATGATTCGTGTCCCAGTAGGATATCAACTGAGCATCTACCATCTCCTCTCTAAGTTCCCCTTATGTTTGGCTTTCTGACAAAATCCTGTCTAGCCCTTATAGTCTTAATATCTGTTTTAGTTTGCTGTGATAAACACAATGACCAAAATAACTTGAGAGAGAAGGGGTTTATTTCCTACAAATTACAGTCCATCAGCCAGGGAAGTCAAGGCAGAAACCTGGAAGCAGGAACAAAAGCAGAGGCAATGGAGGAATGTTGCTTACAGACTGCATTACAACTCAGGCCCACCTCCCTAAGCATGGTACTACTCGCAGTGAGCTGGGCCCTCCTACACCAATCAGCCATCAAGAATATGCCCCAGACACCTCCAAAGGCCAATCTGATGAAGGTGATTCCTCAACTAAAGTTCCTCCTTTCCAGGTATGTAGAAACCACACTCCAAAATCTGATTTTGGATCTTTCCTCAAGCTCACAATTGCAGGACACTTAGTGGGGGCCATATAGAGCTCACAGACAGCCATGCAGTCAGGAGGGGAAGCAGGGATGCTCTACAGTGTGTTATATCAGGTAAATTGTAAGAGCCGGTCAACAGCATCCCAAACAAGCTTTGTGTGAGTCGATCTGGTTTTACTGTAATCTAATGGCAGGGTTCTGAATAAGTCGGGTAGGCCAGGGTAAATGAGGATGGATGTTCAGAAGGTTGAATGTGTTAAGTACATTCTTATTTTTCTGAAACAGGGTCATGAGTATCCCAGGCTGGTCTAGAACTCCAAATTGATCTGGGGTGTGGGAAGGGGGGCTTGAATTTATCATCCTGGGATTACAGGTGTGTGCCACCTCACCTAGTATGGGAAGTGATAGACATTGGGCCCAGGGCTTTATGCATGCTAGGCAATCCCATACTATATTCCTAGTCCCCCTCACCAATTTTAAATTTAGAAAACTTTAAAGGCACAGTGACTTTGTTTGTCAAGAATTAACCCCATTATATGTCAAGACTTATAGATACTGGTACGCTGAGCTTCTGGGGGGGGGGCAGGTTTATCTTGTTTATCCGTGTATACCCTGTGGTAAAGGTACCTGACACATAGTGCCCTAGTGACTAGATGAAAAGGACTGTTTCTAATCATACAGAGGAGGGCTTCTTTCCCACTGGGGACAGTGCTACAATGAATAACAGCATTTAATCTGAACCATAAAGTGTGAGTGGAATTTAACACAAGTCAGAACGCAGCCAGGGGCTGCTCCAGAGACTCTGAGGAACAGAGAAGGATGAGGTGGCTGACCGACACCAGGGTATCATACAGGGGCGAAGGAGGGACAAGGGGCTTTCTTGTCCCACTATGCAGCTATGTTCAACAGCTTGGAAACCATGAGTGGGTTCAAGCAAACAGGAACAAAGTACCAAGATGTCAAAGGCAGAGGGTAGCAGTGTTGGTGTGGGATGAAGAGGGTGTGAGGTGTGAAGAGAAAACCATCATGGCTGGGGACAGCATAAAGTAGCCCTCCTGCTCACAGAGCCAGGCAAATAAGTGCTGACTTATGTGAGGGATGGGGTTGGGGGTGGGGGGATAACTTCTGCTTTTCTGCCTTCAGTGACTAAGGGAACAGTGTAACTTCTAAATTGCAGAGAACACAGAAGAGTGGCCAGCTTGAAGGGGGAAGGCAAGAAGCCTAATTTTACATTTGTCAAGTTGAGTAGGAACATGGGTCATTTAGAAGGCAGTTTGGAGTGAGTGCCAGGATTTGGGGAAACAGCTAGAGAGGTGTCCTGACTTGCCTTTCTACAAAAGTAGACTTCAAGATAAGGATTTACATATGCGCATGGCTCATGGGGAAGCCATTCCAGAAGCAGTGCAAGGGGACCAGGCAGGTGAGATAAGGAAGAGAAAGAGAGCCAATAGAGGGGGCATTTGTAGGCTAGGCTAGTTCACATTAGGAACAAGAAGAAATTGTGCCTCTGGGAGGATTTGAGAACCCAAGAGAAACAAGCCTGGCACTGCTCACCCAGATCCTCATTGGGCTGCAGTACTAACACACAGACTCCCATTAGCCCTGGTTTCTAGGCTCTTCATAGAGACCCCTTCCCCCTGCCACTTCCACATCGCCATGTACACAAGAAGAGATGGCTCTGGTGACTAAAGAAAACCTTCAAGCAAAGAGATGCCGGTTGCATTGGTAATGCCTGCAGTTAGGGATCTACACGTATTAGCATGGCCTATCTTCACAGGAACCATTTTAAAGATGAAGAGATGAGCTGTGGATGGAATCTAGAAGGTAGGACATGGGATCAGCATGCATGATGCTCTGGGTTCCATCTCCAGCACCACAAAAACTAAAGCTAAAATAAAGACAAAGACATTGAGCCTCAGAATCAAATGTGACAAAGGACTAGCCAATATGACATGTGCAAGGCACTGATGGGACTCAGAAGCTCCCAGAAGCTAGGCTAGATAATACCACATAGCTTTAATTCCTAACATTCACAAAGCAAAGGCAAGTGTATCTCTGTGATTTTGAATATTGCCTGATTTACATGGTCAATTTCAGGTTATCTAGGGCTACATAATGAGACTCTGTGTTGTGGTTTGAATGAGAATGGCCCCCATCAACTCATATACTTGAATGCTTGGTCCCCAGTTGGTGGAACTGTTTAAAAAGGATTAAGAGGTGTGGCCTTGTTGTGACCACCAGGTGTGTCACTGGCTTTGAAGTTTCAAAAGTCTTTACTATTACCACTTAGCTCTCTCTGCCTCCTGCTTCTGTGTCAAAATATAGCTCTCACCTGCTGCTCCAGTGCCATAAGTTGCCTGCTTTCATACTCTCTGCAATGATAGTGATGAATACTAACCCTTTAAAATTGATTTCTTTCTTTCTTTTCTTTTCTCTTGTTTTTTTCTTCTATATGTTGCCTTGGTCACAGTGTCTTGTCACAGCAATAAAAAATAAAATAAAATAAAACTAAGACATCCTATCTAGGAAAAAAAGAAGCCTCCAGCTTCAAGAGCCCCACTGTCACAAGAAACGACAGTGACAGTGATGGTGGACATACAAATATCTTGTCATAAAAGACAAAGTTAGAAAGGAGACAAAAACTCTACTATTATTAAGTGTCAGGAGCAAGTGATTGGAACTTGGAAGTTTTGAAAGAAATAAAGTCTTTAAATAGCACTGACGACCACCAAATGGGGAAATCGATTTAACAGCACCTGCTCCTGCGGGTGAGAAGAATGTAAACCCAGGGAGGTAGCTCTGGAGAGCTCACCTAGGGGGTGGCCTGCTGAGTGTCAGCCTGAGCAGTTGATATCATACCTGAGGTGACAAGAGCAATATCCGAAGGTCACATGTTATAGAGCACTGGGCTTTCTTGGCCATATCAAGAGCAAGAACAGAAGAAATTAATTTACTGATGCCATATGAAGGCAACGAGTCAGTTTTGAAGAGCTGTAGCAAATGGCTGGGAAACTGTAGATCAAAAAAAAAAAAAGTTTTGGAAAGCTCTCAGCTAAAGTTAAACCAATTATTAATCATTAACAAGAGTTGGAGAACAGGTCTGTGCTAGCCAATGAAAGGAAGCCTGTAGAAAAGGAGACGCTTGGCTGTCCTTGGGTTTGTGAGTAATTGGTTCTTTTCTTATCATTTGATGATTTCTGACTGAGGCTACACAGTGACAAAGCCACATGTGTTTGAACAGAACACCATGACAGCAGGGCTGTGTGGCAGAGGACAGCTGTTCATATTGTGGTGAGAACCAGGAACCACAGTGAGATCAGAAGTGGTCAGAAAAATTATGTTCCACCTTGACTTACTTCCTCCAACTAGGATATACCTCCCAGAATTTCTAGAACCTTCCAAAAGAGTACAACCATCTGGATGGACCCCAAGCCTGAGTCTATTGGGAACATTTCAGAGTCAAGCTGTGATGGCCCATTGCTCAGAATTGCCCAGGGAAAGTTTTTATAATGCAGGTGATCCAATGTATTTGACTTATATTTATTGTTGTGATAAAAAAAAAAATACCCTGACAAAAGGCAGCTTAGTGGAGAAAGGGTTTATTTTAGCTCACGGGTCCAGGTTATACAGTTCATCATAACAGGGAACAGAAAGCAGCAGGGATTTCAAATAGCTAGTCACAATAAACCTACAGTCAAGAGCAAAGAAACTAACGAATGTATGCTTGTGCTCAGACTGCTTTTCTCACTCTTATTAAGTATAGGACACCAAGACCAGGGAATGATGCTGCCCACTGTGGGCTAGTTCTTCCCATATCAATTAATTCAATCATGGCAAATCCCCACAGACCAGGCCACATGCCAACTTGATCTAGGCAGTTCTCCACTAAGGCTCCTTTAGAAGGTGATTCTCCATGGTGTCAATGGAAACCCATCATCATAAGGGCTGAAAAAACATTGCTCAGCACTTAGGAGTATATCCAGCCTTTCCAGAAGACCTGAGTTCAGCTCCCAATATTCATGTCTGTTCATAACCACCTGTAACCCCAGCTGTAGAGGGTCCAATTTGCAATTCTGGCCTCTGCAATCTTGCTCGCACGCGCACATGCATGCACACACACACACACACACACACACACACACACACACACACACACATAAATAAATCCTTAAAATAACCGAACAGCATGTTCACACTTCAGCCAGTCTTTCAGCATGTCAGTCTGTGTCTCCTGTCCACTTTGGTATATGACATCTGTTGTCCTACAGTCTTGTCAAAACTGCCGTTTCAGAGCAGGGCAAGGCAGCATATGCCTGTAATATCAGCACTCGGGAAGTATGGACAACAGAATCTGGAGGTCAAGGTCATCCTCTGCTACTTATGAGTTTAAAGCCAGCCTAGATTACATGAGACCCTGTCTCAAAAAAAAAAAAAAAAAAAAAGGAAAGAAAAAAAAGAAAAAGAAAAAGAAAATAAAAACAAAGTTAAAAATAGAAAGAAAAGAAAGCAGAAAGCCCACTGTTTCTGCTGTTTCATACCCCCAACTGTTACAGTAGCTCAGGCCTCCTCCTTCTGTTAGCTTCCTAAACAGACTTCTGGAAGTTCTTTGTTCCTGCTCCATGTTCTTTTCAATCCCCGTATGGAATGCTTCATTTACCCCTTTCACCCCCATATTCATCTTCCCCTCTATTGCCAGTTCCCAGCACATAGTCAGACTACTAGCTGCCGAATGATTGTCAAATTCTCTTAAATGAGAGAAGTGTTTTCAGGCATTTCCTCAAAGCCAGGTAGCTCACTGAAGAGCCCTTGGTCTCTCCTTAGATGGAAATGGTAAAAGAAAAAGACAAAACACCTACTCAGAGACAGTAGGAAAACAGGCAATGAAGTGATGGGAGAAAATCTTACTCCTCTCAGCCATAAGAAGCAGCCACAATGAGGTGAGCTCCTCCCTACACTATCGCAGGGTTTTCCCAGTCCCATGGGGACTGTCAAAGCTACTGTGGCTTTCATGGCTGTCATGGCAAGCCAGAGCTCCCATCAAAAGGGCTGCCTAGGAAGATCCCAGCAGTCTGCCTTTGTCCTGGGCCCCTGGGTGATTTACAGCCACCTCCACACATACATACTCACTCATCCTGTCCACTGACTGAGGCTGAGCTGAGGCCCATAAACTAGGCAACAGCTATTGGCAAATTCATTAATTAGGATTCTGTTTGTACTTTTATTGTGAAGGAAAATCATTTGTCAGCTTAAAGTCAGACCCAGTGCCTGATGAGAGCTGTTATTCTAAGAAGGGAATCGACTGCAGACTCTACAGAACATCCCCTTTCCCCTCCCCATTTCCACTACCCCACCCCACCCCCACTTCACCCCTACCCTGACTCCCGTCCCTCTGCTCAAAGCCTGTGTGTGTCAGATCTAGTGAATTGCTTTCTGAATCGGCTTCCACCACCATAGCCAACCTGAATTGGCTTCTGCTCAAAGATATGTATCAAGGGGGCTGGCCCTTCCCAGCTCCATAGAGTGATTGCTCAGGAGTCAAAGCTAGCCACAGACCTGTCCCAGTGACATGACTATGGCCAATGAGGAGAGGGAAGAAGTCAGTCAGGGCTCTTTGCAAAGGACCAGAGGACTGAGCATTCTGTCAACAAGCCTTTGAACTTGTTTTGGAACATGACTCCAGGAGCTAAGGAAGCTCTGCTGGAAGACAAGACCAGGGCCAGCATGAATAGGCTCAGGATGGCAGAGCAGAAAGGAGGGACCCAGGGAATCAACTGCAGCAGTGAGTGCTGAATTCATTACCCAGGAGTGGTCCTGCGCTGGACTTCTTGGCTGCAGGGGAAAAGAATTTTGTGGTCTACACCACCTGCAGTGAGCTCTTAGTTGTAAAAAGTAGGCATCAAATATCTCTGCAAGCACCCTACCTCCACCACAGCCATCTGAACCCTGCCTCAGCTGCCTTCAGATACCTACACTACTAACAGCTGTGTTGTTCTATCTGGTTGGTGCCAGGGATGAAGTTGAGATGGCCAGTTCCAGACCCTAACAAGGCTCCAGTTTCCCACGTGTGAGCCTCTTTGCCATTAAGCATCCTGCTAACACACGTGTGTACACACACACACACACACACACACACACACACACATTTACTGATGCTTGATCACACATGCATGCATGCATGCATCCATCCATCTATCCACGTGCTCATGCACTTGCATGCTCATTCACATACACATTCATTCACATACTCACACACACTCTCTCACACACACACTCAAGCATGCACACAGTCTCACACGCATGCACACAGCCACATGCACCCTCTTGCCCACACATACTCACACCTGTATGAAATGCACATATGTAATTTCACCAAATCGCTCTGTACAAGGATGTCTCTAATACAGGATGAGTTATGTACTCTCAAATTTGTATGTTAGCCTCTTCACTCCTGGTACACCACACTGAGCCTTCAACTGGAGCTAGGATCATTGCAGTTTTGGTTAATTAAAATAAGATAATAGTACAGAATGGGTCTCTAATCTGATGTCACTGGGATCCTTATAAAAAGGGCACAATAGACATGTACTTGGGAATTAGAATCACTTGGCCATAAATGAAGGAACTACCAGCAGGTAGGAGAAAAACCTGGAGTCAGTCTCCCTCCATCACTTTCATAAGGGAAGGGGTTCTGCTTATAACATCTTGGCTTTAGGCTTTCAATCTCTAGTAATATGAGAAAATACATTTGTATCATTTAAACATCCCCGTGCATGGCAATTGGTTACAGTATCTCTAACAAACAAATCTTGTTGCTTACATATATAACAAGGCTACATGTGAACCCATTTCACCTACAGAGGGCAGAAATCATATGTTTGGCGGAGATAGCACATCTTTTCTAAGTCGTGAAGCTCCTCCAAATGTCTTCATACACAGAATGGGCTGGGCAGGCCAGTTGGGCAGCTGCCCAGAGTACCAGGCTATTAGAGGATCCAAAATATCACTGGAATAAATAGAAACATCCAGGCCAGTTGACGCAAGTTTCCACAAGCTTCTACCAAAGTAAACAGCAGCCTTTTATGGCAATTTAAAAAACACTCTTGCCAGGCATAGACCCTCTCTTTGGGGATTTTTGTACTCCACCCATACAGCTACCTGCCGTCAGCTCCCATTCTAAAGCAAAATAAAGGAGGGTATCGCTATCTGACACAAACGAGTATTTGCTGTATTTATTGTAATTTGTAACTCCTTCAATATCTACCCCCACAAATTGTCTGACTTGAGAAAAATGCCTAATAAAACTGATGCTAGGAACTACAAAGAGGATAAGACATTTTACCATTTTAGACCATTAGTTGTTCCTCTACCTAGGGGCAGTAAATCACTGAGTCAATCTGTCCTGTGAATAAGAATTTTTAATTAATGCTTGACAGAATCTGTTGCCTGACCCACGGTCTCCTTTCTGCCCCTTTCCCCCATGCTAAGAACATCTGAAATTTCACTTGTCATAAGATCACTGAACATAAAGACTACATCTCCCAGCCTCCCACAGCTAGGAGTGCTGGTTCGGGGAAGCTCAGGCCAGTGAGATATAATCTGAAGTATCACGTGACATCTCTAAAAGCCTTCCTTCCAAAACAGCTCCGTGTCTTCCTTTGCACTAGCCACAACATGGACATGCTGGTCTCCAGTCCACTTGGTGCTCTAAGATGTCAGTCATGGGATGCAAGGAGCCTGCATCCTACAGACTTAACAAAACAGAATTTCCATGCCAGCCATAAACCACCCACCATAGATGGTTGCATGAGAGAAAAGTCACCTATACCTTGATTTGGGCCTATGTGACACTTGCACCAAATATTGTTATAAGAATCTGGGTTTTCCCTGTATGAAGACGAACCAAATTATTGTCCCCTGTGAAGTGCTGCTGCCTTGGCTTGGCCTTGGTCCAAGCAAGTCTGGATATATTCTGCTCCGGTATCCACAAAGGCATCACGGAATGACAGGTGGTATGACAGTAACCATGTAAACGGGGGACCAGGCATCATGAAGAGTAAGCCCCTGCGTCCTGCAGGAAAGAAAAGGAAGCTGAGAGGGACTGTTGATGGGTTTGAAAGGTGACTGCAAGTTTTTTGACATGTATTCTCTCAAGAGATGGATGTGGTGCCCTACAGTAAATGGTTTCCTTCAAACAGAATATGGTAGGAATGACGACATTTCCAAAGCTACGTTAGAAGAGGTGACTGTAATTTGGAATTGTCAAGCCTGAGATCTAGCAGCTATAATGTGGGGAAGCCAATTGGTGTTCTGAACAACAGCTCTAAGTAATGTATTATCCAACAGCCTGCAGCAACCAGCAGACATGTCAGTGAACAGACTTTCAAATAACCCAACCCCCTACCCCCACCCTAAGCTGACAGAGACTAGAACAGGAGAGAGTCATTCCCCATACAGGTTGCCTAAAGAGCAAATCCAATGAGCAGAGTTAGCATTGTCTTCCTTTCAGATCCCTAAACTGTGTAGTATACTACAGAGCAGCAGGTGGTCAGGGCAGCTGCCTGCTCTGCACATCATACATGACAACCTAAGTTGTCAGCCACCACAGAGGTCTCTGGAAAGTTCCAGCCTCATTTTGTGGGTTCTTAAAAAAAGCCAGGAGTCCTGAGATAATGGAGTTGCGGAGCTAAAGAAAGTATCTAGTGATGACAAGAGCCCAGAGACTAGAGGGATGGCTCAAAGCTCATGTGTATGCTGCTCTTCGAAAGGACCCGAGCTCAATTCTCAGCACCCACATTAGGTGACTCAATACTGCTTTTAACTCCAGCTTAGGAGGATCTGATGCCTTTGAGTACTCACACTCCTGTGCATGCACACACACACACACACACACACACACACACACACACACATGTGCGAGCATGCACACAATAGTTCTGTGAATAACACTGCTTGTTCAGAAGTATGAGGATCTGAGTTCAAATGTCAACACCCACATTTTTTTTAAAAAACTGGGCATAACTGAATGCATGCCTGTAGCTCCCAGCACTATGGTAAGTAGAGGCAGGAGAATTGCTGGGTCTTTCTGGTCACCATCCTAGCTTCAGGTTCAGTGAGAGTTCCTGTCCCCCAAAAAATAAGGCAGAAAGCGGTAGAACAGAATACCTGGTGTCCTCCTCTAGTCGCCACACAAGTACACATAAACACATGCACCTGTACATACGAATACACACAAATAAAAAACTTAAATACAAAAATAAGGTGACGTGGGGAGCCCTCAGGCCATGGCCACCTCATTAGCAGAAGCACCGGAAACAGCTGTCGTCTAGGACACACTAGCAACAGACTTACAAGGAAAGTCCTATCTTCACCCTGCCTTGCAGCACTGGGGGTCAGGCACATGCTCCTGCTCAGATACCCCCCCTCCCCAAGTGCGTAGGCAAACACGAGCTAAACATCCCTTTAAAGAGATATACTGAGGGGATGGGAGAGCTGAAGACATTGGGCAAACTTCCTCTGTACCCTGGCCTTCTCTTCTACCTCGGCACATTCAGCCACTTCTGTTCTCATAGCCTTGCTGTCTTGGTAGCTACCTGCTGCTATGCAGCTGCCAACATCTGCAAAAATATATACTACTCAGAAGTAGTGACATTGGAAAGAAAGAAAAGGGAGCTGGAGAGATGGCTCTGTGGTTAAGAGTACTGACTTCCCTTCCAGAGGTCCTGAGTTCAATTCCCAGCAACCACATGGTGGATCACAACCATCTGTAATGGGATCCGATACCCTCTTCTGGTGTGTCTGAAGACAGCTACAGTGTACTCATATAAATATAATAAATCTTGAAAGAAAGAAAGAAAGAAAGAAAGAAAGAAAGAAAGAAAGAAAGAAAAGGACAGAAGACGAAAGGGAGGAACAATGATTTCTATGTCAGGGCTCAAAAACATTGTCACCTCCCTCTATCCTGTCTCATCATGCCTTCTGGTCATTTCCTCTACACACCCACCCACACACACACACACACACACACACACACTTAAGAGGGCCATACAGAATGCTTTAGCTGCTCTGCAACCATCTGCCCTATTTGAGCAGGAGCCCAGCAGAGCTAGCTGCAGCCAGCAGACATTTTGGCAAGACTCCAAGCCTTCTGAGTTAGGACCTCAGCCTGCCACGGGTTACTTAGCAAGCCTTTATCTCCACCAGCCTTCATTTCACAGCTGTAGGCTGTGCCGGGTACACCGGGTACACATGCTCTACACCAAGCAAGGTAGGGGAGGTGCAGGGTTTCCTCTGAGCAAAAATAAACAATGAGCTAATAACTTGGCAAATAGCAGATGGTAGCAGGAGACATGATTAAGAACCAAAACAGGCTGCTAGGGCTGGCCGCATCACCAGGAAGCTCGCTTGAGTGACCTGTAGGCTGAGATTTGGAGGACATTAGAAAGTCTGACATGGCATTATTGAGTGGAAGAACATGGCAGGCAGAAGGTACAGCTGATACGAAGGCCGGAGGCAGGTCAATGAGGTGGGGTTTCAGTTGGGCTGGAGAAGAAGAGATAACCTCATCAGACCTCTCCTCTCTCTCTTAAAAAAAATGTATTCTCTTGATTACGCATTAATACAAAGGAAACCACAGACAGGGCTAAGGCCCACTTTAGTCAAGTGGGCAGTTATATTACCAAAGCCAGAACAAGTAAACATGCATGTGCTCCTGCTGCTATGCACAGAGGACATAAATCCTTGGAGTAGTGCTTTTGTCCAACATACAGAACAACGATCAGTTAACCAGAAACACCAGAGAAAGCCAAACAATGGGGGCAATCTGCAAACCAACCAGCTGATACTCCAAAAGTCCTCCTGTCATGAAAAGAAGACACATCCATCGAGAAATGGTATCAGCTTAAAAACAGGAAGGCCAGGACTGCATCAAACATATGATTCTGGATTGGATCCTGGGCCAGAAAAGCATTCTTTATTTTTTTAAAGGACCCTCCTGGGGCACTTGAGGAGATTTGAACAAGATGTGTGGATCAGGTAATAGTGTTTGATTGGTGTCAATTTCCTGATTTTGATGAACTGTACTGTGGGTTTTTTGGTTATTTGTCTGATGTTAGGAATGGAAGCCAGGTCCTGGTCTCCACTACTGAGCTCTATCTTTGTCCCCCATACTGCCTTTTTTTTTCCTGAGACTAGGTCTCAAATTTAAAGGCTCGATCCTTACTTCCAACTCCCCAACGCTGTTCCTTCCACCTTTCCGTGGGTTCCCAGGTTGAAACTCACGCAAGTACCTTCACCAGTACCATCTCACCAGACCAACAGCTTTAAATGAGTAAAGTCCCAAGGCGCAGTGGGGCACACTTTTAATCCCAGCACTTAAGAGGCCAGGGTAAGCAGATCTCTATGACTTGGTGGCCAGCCTGGTCTATAGAGTGAGTTCCAGGACAGCCAGGGCTAGGCAAAGAAACTCTGTCTTGAAAAACAAACAAACAAAACAAGAGGGAGTCCCATTGTTTTTAGGAAGTACACACTGAAACATTTAGAGACAAAGGTGCACCTTATCGGCTGACTTAATGTCAAAGGTCTCAGGGAAATCCTGCCATGGGAGGGAGGGAGACAGAGACAGAATGCATTCAAATTGCAAAATCAAAGCTTCATAAAATATAATAAAAATAGTCTTAAACCTCATAAAATAAAATGTTAAGTCTTCTCTGGCCGTTGGGTGGGACATAAATAGTGGGTGAAGGGGCAGCCCGAGAAAAAGATACGCCTGCGAGGGGTCGACAAAAGCCCTGGCTTCCAGATGGCAGAGAAATTAGGACTCAAAAAAAATCTTCCTATCCCAGGGCTGGGAGCCGAGCTTAGTCGGTAGAATGCTTGCCTAGCGTAACACAAAGCCCCAGGCTCCAACCCAGCCTCGCAGAAAACCTAGCGGTGGAACTCACCTGTAATCTCCGCACGGTGGAGGCGGGAGGGTCAGAAGTGCAACCTTTAGCTACACAGGGAATTGAAGTCTAGCCTGGAATACATAAGATTCTGTTTGGGGCGCCCGCGAGCAGGGCGGGGGATGTCTTTCTGTCTTAAGGAATCCGCTGGGTCCCCCAGACTGAGAACAAGAAACCCATCCAATGCTGATCAAATGGCTCCTTTATGGCCTGTCAAAAAGCAATCAAAGGATGGATCCTAGGGAGGCTAACTCAGCAGTGAGCCAGGCTCTCGCCCAGTAGCCTCTCAGCTTGCATTTCCCAGTGTCCCCCGCCACCCATCATCCCCTAGGCCAGCCTCAGTCTCTGAGGAAATAAGGCACTCCAGGCCCCAACGGACTCTTGCCAAGACCCTTTTGACCCTAGCAGGAGCAGCCAGGCTCGGGTGGGAAGGAATAAAGGAGCTGGTTTTCTCCAGGGGACGCCCCTTCTCAGCCTGGTGCAGGGGACGCGTGGCACTGCCTGCAAGGCTGTCTAAACAAGCAGGGGCTGAGCCGCACACCAGGCGCCACACTCATTAAACAGGAGGCCAGCCGCAGGGCTAATCTGACAGGCCGCCTCCAGACACCCGAGGGTTGGGGGGAGGCGATGTTGGAGGGGGTGTGCACCGCAGGTGGACAGGGCGTATGTCTCAAAGACGCCGGGTGGTCCGAGGGTCCATGAGCAATGTGTGGCCTCCCTCTCAGGTCCTCCTCACACATCCTCATACAGAAATCAACAGCACTGTGGAGAAGGACATGGGGACATTTACACATCTCATTTACACACCACCTTGGGGAAGGGGACTCTGAAATGTCATTCCTGGCTCAGTGGTTCCCCACTGGACGCCTGCAGCCTGCTTTGCTGGATTAGAAGCAGCGGGGGGGGGGGGGGGGGGGGGGGAATGAGGAGGAGGCCAGAATGCAAACGCGCTGATAGATGGCTACCAGCAGGTCCCTAGGAGAACCTAGGCCTTGATTCTTTCCAACTCTTTCCTGGAGCCGCCGCGGAGGCGCAGTGAATAAGACGCAGCAGAAATCAGAACAGCGAGAGCCCAAGGTCTGGGAAGGGATGTCAGCCTGGCGCCTGGCCAGCCGGGAGGCTGGGAGGCTGGGGAGGCAGGAGGTTTGCAGGCTCATAAAAAGAAATGGCTTGTTCTTTTGCCAGATGAGAGCGCGCCAGGTTGGGCGGAGAGAGAAGAAAGGCGCCGCTAGCACTGGGACATTTCTGCCTAAGACAGTGTTCTCCTCGCAGGTAGAGAGGCAGGCAGAAATCTGTGTGCGCCCCACTTGCAGGTAACCCAGCTGCAAGTGAGATAACCGAGGCCGGAGAGATGCAATACCTTTGGCCTAAAGCACCTTGTCCCCTGTCCCCCATCCCCCGGGGCCTACATCCCCACGTTCTCTACAGGTAAAGAAACCTGGGACACTGGAGGACATAGGAAAAAAAAAAGCTCCACTTGCCAAGTCAGCCTGGCCCCTCAACTTGAGTCCTCACTTCAAACTAGACAAGCCTTGGCCTTTTCCTGACTTTCCATTTTCTTCTGGACTTAAAATGACCCAAACTCAAGACGTCTTGTTCTTAATTTTCTATTATATGGGTGACATTCGTGTGGATGACAACTTTCTGCAATCAGTTCTCTTCTTCCACCTAGGGATCGAACTCGGGTCACCAGGCTTGGGGGCAGGTGCCCTTTCCCCGGCACTCAAACAGCATACCTGAAATGAGCTTAGATACAGGGCTAGTGGTGTGTATGTGTGTGGAGGGGATTTAATTTCAACCCATCACAGGCAGATGCAGTAAAAATGATTCACTAGGAATAGGAAATAAAAAAAAAAACAATGTATGAATCGCAAGCCCAGATCTTTATTATTAAATTTAGCAGCCATCTGAATCCTCTGTCAACATGCTATGGAAGTTTCTAAACACTTGTTCCTAATTTCTGGACTTAGCTCACTGAGGACAGGTGCCAGGCAGACTGTGGACTGGCACTAGCTCACAGAGTACACTCTGAGCAGCCGTGGCAGAAAGCCAAGGTCAAAGCTTGTAGCTTCTGGATGTAGCTCCACGGGAGGCCCAGCATGCCCTGGCTCTGAGTTCCATGCCAGCACAAGAAAAAAAAATAGGGTTCTGCTAGGGGTGATGGGCCTCATATTATGGTGAACCCCAATCACAAAATGGTTTTGTTGCTACTTCATAACTGTAAGTTTGCTTTTGTTGTGGATCATAATGCAAATACCTGACATACAGAACATGTGATATGTGACCCTTGCAGGGTTCTTGACCCACAGGTCAGGAAGCACTAGTTTAAATGATCCTTTAGGCAAATGCCCACTTTCTCAAATGTCTAGCCTACTGGCCCTCTGTTCCTTAAAAACAGTATTGGAATGTGTCAGGGTGGCTAACAGAACTTATGTGGCAGCGTTTCCCAGAGGAACTTGTTAAACTGTATCCCTGTGTGACAGGCAGGAAGATAGGGAGGGAGGTCAAGGTCAGCCTTGGGTACATACGGGAGTTTGAGCCGGTCTTAGATACACACCATACCGAAACTCTTGTCTCAAAAACGGTGCAGATACTGCAGGTGATGTCTCTGCTTGTGGGATGGATGGGGCGGGGTATGGCAAATGGAGCCACATGCTTATGCACAGGTTGCTGTTCATCTCACCACACTCTGAACAACAAGAGCTTATGGGTTTTATACAGGGAAGAAATTAGGTCTTTGAACACTGGCCTCATTCCCCATCACCAACAGGACTCCTGGAAGAGGCTGTGATGTGATGCCCCCTGACTGAACCCTGATCCGAATCTACCAGCTGTCACCATGGCTACCTTTCACAGCCGCTGGTGTAGGAGCATCCAGGGAACCACCTGGCACCATTGCTAACCACAACAACCAAGGGCAGTTCCATTCCGTACACCATGCCACTCACCGAGCTTTCTTTCCATGTTGTGAAGCCCAGCAGATGATTTGGAAACATCCCTTCCAAACTGTGACATTCACTTCCCAGATCTCCCACTAAAAGTCAGTAGCTAATACACTGTAACTGAAGGCAAGGCACAGCTCACTTCCGGTACCTACGTCCCTCTGAGGTCTCAGAGTAGGAGATTAAAACCACCTCCCTGAGCCCCTGCTTTCTTATCTAACAGTTCTGGCAAGGCAGTGAATCGGGCCCTCTTCCCATTCCTTCTGCTCCCCTGGACCCGCTGAGTAGGAGCTTTAAAAATGGACAAAGCTGCAGACAACTAGCGGTCACAAGTCTATTTCCTCCCAGTAGATTCCAATGCAGGCTAATTGGACACAGTGGAGCAATGATTTCCTGGGTGAGTACTGACCAGCGTCTCCTCTCTGGTACTCTGAACTCCATTGGCAATCCACAGGAAAATAATGCCCAGGGGCCAGTGAAATGGATACACTGTGAAACAAACAAACACACAAAACACTTGCCAAGCAAGCATGATGATGTGACAGAACTCAGGGTGGAGGGACAGAACTGACTCCGCCAAAGTGACATACATCATACACATAATGGGAATAAATAAATATAAATTGTAAATAAAATGATGGCATGTCCCTCCAGCCCCTAGGGCAATGTTTCTCAACCCCCTTTGGGGATCCCATATCAGATACCCTGCATCTCAAATGTTTATGTTACAATTCATAACAGTGGCAAAATTACAGTTATGAAGTAGCATCAAAAATAATCATATGGCTGGGGTCACCACACATGCAGAACTGTATTAAGGGTTGCAGCATTAGGAAAGCTGAGAAGCATTGCTCTAGGATCTATTGAAAGGGCTGTCCCCTTGGCAACTTAGAAACAGAGCATGCTTCCTAGGGAGGCCAAGGGCTGAGCTTTCCCATAATTCCTTTAGTCTGATGATTAGTGAACACCTATTGGGTGTCAGGCACCAGGAGGGAATCAAATGGACAGGAAAACCGCTCAGTCAGGGTCCTTTATTCAAAGTGCATACAAGTTTAAGGTAGTGACATTGCCACTGCCATGTGACAGCTGCTCTATCCACCCAGTTCCTCAAGGTAAAGCATGAGGCATCCTTGAGCTCTCAGCTCCTTGGTGGTCTTCCTCAGTTATTGAAGAGCCTCCTTGCAAGGGCTGTGCCCTCAGCAACACCCTCCTCCCACGGATCATAAGTGTTGCCCAGGAGACCCGCACATTTGGGACTTTAGCAGGTCTGGGGTCCCAGCTCCCACATAGCCTGGTGCTGGGAGCGACATACCAAATTAAAGAGCTTAGAGCTGTTGACCATGACCCTGGTTGACTTAGCCCCAAGCTAAGTAAGCCCTAGCCTGGATATTCCACAGCAAGATGGGGAACCCAAATATTTAAGCTGGCTACAGGTCATTCTCTCTGTCTGGACTTTGGTCCTTGCCTTTAGCGGCCTTCCCAACTTCTGGTACAGAAGGGGTTCTTCATCTACCAAAACAGATAACCAGGTTTAATATGTGAGCTACAAACTCAGGGAACAGCCAAAGTCCTCCACTGACTTCTTTGCTTCCTGTCCACCGTGCCTTCTTCAAGGCACCCCAGGATGGCTCAGGAGGAAGCCCTCAGAGCTGACTTGGGGTCCAGAGAGAACAGAGACCCCTTTCTGAATATTTTCTCTCCCAAGGTGGCTAGAGACTGTCACAGCCAGACGGGGCTTAGAAAGCAGTTAACCATGCCTGCCAAGCAGCACCTGAGGGCTGCCTCTGTGAGGAAACCCAGGCAGCTGGACTGGCCTCTGTGAGGCAGCAACACTCACCTTTCCCTTCCTGAGTTCCTGGGTTCGGACCAGAGCATCATCCGCTGGGGCTGGGAGAGAGTGTGGGTCCCAGGCAGGCCCCAGCAAACAGCCCTCAGCCCTCCAATCAGCTGCCTCGTGTTTGTTTGCACAGCTGTTCCTCCAGCCCGGCTGTTCCAGTGAGCAAAGGAATCTGTTTGTCTGAGAAAAAGAATGTGGCAGAAAGGCAGGAGGCGCCAGGAGCAGCCTTGGCAGCTTCAGAGTTCCTCATATGCCCCCCCCCCCACTCCAGCCACAACTCTGGGTCCAAGATGATGATGTCATAAGCTCAGAAACACCCTCTTCACCTCACCCACACTCATCATGGGCTCTCCTCTATGGACCAGGAATTTGGACAGTGTCCTGAGACCGGGTGCCAGGCACACAGGACAGAAGCCCCGTCCCCATACCCCCCAGCACCAGTCTGAGGTACTTTATTTACTTTTTCCAGTGGTGGTGTGGAGGTCCTGTAAAGTCAGTCAGCTGTGTATGTGAGAACAGAGCTCATGGGAGAGGTTGTAAAAAGCTGAGCGTAAGTCACCCCACTGGCCTCACCTTTGGCCCAGTCTCAGGAACGGGTTAGGAGGCTGAGCTAGACCCAGGTAGGGTGAAATCCATCAGGCAAACAGGAGTTCCAGCCACAGCCCCCAGGCCTTCAACCACGTCCTAGAGCACTGTGAATACCCCAGTAGAGATGGACCAATTTATCTCATTTGTGGGGTTTGAGCCACAGGTAACACATAAGATCCCAAAAGAAGGGCCCCCATCTCTCCAGGTACTGTTTTTCTCACTTAGCTCAGGCCAACATCAAACTTACCTAGCAGAGTATGAGTCTGAACTTCTGGTCCTCCTGACACTACCTCCTGAGAGTGTCCCTCCAGGCACACCTGTTATCCTATCCCTGCCCCTATTCACCCTACCATCAATCCTTGGGAGTGACCAAACGTGGGCTGAGACTAGGCTGTAACTTCTGGAACAACTTTCTGGATTTTATCAGACTCCCATCCTTAACTGGTCAGACTGTGTTTGGAACCTCTCTTGTGATCTGGCTTGAGTGGAGCCTCTCAAGTGTGCAGTACAAGTAAAATGCAACAACATTAATATTCATTTTTAAACCCTCTCTTTAATTGTCCCTAATCATTAATAATCTGGATGTCACTGTGTCCCCCCCCCCACACACACACATAATACTGCCATGCCCTTGGTCACCTTCTCCACATACTGTGCTTCTAAATTTCTCTAGACCAAAGGACTTGGCCAAGTTCATACAGCAAGAGTGACCAGAAGAAGATGTCTTGAACTGGACTTTCCCAAAAGAGATCCCAGAAAGGATTGATAATAATAATAATGATGATAATAATGATAATGATAATAATTCAAATGTAGTATGGTGTGATGATTTGTGTTGTCAATTTAACAGGATCTAGACTCATCTAAAAGAAAAGATTTCAGTCATGCCTGTAAGGAATTTTCTAGGTTAGTTAAGCCTCAAGGCATTCTGGGAGTGGGGTATCTTGGCCAGGTTAATTAAGGCAGGGAGACTTACCTCTATGGGTGACATTCTCTTGATTGGCTTGGATAAAAGGGGGGAAGCAAGCTGAGTACCAGCAAGCATCCTTCACATTCTGCTTCCCAATTGTGATGCAAGGTGGCCAGCAGCTCCAAACCCCTGTCACCTTGATTTCCGCAGCCTGATGAACTATTCCCAGGAAGGAACTGTGAAGTAGCTCCCCTTCATTACCTGGAAGATGCTCCATGTGGGGTTCTAAGGCACTCAGAGAAAGTTCTCGATTAGTGAGGGTCACAGGAATAATTGCTCAAGTGGGCGCAGTGTCACATGCCTGTAATCTCAGCACATAGGAGACAGGATTAGGAATTCAAGGACAGCTTGGGCCTAGAGTAAGACTCTTCAAAACTTAAAAAATAAATTTAGTGTACAAAGTTTTGCCACCACCTAATTCTAAAACATGTATTACACACATGTCCTCCAAGCTTCCAGTGACTGATATAATCTATTTACTGTCTCTAACAGATTGCCTTCTATGAACATTTCACATAGATGCAATCATACAGCATGGGGACTCTTTTGGCTGGTTTCTTTCATGTAGATGTGTGTCCCCAAGTCTACAGGTGTGGAGGCCAGAAGTTGACACTAGGTGTCCTTCTCTATTCCTCTCTACCTTAATTTTGAGACAGGGTCTCTCACTGAATCTGGAGCTAGTTGTTTTGGCTAAGTGTGGTGGCCAATAAACCCCCTGTATCCCTGTTTCAACTTCCCCCAGCTCTGGGGTTCCAGATGCTAGCTAGCTACCGGGTTTAGTTTTTGCATAAGCACTAGCAATCCTAACTTAGGTCCTCATATAGGCTTAGATGTTTCAAAATCTACTAGTTTTAAATGCTTTAGCCTCCCTTCTAGCCCATCACCTCCCAGAGGTAGTGGAAAGGAAAGGTTAATAGGGTAAAGGAGAATGTGGACCTGTTTAGAAATAATTCTTTGGGGCAATTACAAAGACATCTTTTTTAGTTGTTAGGTAGCAGCAATTCAGTTCACACAAATCAGCAGCGGTAGCTCAATCTACTAGCAAACACCATTCACAAACCAGCAACAGCAATTGAATTCAGAATAAACCGTGAGGCTCTGCCAATCATTCACAGTGCTCAGAAGTGGCAAGAAGCCACTGGAATATCATAAGAAAATCTTTGCTGCTTTTACTAGCTAAGCCATCTCCCCAGCCCCTAATGGGTTTATAAAGCTCATCCACATAGAACAAATTAGTCATTCCTTTTTGTGGTTGGACAATATTCTATTGTATGAACATGCCATAGTGTTTAAGCACCAATGGATATTTATATAAAGGTTTTTAAGATTTACTTTTATTATTTTTAATTATATATACACACAGGTGTGTGTGTGTGTGTGTGTGTGTGTGTGTGTGTGTGTGTGTGTGTGTGTGTGTGAATGCCAAGCCTAGGATCCACAGTGACTGAAGTTACAGACAGTTGTGAACTTCCAGTTATGTGTTAGGTATTAAGCTTGGGTCCTCTGGAAGAGCAGACAGTGCTCTTTACTGGTGAGGTATGTGTAAGTTTTTGTGTGGACTTGGCTATATACCTGAACAGCATGGTGAGTGTATCTTTTTGAAGAACCAAAATCCTGTATTCTATAACATTTATGCCTTGTTGGACTTTGACCAGGAATTAGGCTAGGAATTTCTCCATGTCCTCATTCTGTTCCCGTCTTATTTTCTTTCCTCCTTTCCTTCTGTTCCTTTTTTCTTCCATCCTTTCTTTCCTCCGTTCCTCTACATGTTTCCTTTCTTTTTCCCTCCCTCCCTTTCTCCCTCCTACCTCCCTCTTCCTTTTTTGGACCTTCTGGGCTTAAAGCCAGATCTCATTGTGGTTTCAGGTTCTGTTTGCTTGTTTTGTGACATTTTAAGTATTGTTACTTGGTGGCCTTTGTATGTGGTTTGTTGTTATTGTGTCTTAGTTTTGGGGAGACAGAGTCTCACTATGTAATCCTATCTAGCCTGGAACTTACTCTGTAGACTAGGCTGGCCTCAAACTAGCTGAGGCTGGCTTTGCATTCTTGATCCTCCTGCCTCTCTCTACCTTCCAAGTATTGGGATTGCAGGTGTGTGCCACCATGCCAGCTATTGCAGAACTTTTAAAATGATCATAAACTCAACACACAGTTGTTTTTACCGTGCTGTCTCAAATGCCAGATATCTCTATAGTGTTTTTACTGGCTTTACATAAAATTATATCTTTAATTTTGTATTTGCTTAATTAATATAAACAATAACATTAAGATGCTATGTTCTTTCGTGGATTATCTTTGTATGTTTCCTTTTTATCAATATTTTCTTATCAATTAAGATGGGCTTTTTCAAAAAATAATTCTAACAACCATACTTTTTGTATTTTATAAGCGGGTGTCTTTTTAATTTGGGAACCGTGGTTTGGTTTGGGAGGTTTGGAGGAGTTTGTTTGTTTTTAATTCTTCCTTTGTTTTAAGCATTTTTTTATTATCTGTGCAGTTGACTTTTATTTTCTATATTCTTTGAGGGTTTTTTTTTTTGTTTTTTATTTTTTGAGACAAGATTTCTCTGTGTAAAAGGCCTAGTTCCTTTACGTTAATTTCTTCCTGTCCCAGGAGGTCTTCCTGGAAAGGGGAGGAGGCTCATTTAGTGGGTCCATAAAGAACTTGGGCTCGGGGCCAAACTGGACTTTAAACCCCAGCCCTGACACCATGTGAGCAAGTTGCTTAAATCTCCGTGCCTCAGTTTCCTCATTTTCACATTGGGGTGTGGCTGGAAAAGAAACCATGGAGACTCACTGAGGTTAACAGGAAAAAGCCAGTAGTAGTAGAAGACCAGAACCCCATCAACCACAGGACAGACATGAGAAAATTACAAACTCTCCAAGTGTGAGAAAGAGCAGTTAACTACATAAACAACCTATCTACAAAGGATTGTCATGTTCAGTGTCTAAGAATGATGTTGACTCTTAGACATGCTGTTCTTTTCTTACTCAACTATTTCCATCACTATCACTTTTGTCCCCGGTCCAAATATTAAATATTTATTATTGTCATTACTACTATTACTATTATTAATAATTTTCCACGTGTGTGCATATTTGTGTGCATGTGTACATATGCAAGAGAACACATGCTATGGCATATATGTAGAGGGGGGAGGAGAACTTTCTGGAGTTGATCATTTCCTTCCACTGTGTGGGTCCCAGGGAATCTGTCTCAGGCCATTAGGCTGAGCAGCAAGTGCTTCTTCTTGGCTGTGCCATCTCACTGGTTCCTAGTCTAGGTCTCTGTTCCTGGACAGAAGAACCTGGAAATATGAGTACGTGTCCCCTGGACTCTGGGCTGCACCTATAATAGGAATGGCCCTTGTTCCAGGTCCGATTGGTAAAAACATTAAATGGCATAACAGACATAGCTCAGCTCACCTAAGTAAAGCCGTGGTAGTCAAGTGCAAGGGTGCCTTCTGGGCTTTTTTGGAAAGGCTAAATTTTACAGATTCTCAACCTGTGGGTGGCAACCCCTTTGGGGTCACATAACAGATATTTACATGGCAACTTATAACCGTAGCAAAATTACAGTTATGGACGTAGCAGTGAAAAGAATTGTATGGTTAGGGGTTACCATAACACGAGGAACCGCGTGAAAGGGCCACAGCATTAGGAAGGTTGAGACCCACAGGGCTAAAAGATGACCCTGTTTCAGCCTGTAGGACCTGGTCCTCCAAACTGGGAAGAGAGCTCAACCTTTGATCATCTGCCAAGAGCTGCCATTGTGGTCTTTGTTTTCCCACACCCAGGGGGTGTAACTAGGGATGAAAACAGCCCCCACTTGCTTTGTTTGTTGGTTGCCACTGCCTCTGAATGCTATCCTGTAATCCCCTTTACCCTGCCACCCAAGTGGCTCGCACCCAGGAATTTTAATTGACCTGGATTTAGAAATTTTGTTAACAATGAGTCATAGCAGAACAACAACAGAGGAGAGTGGATTTAAATACTCAAGCTGTTAGATGTGGCAGTCAAGTCCCCAGGAAGCTGCTCAGTGGGGAGCCAAAGGGAAGGTGGCATCCTCAGGCTGAGCCACAACCTTCACACCCCAGAAAACAGAAAATGGCCATACCCACTTAACTCAGAGCAAAGCAATGTTCCAATGCTTTATCTTAAAATGGACCTTCTCCTTTCCTAACCATGCCCACCCTGTAATGCCTTGGATCCAGGTAGCCAGGCTTGTTTGTCCTCAGCTGTGTTAAGTCTAGCTGACGGTCATCGTGTGAAACTAGGAAGGCAGGCAGCATTGCCTCTGTTTTATAGGCAAAGCAGCCGAGGCCTCAAAAGGTGACTGTCTAGGCACTGGTATATTCATGTAGGACCTCCCCATTTTCAGCCTTCAACTGTTATTGCAATGTTTCTGCAGGAGCAGTTGCCACACCAGGTTACTCCAGTCCTGGTTTGCTGGTGCCAATACCTAGTTTTTTTCACCTGGTAATGAGGCTCTGGAGTTGGTGGTGACCACAGGTTTCACACTGAGAGCCACTGGCCAAATCTATCTGCCCCGTATTACCAATTCCTGACTACTTCAGCAGCCCTTGGATGAACAGATTTGGGTCTTATTTTCCCCCAAAGAATCAGTCAATGGCAGTGCATCTAAAAGGAGAGAGGTGACAGCTTGCAACTGTAGGGTCAATCACATGAACGTGAGGGTCTTGGGCAAGACAGAGCTAGCCCACGTTTAAGGTTCACGCACGTGGGGTTAATTCAAAATCCCTTCTGGGAAGTCGGGTGTCTGAAGGAGGAGGAAGGGGGAGTGATTGCTTATCCACAGACCCATCAAGGTCTTGACTGTGTTAAAACCCAATCATTACTTCCAGGTAGTAATGTGTTTTAGGCAGTACCTTCTGCTTCTGCTCAGTAATGCATGAGTCTCAGAGCCGTGGCCAGAGAAATGGCGAGCCGTCGTATATTGAGCGAGTGATAATGGAATCCAGGAGGTGGAAATTACAAGTCGAAAAGTAAAATCGATGCCCTGACTGTGAAATGACTGAAGGCCTGGTGAGGAGCTGTGTGGATGTGGGTCCCCTGCTTGCTCCAAGAGGGCCTCTAAGACACTTGGCAGTTCAGAAGTTCCTTGTGGGCAGGGAGCATATTTTAATCATGGGTAATCATATGACGTCAAGCTGGAACAGGCCTTAGAGAGCTTCCAGCTTTGAAATGGCAAATTGGTTTCATTTTGGTGCCAGCTCCAGTCGGTTAGTGATGGCTGCTTGGAGCGCTAGACTAAGAAGGGTTCTGCATCTCAGGGCTCGGCTCGCACCACCACCAATTAGCTGTGCTTACCACAGGCGGGGTGGCAGAGAGACAGCATTCTGCTCTAATTAGTTCACCTGCCCTGCCGAACACGAGGCAAGGACGGTTTCACTGCTCCGTGTCCCTGGCCATGCCTTAGTGCACTCCTGTCTTCTAACAGCCATCTTCTACTAAGCTAGGGGGTCCATAAAAGTGTTCAAGAGTCTGTGAACTTGATGGGGGTTGGGGTGGGACAGAAAACGTGTCATCAGTATAACTAACCTCTAACTGAAACCAAGCACTTCCTGCCATTTCATGCCACAGTGTTTGGTCCCTCCTGTGACTGTCACCAGCAGAAACCACAGCTATCCTCAGAGCACTTGGGAGTTGCTATCTCTAAACATTGCCTCTACCCCTCACTAGTGTGAAACAATGGCACTTATTAGATCTGCCACTAAATCCTCTTCTTTAATGCGTTAATGAAAAAAACCACATCTATTACTGCCCCACAACGTTGGTTTTTTTTAAATATTTGGATAACTACATTTCAATCTAATTGGTCTCCTCTGTAATCCTGTTTTGTGCGTGGAAATGAATACACTAGTGTGAAAAGAGTCACAGGCCTCCTTGAATGTTAAAGGGATGCACAGCCAACCAACCGTTAGAAGCACAACTTCCCCCTCCCCAGGTGTGTCAGGCCCTGCCCAGTAAAGGCTTCAGGCAGAGAAGGAGATCAGGGTACCAAAGGTGGCCTTTCCTACTTCAGATTCACTGCTCTGATTTGGTGGCAGCTGGCAGCTGAGACAGTGAGAATTGGCTGCTCTCCACTCTGAAGAGGCAGCTGACCTCGGGGGCTCCCTGGGCTCAGATGCCCAGACGGTGACAGCTCTGGTCCCATGCCAGGCCTCCCCAGTTTGGCCTTCCACAGCAATGGTCAGTCTGGGTCACAAATATCACAGCAGGGCAGTGTTTGGCCTGGGCTTTCTTTCTTCTATGGCAACCAAACCCTGGGCCTCTGCCCCAAGCAGGACTATGAAGGGCTGCACATCCAAAGGTTATCTTTGTTCCCAGCCCAATGTCAGCTCTAGCTGGAGGCAAAGACAACCTATGGATGTTTTGATTTCATTTCCTGCATGGACTCTTCTGCCATCACATATACAGACAGCTGCAGGGTTACAGGCTCCTAGGCCTAGACACCATCTCCAAACACCACCTCTTCTCCCATCCCCCAACCCCCATCTTCACTTTGCAAACCAAAACACTGTCTGAGAGAGGGACTATGACATTCTTCTCATGTGGGACAGACCTGGGTCAAGAATGCACAGCTCCAAACCAACAGGCCAGTCCTTTCCCCAGTACTGTGCAGCCTCATAAGCAATGTAAGAGTTCGGTACTTTAACCTTTTGTCTCAGAGTAAGGACTGGTAAAAAATAAAAGTACAAGTTCTCCTGGTTCAAAGCTACCATCTGATGAAATGGAGGGATCTCACTGTGGCTACTGATTTCCAGCAACCTCTGCACATACCAACTGATGCTTTGTGACTTGCAGATCTAAAAGAGCTATGATAGAATTTACTTAAATACTCCAAGAGACTCTAGAGATGGGTTGGGTGAATGGACCTCTCATTTCCTAGCAGCATCAGCAACAATGCCAAAGGGTGCTTTCCAGATAGAGTATATACCACCTGAGGAATCTTCCGTACTGCCTTTGCCATCAACAAGCCTTCCTGAGATACAAGGTCCTTCAGTTAGTCCTCATGGAACATGCAAAGGCATATTTCTTGCTCACGTACCATTTCCAGCAGCCATTTTTAAAAACAGCCTTCCCCAAGGTAATTCATTAATCCAAACTTCAAGTTTCTTCCATCCCTTAGAAATGGCACCACCAACTTCAATAGGTGACTCGCAAGGTCAAAAGAGAATAGAAAGAGGAAATGGAGGAACCTGAAGTGGGAGAAGTTATGGTTCAACATCACTTCTATCTCCTTTCTATAGGCTATAGCTATGTCACATGGCCCCAGTCTAACTTCAAAGAATCCTGGGAAATGTAGTCTAGATAGAAACTCAATAGGATAAGCAGGTGGCTAGGGTGAAAACAGAAGGTCCCTGCTACAGATTTCAATGCTACACTATTATTCTAGTTAAAATTCTTTGAGTTGAGCTGGGTGTGATGGTGCATACTTATAATCCTAGCACTAAAGAGGCAGAGGCAGCTGGACCTCCATGAGTTTGAGGCCAGCCTGGTCTGTATATCGACTTTCAGGTCAGCCAGGGAGACCCTGTCTTTTAAAAAGCAAAAAAAAAAAAAAAGACTTTTGGTTTTATGTGACAAACTAGTTTGTGTGATAGGGGAAAATGTTGGAAAGTTATAATTAAAAGGTTGCTAGGCAGCTCCAAAAAACTAACAGGAAGTCGCCTAAGCAGGTTTGGGAAGAGTGGGATGACTAATTTTCTTGGCTTGATTCATCCATTCAACAAATATTATTGAGCCCTACAGTAGCAGACCTTATTCATTGGTGTTGCTATCCCCAAATCTCTCACAGAAACAACTGAAGAGAGCAAAAGGCTTCTTCTCCTGGTCCCCAGTTTCAGAAGTATAGTCCATGATGACAGGAAGGCATGGCCAACTCATGGTATTAAAAGTATATGGCTAAAGCTCCTTATATCACTGTGGGAGACAAAAGACAAGAGAGCTAGATTAGAACCAGAGCCCCGCCCCTCCAAACAGGAGTCACTGTGCCTCATCATACTTCCTGAGCTAGGCACATCTGAAGAAAGGTTGCAGAGGGCACTTGTTACCTGTCCTCTTGGTAACTGACCATTGTCAAATTATCAAGGGTTGAGACTCCAGCACCGGTGGGCATACATGTAATCCCAGCATTTGGGAGGCAGAGGTGGTCAGATAGCAGATTAGGCTAGTCTGAGCTGCATAAAGAGGCTTTATGCCAAAAGAACAATGAAACATTGATGCTCAAGAAAAAAAAATAACAAACTTTTTATTACCACCTATAAGACCTTCCAGCCTGGTCCTGCCTGCTAGGCAGACCCCATATCAACCTTCTCTACAAATGGTGCCCTCTGATCCCACCACACCCGCTTTTTTATTGAACTCTCCCAATGAAGTCCAATCCCAAGACTTTCCAGCTGGCTTGTGCATCGACCTGACCACCTCTCCCTGTACCGATCGACTTCACCTTGCCTAGGTCTCTAACTCAAAACCCCTTCCTAAGCAGGCTCAGAAATACTTACCTGTAACGCTGTAAGGCTGAGGCAGAAAGAGCTTGAGTTTGAGGTTAGTGTGGCCATCACAGTGAGGCTCTAGCTTTAAAACAAGGGGTGGGGAAAAGATGGGGTAAGATTGCTCAGAGGTTAAGAGCAGATGCTAAGGACCAGGATTCAGTTCCTAGCGTCTACATGGTAGTTAAGTGGTAGTTCCACGCCCAGGGGATCCAATGCTCTGTTCTGGCATCCTCTGGTGCTACATGCAGATGGTCCAAAGATATACATGCAGGCAAAACACTCATACACATGAAAACTTTTAAAATTGTTTAGCAAGACTCTATCTCTAAAAAAAATTAACTAGAGATGTAACTCAATGGTAGAGAAACTAACTGCTTAATATGTGTAAAACAATGACCCTTTGCTGACACACACATAAGCCCTTCCCTAATCAACATATCTTTTCCATTGCTCAACTCAGCTGAGACATCCTTCTATTGCTTTGTTTGCTATCTAGTGGCTTCCTACTAGAGTGGAAAGATACTGAGGGTAGGGGCTGCCTTCTTCACTACTCAATCCTTATGTCGAAACCTGAGCTCAGAACATAGCAAGCACTCAAGAAATATTGGTTGCTGGTCAGTGTTGGCATACACCTTTAATGCCAGCACTCAGGAGACAGGAGCAGGTAGATCCCTTTGAGTTTGAGGCCAGCCTGGTCTACAGAGTGAGTTTCAGGACAGCCAGGGCTACACAGAGAAACTCTGTCTCAAAATACCCTGCCAGAAAAAAAAAGGAGGGAAGTAAGAAAGGAAGGAAGGGAGGGAGGGAGGGAGGGAGGGAGGGAGGGAGGAAAAAGAATGCTGGTAAGAATGAATGGATATGGCCACATCCACCAGCCTCATCAACACATGGCTGGAATGGAGGGGAAGTGCCTGGATACCTGGAATGGAACAGCTAGACTGACCATCTCATGCCCCTCCCCACACACTAGCTCTGTGATCTTGTGTGTCTGCCCCCATTGCCACCTAAAAATCTATAATAGGTAGACTGCAGTCTATGAATTTTACTCTTCAAATTCTCAAGACAAGAACGCAAAAGCCACTGGCTCGGGGTATCTTGGGTAGCTGTGGAGTTTCCAGGACCCTAGCTTCCTCAAAAACCCCCACTGTTCTCAGAGACACCCCAAAATTCCTGTATTGCACACACACTAAATTTGTTTTCAGTTTTTAAAGACAGTAGCTAGCCCTGGCAGGCCCGAAACTCACTGTGTAGAAACTCACAGAAATCCACTGGCCTCTGAAATAAATTTTTTTTTTAAAATCCACATATAAACTCTTTAGACATGCTGTTCCAGGGAGCACATGCCACAAGGGAGGCCTGAGCAATGAGAAGGGGTTGCCTGGTGATGTGAGGTTTTAGAGAAGCACAGGAGGTATCCAGCCTGAAGGACCTACTTGGCAGAAGTCCTAGGAAGAATTTAGCACTGACTTTACCTGTCAGAATTTTGAAAGGACAAAGGATGGGGACCATGGCAGAAGTAGCCTATCCAGCACCTCCTTTCTGTAGCTCCCAAGGACAGGACTCAGAACAGCTCTGACACCCCTCCAACCCCCCACCTCCTACCCACACCCGTTGCTGTCACCCAGCAGGACCCTTCCTAGATGGCCATCACCAAGGTTTCACTTACAGGAAAATGGATGTAGCCCAACTTCTCTCCTTTCTGTTTGCCTCTATTGTGGGCATCCCTACCACTGTGGAGGTGGTCAGCTAAGAGCTGCATCTGCCAAGATCTCACAGGGGCGAGATGAGGAGATTTCAGTTGCTTCTTGTGTTTCAACCTCTTTTCTGATCTGGGAGGTGGAAGAAAGCCAACCCACGTGGGTGACTCAGAAAACAAGCCTAGATAAGAGCATATTGACAGGCCGGGCTAGCAGGCCCCTCATTCACACTGGCTTCAAAGACAAACACTTTCCGTTTGTCGATTTGTTTTCAGCCCTTGCCGAATCTGCAACTCTGTGGCCTTGACTCTAAAAATAAATCTCCTGCAGTAATGACGAGGCAAAGAGGAAGGCGTGCAGGGAAGAAAAAGAGGAGGGAGGCAAAGCTAAGACAGGCCAGGAGAGAAACCAAATACCAAAACAGGAAGAAAGGATGTGGGGAACTCGCCCCGGCTGCTTCCTCCAGAGCAACAGCTAGGCTCATTGCAAAAGCCATCAGCGGGAGCAGCTGTGGCCCGCAGGGGCCTGCGGTTGATCTGAACCCAACCTGGGAACGGGCTGGGAGATGGGGGAGGGGGATAGGGAGGGGTGAGGACGGACTGTCCTAGTGAGCCCTTTTGCTTTCAACCAGCTGCTATCTGTATCCCATCAACCAATAGCTCAGTGACAACTGGGAGCCTATTAGAAATGCAGATTCCCCAGCCCAAGCAGAGACCCTCAGAAGCACACCAAAGGTGAGGAGGAGCCTCAAGACCATTGGAGATGGGAAAGCCAGGCAGCCCCCCCCCCCGGGGGGGTGTCACTGAATGTAACCCAACTGAGGCGAAGTGGGTTCTTCACTTTCCTTACTCCAGACAAAGTAGAAGTTGAGCCTTCCCCCTCCCTGCCCCCATGGAGAAGATGGTGCCCAGAACTTTGCTTACAGTAAAAGAACAGCAAGCAGTACGGTGTCTGGTTGGTCACAGTCCACGCTGTTAGAATGTGCCGGTCCTTGGATCCTTAGGAGGTTCGTAGGTCCATGATCACCCAGCACTGATGTAACTTGCCACTCCCAGGGGTCCGTCTGGGACTGCTCTTAGCTTCCGTGGGTCAGTCTGAAGTGTTCCCCGTTTCCACTTTGTGACTGTGGTTTTTGATTCAAGCCTTCACGCCTTCATCCTGTCCTTCACTTGGGCCTGGCTGATGCTGGAAACCCTATCCTTACGGTTTTGTTGCCTCTGTGGATTCTGGGTCCCCCGCTCTTGCCCAGGCTGGGCAGGTGAGCAGACAGGCCATTGTTTAGATGCTGAGCAGGTGACAAATGGTTGTGGCTGTTCTTCACTAGAATTCTAAATAGTGGCTGTCACTCTTCATTGACTATAAAATGTACAAATGTGAATGATAAGAAAGAACGTAACTGTGGCCCATCTTATCAAATTTATTTTAGCTGTGCTTTAAAATCAATTTAATTTGTAAATTATTCATGGCATGTAGCAACTTGCACATCCAGACCCTAGGCTTTTAAAGATTGCCCTAACTTTCCCTCGACATTGGTAGATGTTTCTTTTTTATCATTTTTATTACAAGAGTAATGCCTATCTATTTTAGAAAATGTGGATATGACAGATAAGCAAAGCTAATTATTTCATTATTACCACCTTTAATCCTATGACCAAGAAATAATCACTGGTAACATTTGGGTGTATATCCATCAGTCCTTTTTCCTTCTGCACACACACGTGTGAATGGCTCACTTGCTCTCTCCTTTCAAAGTCAGTGTGTGCGTGCTAACTTGTCTTCATCAATGCTTTCCCCACTGTATTGGAGCCCCACAGCCCCAGATCCATAATGTTCTAAGGCCTATTCCTATCAGCTCATCAGGACACATTCTGTGTGCTTCTTTCTACCTCCGCTGCATTTAGTAACTGTAGGCTGTTGGTGTTTGGGATCAGCCATGTTAGAAAATGTTCCCCACCAAGCTTTTGGATTTCTTTTTATTTTGCACCCCTGCCCCAGACACCCAGGTGTTAACCTACCCCTGCATTGCATGTACAGGGCTGGCCTCATGAGTATGAAACCCGAGCAGTCAGCCAGAGCCTACAGTCACAGTAGCCTCGTAGATGGTTTAATGCTGGGCTGCCTCTATCTTGTAATTCTTAAGTTTGCTACTCAACCTGCGTCCCATAACTAAGGCCTGTTAGGCCAACAGAGCATGTGTGTGTGTGAGTGAGCTATGTATGTATCCTATGTATGCTGACCTTTCTAATGGCTCCATTTAGCATGCAGTGTTCACAGTGGCCCCAGGTATGGAGTTCGAGTGAGCCCATAAGGCATGGGAGCTCAGGGTGACGGAAATAGGTGAAAGGTAAGGATGTTACATCCACAACTGAGGAAAAGACAGTTGACAGCGTGGGAAGGCTGTGCTTTCCCTTTCAGGTGCAGAAAGGCGTGTGAAAAAAAAAAAAAAAACAAATGACCATGAACCAGGCAGGGGGAAAGAAAAACAAGGTACTGTTGGGCCAGCAAGATGGCTCCGTAAATTAAAGATGCCTGATGACAAGTCTCCTGACTTGACAAGTTTCAATTGCCATGACCCACATGGAGGATGGAGAGACCAACTTTTCTTCTGACTACCATATACCGGAAATGGTATCCATGTGCAGCCCCTACCCAAAATACACCAAAAAAAAAAAAAAAATGTGTAATTCAATTAAAAAAAAAATAAGGTTTCCAGGTTGATGGTACATGGCTTTATCTAAATGTATGTATGAATTGTGTGTGTATGTATTTTTCAGGCAGTATTTCATTGTGTAGCTCTGGCAGGAGAATATTTGTGAGTTTGGGGCCAGCAAACTCTACATAGCAATTTCTGGTCAGCCAGAGTTATAAAATGAAATGCTGTCTCAAAAATACATACATACACATATACATACATACATACATACATACATACATACATACATACATACATACAAATAAACAATGCTCTTTTTTGGTAGGGGGAACCTTATGTATGCTAGAGAAATACTTTATCAGTGAGCCATATCCTCAGACACTATTTTGTTCCTTGCATTACTTTAGTGTATCTATCAGCCACTTCTGCCACAAATGGTGACAGAGAAGGAAGGTGAAAGATGAGGTGACTTACAGTTTCCTTTTCTTCTAATCCTTCCTTCCTCACAAGTAAGCTGTCAGCAGAGTGGGTAGAAAGCAAACCAACGAGGAAGGCAGCAAGATCCATTGAGTTAGTTTTCTGCTGCCTTTCTAGCATCCTGGTAAGAACAAAATACATATGCATGTACAAGCAATGGAGCACAAATTGTGTAATTCCGATGATGCTGCAAACTAGTTAAATGCTCTTATATTTGCATTTAAAACTGACGGCACACACTATATGGATGAATGGTACATTCATGTTAATAGCTTAAATTTTCTAATTTTTCTTTACTTAGAAACTCATTAACTAGCAAATAAACACCATAAGTCAAAAGAGGGTGCATGGAAAAAAGTGGGGAAAAGATTTATATTTCAATGTCTGCTATGGTTCAAATGTTTGTGCTCCCTCCAAAACTCATGTTACTCTCCAAGGCAATGGTATTAAGAGGTAGATTCTTTAGGAGGTATGAAGGCTAAGGCCAACTGTCAACTTGATGAGATCTAGATTCAGGCCTGTGGAGGGTTATCTTAAGTAGGTTAATTGAGGTGAGAGGACCTGCTTGCTCTGGGTGGTACCTTTCCCTGGGCTGAGATCCTGGACTGTCTAAAATGGAGAAAGTAAGCTAAGCGCCAGCATTCAGTTCTCTCATATTGACTACAATGTAAGGGGAACAGTTGCTTCAAGCTCCTGCCTCCATCTTGATTTCTCCACCCATAAACTGGGAGCCAAAATAAATTTTTCCTACCTTAAGTTGTTTTTGTGAGCACATTTTACCATAGCAACTGGAAAAGTAACTGAGACATGTGACTAAGACAGGTGACTGAGCCATGAGGACTCAGTATTCAGAAATGGGATTACCTGGCATTTGAAGGGCCATGTTTGCCCCCTTCAGTTGCCATATGTGTTGTCATATAGGGGTGCAGTGCTCTGTTCCTTCAAAGGACACAGCAATAAAGGCACCATCTTGGAGTTGAGACTCTCACCAGATCCCAAACCTGCTCTTACTTTGGATCTGTGTTTGGGTCTAAGCCTCCAAAATTGTAAAAAAAAAAAAAAAAAAATTAATTTTTTTTTGGTTATGAATGACCCACCTCAGGTGACTTCATCATAGCAACACAAAGTAAACTCAGCCATATTGCGGTAAATATCAAAATAGGATCAGCAGCTACCAGTTCCTGAGCACTCTCACTCCACACACATCCACGCGGCCACTGAGCCGGAACTACTCACCCCGGCTGCTTCTCTGCCACAGGGCCCATGAGCCACCCTCTCCTGACTGTCTCTCTGCCAGCCCGGAACTTTGCTCACATTCCCCACAGCCCGGTAAAATTATGACTCGATAATAATTTATCAATCAGATTTATATGTTAAATGCTCAATCCACAACCTATACACACAATAAACTTACAACCAGTTGACAAAGATATAAACTGCCCACATAGATAAGACAAATTGACCTATAGAAACCGTTGAAAATATTCATATCTACCTATTATCAATTAAGACCACCTGGATCTAGATTCATCTTCTCTGTCTCCATCTTGATTCTCCTCTTGCTTCTTTTCCTCCCCTTCCTAGACTTTTTCCGATCTACCTTTCCTTCTCATCCAATGATATGCCAGACCCTCCTTGCTATATAATGACATCATCCTACAGAGCTAGATTGATGTGCCCATATTATGACTTGTTTGTTGTTATTGTTGCTTTGATTTCAAAGAGAACACTCTAGAATTATTTTTTGCAAAAATCAGAACACAAAGTAGCAGAGATTACTAAATATTCTTGGTAGAGCTCGTGAGACTAAGAAAATGGCTTAATAGATAAGGTTCTTCTGCTTAGAAAGCAAAAATAGGGCACCCAAGCCAACCTGGCTAGCTACATCAGCTGAACTGATAAGCTCCAGATGCAGACAGAACCCTTGTCGCTTTTAAAAAGTGGTGAGCAATAAAGAAAACACTTAATATCAGCTTCTAAGCTCCATGTACATTTGCACATGGCCTCTATATATGTGAGCCTGCAAACATGTGAACACAAATATACATACAAGCACATGCACATACATATGCTCTCTTAGTTACTTTTCTATTGCTGTGATAAACGAAATCATGATCAATACAACTTATAAAGGAAAGAATTTAACTTAGTATCTTAATTAGGGTTTTACTGCTGTGAACAGACACCATGAACAAGGTAACTCCTATAAGGACAACATTTAATTAGGGCTGGCTTAAAGGTTGAGAGGTTCAGTCCAGTATCATCAAGGTGGGAGAATGGCAGTGTCCAGACAGGCATTGGTGCAGGAGAAGCTGAGAGTTCTACGTCTTCATCTGAAGGCTGCTAGCAGAATACTGACTTCTAGGCAGTTAAGATGAGGGTCTAATAGCCCACACAAATATACATACAAGCACATGCACATACATATGCTGTTACCCACAGTGATACACCTACTCCAATGCCACACCTCCTAATAGTGCTGCTCCTTGGACTGAGCATATAGAAACCATCACAGTGGGCTGGAGAGATGGCTCAGCCATTAAAGGCAAGACTCACAACCAAAAATATAAGAAACTACCACACTTGGCTTATGGTTTCAGAGAGTTAAAGGCCATGGTGGCAGAGTGAAGAAACAGTGGAGAGTTCACATCTTAATCCATAACCATCAGGCAGAAAGCACTGGGAGTCTCACGAATCTTTCAAAACCTCAAAGCACATCCCCGGTGACATACCTCCTCCACCCAGGCCACACCCTTAATCCTTTCCAAATAGTTTCACAAACTAGAGATCACATGTGAGACTTTGGTGGCTATTCTCATTCAGTACACCACACAGGTCGATTTTTTAAGAGTAAATCTCAAACTTTAATGTGCCTGAGACTTAACTGAGGTAGAGGAGCTATGATTATTGTGTGTGTGTGTGTGTGTGTGTGTGTGTGTGTGTGTGTGTGTGTGTGTGTCCACCCAGTCAGTAAGAGTGTGTCCAAAGAATGTGGTCCAAGTACAAATCTCCACGTGACACTGAGACAGTCACTGGGTAGGTTACAGTTGATGTCACTGCTTCAGAGTGTAGCCATGGGATATTGATCAGATTCCCATGGCAGCCCTGGTGCTGCTTTATTCACGTAGATGGTAGCCTGAGAGGTTTAATTGTTAAAAGAATAGGCCCTGCCCTCATAGAACTGTCTGAGCCACCTAGCTAAAAGACAACAGAGAAAGCAAAGGGTGGTCTGTGTTCTCTTCCAGATGTAGCGAACTTTCTGGAAACACATCCAGCTTTTATTGATTCAGCCAAAGTCAATGAATGACTCATAGGGCGATTCATGGGAACAGAGAGAGAAAAGCCACCCATCTGTCACTTTCAGACTCTTCCTTTCTGTCATTATTTCCAATGAGACACAGGTCGGCCACCGAACACCACTCAAGTTACAAGGAGCTTAAAACTCACAAGAATATTTTAATTAGCCACGCCGAGAGAAAATTAATATTACTGAAATTCAAAGTTCCCTTAGCCAAGTATGGCAGCTCCCATTTGTAATCCTAGTATTCTTGAGGCATGAGACAAGAAAACTGCAGATTTTAGGCTAACATGGATTACAAGTGAGACACTGTCTTGAAAAAAAATTTTAAAACACCTTTAGATTATGATTTGGGTGCCTTTATTCTTGGTTCCTAGTTTGTTGCCAGATTCCTGGTGATTGATCAGTAATTATGATCCTTTTTAGTTATCAATAAATTCTGTACATCAAAGCTACAGTCTCAATGTCATGCAGACACCTTTGGATATCATTAGCATTCAGTGGACTTCATCAGATCCTTGTGGGAAACCTCTTGAAAAAGAGAGACATTGTGCATATCTTGGTGAAATTAATTTCCTTAAAGTCTCCCAGAAGTGTCTGGGTTCTGGAGAAACAGCTGAGACCTGGCTGTTCTTAGAGGAAGAGATTTAAAGGAGACAGACTTAGTGAGTATCTCCTACCACAGAGAGCAAAAGATAACGTCTGAACTTTGGTTCTGGGGGTGTGGCCGCAGAGAATGGGTGGAACCACAGACCCTGAAGCAATGTACAAATAGGCATCCAAGTGGTGTGCATTGAAAGGCACCTCAGACCATCTAGATAATGAGAACATGCTCTGTTCCACTGTCTCTTCCTCATTTCTGGTACAGTGAGATGAACACGTATCTTGCAAGGTTTCTATGAAGTCTGTCCATAACAGACACAGAGTATCACAATACCTGGTGGGTAGTAACTTCTAGAAAAAAAAAATGTTTCTTTCCCTAATCTCTCAGCAGCACAGGGAGTTCTCCCAAGCTTCTGCTTTTCAGCAGACTAGGGGTATTTGTTATGGAGGAAACGAAACAGAGGGCATTATCAGTTGCCTGCTGCTACAGAACAAGCACATACCTACTAGCTTAAAGGCTCACTCCACACTCGCTTTTTCAAAAAGATGCCTAGATTGGAACATCTGTGTTGGATGAGACTAGGTAGCCCTCATCTGAATGCCAGCCTACCTGGATCTGGATCCTCTTTGCAGACTGGAGTCAGATTTGACTCTGGGTCCCAGAGAACAGTGTACACTACTATACATATATTTAAGTACCCCCTCCCCCAAATTCATATCTGGTGATGATATGAGGAGGCCGGGATTTCAGGGAGGATGTGGACAATCAGACTATAAGGATAAGGTTCTCAAGAGTAGGATTGATATAATCATATAAAAGACGACCCAGTGGCGGTATAGATGGCTCATTGACTTTTTGCTCTTGAAGAGGATCCAGATTCAGTTCCCAGCACAGTCATTCATCACTCCAGTTCCCGGAGATCTGTTGTCCTCTTCTGACTTGCCCAGGCATGAGGTATGTATGTGGTACACATCCAGACATGTAAGCAAAACAGTCATTCACACAACAGAAATAAAACCTAGTTTTAAAAAAAAAAAAAAAAAAAATGTGACCCAAGGTTGACGAGATAGCTCAGAAGGTGGTGACCCAAGTTCAATTCCTGAAACCAGTATAAAAGTACAAGGGCAGAAATGATTCCCCAAACTTGTCCTCTGAACCCTACAGTCATGTGGTACCATGCACCCCCCCACACACACACATGCAGTCACATCAATAATAAATAAATAAAATTAAAATATAACTCAAAGAAGAACATGAAAAATTATCATACTGATAATTCTAGTACATGGGAGGCAAAAACAGGGAGGATTTCTAGTTTAAGGCCAGATTGTAAATTACATAGTGAATTCTAGGCCAGCCCAGGCTATTCATTGAAACCCTGTCTCAAAGTTTCTCTCTTCCTTTCCCTCCCTCCCTCCCTCCCTCCCCCACCCTCACACACACACACACACACACACACACACACACACACACACAGCCCAATGACCTCTTCTGACCCTTCTACCAAATGGGAACACAGTGAGAAAGACAGCTGTCTGTGAAGCAGGAAGTGGGCTTTCATAATTCAGGACCTCCTGGGACTTTGATCTTGGTCTTCCCAGACTCCTGAACTTTGAGCAAGGTATTTATTTTATTTATTAGCTACTAAGTCCATCATCGCTTATTATAGCATTTGGAACAGACTAATACGGTGTCTGTCCTAGTCAGGGTTCCTGTTGCTGTGCTGCTGCTGCTGCTGCTTCTTATTGTTGTTCTTTTTCTCCTCCTCCTCCTCCTCCTCCTCCTCCTCCTCCTCCTCCTCCTCCTCCTCCTCCTCCTTTTTGTTGTTGTTTTCTGAGATGGCATTTCTCTGAATAGCTTTGCATGTCCTAGAACTGTAGACTAGGCTAGCCTTGAACTCACAGATCTACCTGCCTCTGCCCCCAGAGCACTGGTATTAAAGGTGCTCCACTACAGACTAGCTTGAAAGGGTTTATTTTACTCACAGTTCCATATGACAATGCATTATCAAAAGCAGTGAGGGCAGGAACTCACACAGGGCAGGAACTTGGAGGCAGGAGCTGATGCAGAGGCCATGGAGGGATGCTGCTTACTGGCTTGCTTCCCCTGGCTTGCTCAGCCCTGCTTTCTTACAGAACCCAGGACCACCAGCTCAGAGATGGCACCACTCAAGATCAGCTGGGCCCGACCCCATTGATCACTAATTGAAAAAAATTGCCCTGTGTGCTTACCTGCTGAAGACATTTTCTAAGTTGAACTTCCCTCCTCTCCAACGACTCTAGCGTGTGTCAAGTTAACGTAAAACTAGCCAGCACACCAGTAGTGTATGGGAGTCAAAGACTGCCTGCTGTCTGTCTGTAATCCAGTTCTTCATTTCTCTCCTCATTCCCAGGAAATACAGGTAGTCCCCAAATTGCATTCAGTTCCAGTGCTTCAGGAGTGTGTACTTCTCATGGCAATGTCAGAAGTTGGAAAGGACCACCACAGTTCAAGATAGAGACCAAAAGGGAACCACAGTATATGTATAGCCCAGAAGCCAGGCCACCAGAACCAGGATGGGACAACAGAAAAGACATAGCTAGTTAAAGGATGCTACTTACCATGGAAAAGGGTGAGGAGCTATACTGGCTTCTTTCTGCATCCTGCCCTATGACTTCTACCTGTACCTCCCACTGGCCACATAACCTATCGGAAGCCAAAGAATAGGGAACAAGGAAAATGTAGCTTCCCAAGATGCCATAGGAATAGGCTTGAAAATGACAGGCCTGGGCCAGGAAAGGGGGATGGGGAGGACAGGTCTCTGCTGGGGTGATAGAAAGGGGGATGACAGACCTGGGCAGGGTGGGAGGTGAATATGACAATATTTACAGGAGCAGACCTGTCAGCCCACCCAGGCAGGGGAGCAGCCCAGAGTTTTAGCATTCAATGTCAAAACCCAACTCTCATCAGCTTAGCCTCTTACTAGCTATCTACAGTTAGGCCTTCCTAGCTTGTGCCCCAGCAGCCCACAGTGCTATCTACCCATTACCAGACTCTGATGCATACCTCTTCCACTCCTTCCCTACTCCCAACCCAAACAAACTCTTAGTACTGGAATCGTTGTCTAGGTTTTACCCTTAGAAGCCTATCTAGGGCAAACCCTAAACACAACCCTCAAGTGCACCAGAGACTCTTCTTATCAGTGTGCTTTGTGACACTCTGGAACAAAAATGGCTGCCATGGCATGTCTCTGAAGACTGAGACTCCCTGCATCAGCTTCTAAGACTCCCAACTTTCTTGCCTATTTGGCTTTCCCATTCTTCCTTTTTTCTTCTCTCCATGGGAAGCAGGAGGGGCAGAGCTAGTTGCCAAAGGACACCACCACTCCAGTAGCAGTCTAAGGTAGCCTTGGATTTAGGATGCTCTCCCCAAACCAATGCCCCATTTCCACTGATGTGCTTCCTCCCATGCCCCAACACCTCCCCCCACAAGAGGCTACCTTTCTGAGAAGGGAGTGAGTTAAGTGCTGCGTTACCAAGGAACTGCCACACTAGCCACAAAAGTGACTGCTCGTTATTTGAACACTTTCTTCTATTTGACTGAATACAGGAAAAATGTCACAAATAGAATATTCATCATTGCCCTTGCGCGCCTTTTCTTCCCTGCTTATCTCTCTGCTGTCATGTACGAAATCCCAGCTTCAGATTCATTTGGTATGTTGAGTGCGTGCCCAGGGAGATGATGCTGCTGAAAGGCTGGCCCACATGCTCTGTGCTGCGACAGCCTCCCTCCCCATTGGAAACACCCCACCAGACAAACGCCACTCACACTGACCCCTTGAGGCTAGGACACCGGCTGCCTAAGTGGAAGGGCCTTCTGCTCCATGCAGAGGGAACATAAAGGACCTGAGGAGCCGTCACAGCCATTTAGTGATTCTCAGCATGTCACTTTTACAGACACCTCGGCTTCCAGAGCTATATCCTCAGGTGCTTCTTAGAAGACACAGGATGGCATCCCCACCCCACTTCAAACACCGTCTGTTTCAAGATTCTCAGAGGGACTAACACAGCCTGCCAATTTCTCAGCTAAAGTCATCAGTGCGCAGCTTCTCCCTGCCTCCTTTCCATCAGGGCCAGCCACTCCCCAGCTGGCTCCTGGTCCAGCCAGGCCCTATTCAGCGCACTGCCTCCTGTCAAACTGCAGGGAACATGTTTCCAGTACTGAGAAATCAAAGTGCTTATTGCCCTGACAATTAAATATTATGTTAAACTGCAGTAACATAAACCTGAAAACCTGGCAACTTAAGTAAGATCACGGCAGGGGCAGGTTCTCTCTGGCAACATCAGCCCAGTGTCAGGCTACCTAGGAGGGCTGCCCCATGAGACCATCCAAGAACCCAGCTCATTTTTCTTCATTCTTAGGATGGGACCCCCAGGCTCTTACAGAGGCCAGTGGAACTCAGCCATCCCATCAGAATTTCAGACAGACTGTAAACAAAGGGCAGAGGTGCCCACTCACATGCCAGCATTCTAAGAAGTTCCACCCAAAAGCTCCTGCAACATCTTGTTGTCCAGGGTGTGTCACATGACCAACCCTAGCTGCAAGGGAGGCAGGCTGTGATGTCTAAGCTTTCAGCCAGGTATACTGCTGTAGTGTATGAAATTAGAGTTCTGATGCTGTGGTAAGCTGAACTATGCCCTCCCAAAACTGAAATGGGAAAGTCTGAATCCTCGTGTCTATAGAATGTGACTGGCTTGTGAACAGAGTTCCTACACAAATGAGTAGGTTAGATGAGGTCCTTAGGTTGGGCCATAACCCAAAATGGCAGGTGTGCTTAGAAGGGAAGGTTAAACTCTAGGCACACCAGCTATGGGAGAACTGGGTGTGAAGATGACTATATGCAAGCCAAGGAGAGGGACCTCAGGTTGATAAATCAACCCTGCCAACACCTTGATTTCAGACTTCCAGCCTCCAGGACCTTGGGGCAATACATGCATTGTTTTAGCTACAATGACTAGTATTTTGTCAGGGCCAAACAATGCCATAAGTAAGGAGTAAAATAACGGAGGGCATGGGTCACTATGAACCAGTAGCTAATACATTTTGGCAGGATTTCATATGTATATATCACCTGGGCTTTTCTAGCTATTTGTTCCTAGTCATGGAGGCCCACATATTTAATTCTAGTCCTCAAGAAGCAGAGGCAGACAGATCTTTGTGAGTTCAAGGTCAGCCTAGTCTATGTAGTTTCAGACCATTCATAGGGCAACATAGTGGCCCTGTCTCAAGAAGAAAAGGAAAATACAGGCTATTTGTCAAAGATTCTCACAAAAGTTTTGAAGAACCCTTTTAAGGTAATATATATCATGTGGTACCCAAAGGGATTCACCATCCTCTCCCTTCCTGGCCAGCTCTTGGCACGCCTTCTCTTCATGTCTTAGCATGATTCTCTTCTTAAGAAATGCTTGTGAATAAAGCTTGTGGACTTTCTGGAATGACTTAAGAAGTACTTAAATAGCCCTCCTTCCCTGCCACTGGCCAGAAATAGCCTGAAAGTCTAAAGTTGGTACTTCATTCCTTTGGTTAATCTATTCTCCCTGTGAAAGGGCAAATTAACTAGCAAATGCTGCAGATCGGGTGAGCACTGAGCAGCTTTAGATGGGGGAGAAAACACAGAACAGGAACAGGAGGGTGTCTGAAAAGGACGTACCACAGAGCCAGAGGCCCATGTGAGGTCTCTACAGTGGAGATGAGGTCCCTCAAACACTACAAATTCATTTTGCTTTGCAAAATGGTCGTGTAGAAAGATACTGGTGTCAAGAGCGAACATTTTTTCCCAAGGACATCACTGTATCCTTGTATCATCTCCTCCTCTAATAAAACTGCATTTACTGCATAGGACCCTTCTATGAATTTATGGTCCTGTATTCACTTTTCTGGTACTATGGTCTGAACGTGTTCCCTGAATTTCAAGTAATCCAAAAAGTCACACGGGCTAATAGTATTTGGAAATACATCACAGAAATCATTAGAATTAGACATTTTGAAAAGTTATTTATTTAGTGTGTGTGCGTGCATGTGGAAGTCAAAGAACAACTTGCAGGACTCAGTTCTGTCCTTTCACCATGTGGGTTCTAGGGATTGAACTCAGGCAGAAGCTGTTACCCACAGAGCCACCTCTCCATTCTAATTATTGTGATTAGATTTAATGGTGAGTGTGGGAATAGCGCTATAGACTTGTTGGCTTTATAAAAAGAAGAGCGGAGATCTGAGTTAGCACACTCGCTCTTGTCCTGTGATATTCTGTGCCACCTTAGGATACTACAGAGAGTCCCAACTAGCAAACAGGATCTCACCAGATGTTGCCTTAGTGACTGGAACAATGAGAAAGGCATTTCTCTTCTTTATAAATGACCTTATCTAGTCTCTGGTACTCAGTTATACCAACAGAAAGCAAAGGCACATGCCCTGGAACCTTCTCCACAAGACAACACTGGATAGCTGGATTAGGCTGTTCTGTCCCTGCTGGGGTTAGGGACAGCACTTCCCTCACACAAGATGCTCCAAACACCGGGCATCTGTCTCTGTCTTCCTAGAATCTGACACTTCTCTTTTCTTCAATTTGTTCTCTCTTTGCTTTGATGAATAACACCTTGAAGAATTCTTGGGGGAAGGGAAGCTGGGAAGATAACTAACTCTGTCAGTACACTACATGAGGACCTGAGCTCAGATCCCCAGCATCTACATAAAAGCCAGGTCAGAAGGAGCAGTAGAGATGTCCCTGCAGTTAGTGCTCTTGCAGAGAATCTGAATTCAGCTCCCAACACCCAGGCTGGGTAGTTCATAACCACCTATAGCTCCAACTCCAAGGAAATCTGAGTGCCCACAGTCACATATATACACAGATACAAATAATTTAAATTAATAAAAAAGAATACTTTTCTGAAAAGCTAGGCAAAAGAGTACACAGCTGTCACTCCCACACTTGAGAGAGGGAACAACAAAAATAAGCAAATCCCTGAAATTCACTGGCCAGCCAGCCTAACCAAACCAATGAGCTCCAGGCTTGGAGAGACTCTCTCTCAAATAATAATAATAATAATAATGATAGTAGTAGTAGTAGTAGTAGTAGTAGTAGTAATAATAATAATAATAATAATAATAATAATAATAATAATAATGGAGAGCAATTAAGGAAGACAGTGATGACTTCTGGCCTTCCCACACATATTTTCCTATTGGACCTTGACTGAAACACTCAGAGAATTCAACTCAAAAATGATCTCTCAGACGTTTGAAGACATTGTGTTATTGTGTTTCAGTTCATGACTTCTCAAACTGTGACTCACAATCACACATGGGACCACATACCTTAATTTGAAGGATGGTAAGCAAAAAATGGCAACCATAAAATGTTTCTGGATGCACACCCCAAATTAATTCAAAATCAGAATCCAAGAAGTTTCTGGCTGTATTGCCAGCCTTATTGCAAAGGTCTTCACCATGGATGTCCTCAAACCATGAAATGCCATCACACCACGCAATGTCAAGTACTGCTTTGTACCATGAATGTCCTTGCACCACGCAGTGCCAAGTGCTGCCTGAAACACCTCAGCTTACTTTTGAGACTGCTGTGTGTTGTGAGTGATAGCATTTTTCATTGTTAATGCAAAGTCTTTGCTCCTAATGAAACATAATGGTTTAATGGGGGGGAAGGTTTTTAATACTTCCTAAATATTCCCAAATCCTAAAATATCAAATTGTATATTTTTGGATTATATCATGTTACAATGTTTCATCTTTAAATATTGCTGTTTATGGGGGCTAGAGTGATGGGTCATTGGTTAAGAGCACGAACTGCTTGTCCAGGGTCTTTTTTTTTTTTTTTTTACCATCACCCTTGGAGTCCAGAAAGTTTGATGCCTTTACGGAATGGGTCTTTTATAATTCTTGTTTGGCGTTTGCTCTGCTGTTTAAAATCTAAACATTGCAGTCTCTCTCCTGCTCAGAGAAATTGTTGATTCTATCATTACTTTGATTATTTCCTCTCCTGCGGGCTGTCTATTCTTGGCTTCTGAGAACTCCTATTAGAGTTGAATTGCGGGTTCATCCCATGCGTCTTAATTTTTCTGTTCTATGTTTTCTTTTTATTGTCCTTGTCCATTTTGAACTTTCTAAGAGCACCTTTCAGTGGTGTCATCAATTCGATTTTCAGCCATGGTCACTTGGCCACTGGGTCCCTTCAATGAACAATTGCACTTTCCACTCCAAACACTCAGACATTTTCTTTTAACAGCAGTCAGTTGTCGTCTATTTATAGACACTACTTTTATTTCATGCAAATATCTTTCTATATCCCAGCAGAGTTCTGCAGGGATTAGCTCTTCTGTTTGTTTAATTTGGCATCTCTCTTTTCTTCAAATGTGTTTCCTAAGTCTTTACTCTGCTTCTGTGATCGATGGAAGTCCAGGCTTATCTCCAGTGGAGTCTGCCATGTGCTTTCTAAGTGCCAGTGGAAAATGCTTGCTCTCATGAGAGTGAAAGCAAGCTCGAGTGACAGGAATTCATAGTCTCCTGGCTGGATTGGTGAGGAGGTCTGGATCCAGCCATGTTTTCATTTAGAGTGTTTGGGTAGTGTCTCGGTCCTGAGTTCAGTTCCCAGCAACCACATGGTGGCTCACAACCATCTGTACTGGGATCTGATGCTCTCTTCTGTTTGATGTTCTCTTCTGTCATGCATGTAGAGTGCTCATATACATACATACATACATACATACATACATACATACATACATACATCTTTAAAAATATGTCTGAGGAATGAATGCTACTGAATGAAGTATGTTTACCAGCATATCTCTAGCCCAATGACTCTCAAATAGAGGGGTTAGGGAAGAGAGATCATCCATTCTTCTTCTTGCGTGAGAGAATCATTGAAAATTATGGTGTGTCCTCTGCAAAAATGGCAAGTTGTTTTTTGTAGGCTTTACATTTTCAAAACCTACTTTAATAACAGTTCTTAAGTGTTTCAACCTCCCTTCTAGCCCACCATCTGCCATGGGTGATGGAAAAGAAAGGTTAATACGAAACGGAGGTTGTGGACCTGTTTAGAAATAGTTCTCTGGGGCTCTTCCAATCCTTATTGTCGGCAGCCCAGTCCACTAGCAAAACACCAACACAAATCAGCGGTGGCAGTTCACTCCAGGAGAATCCTCAAGGCTCCAAACTTTGGCTTGAGTCAATGGAATTGTCAAGAAGCAGCCAGAATATCACAAGATGTTTGTTGGCTTCAATTTTTCAAACCCTTCTTTTAATAAGGGTTCTTAAATGCTTTAACATCCTGTCTAGCCCACACGACCCACCAAAGGTAGTGGAAAAGAAAGGTTATTAGGATTTAGGGAGAGTGGGCCTATTTAGAAGTAGTTCTTTGGAGCAAATTCAATCTATGTTGTCAAGATATCAGCAGTTCAGTTACGTAGTGTCAGGATAGCAAACAGTCATGAACCAGCAGTGGTGGCATAACCCAGCAGAAACAGCAAGGCCTCTGCCAAATCAGCACAAGTGACCAGAACCAGCAGAGATATCATGAGAAGTTCTCTACTGTGCCTCTCTCAACGAAGTAAAGATCAGTGAAGATGAAGATTTGAGACCAATGAAGCATTGCAAAGCTAGCTCTGTGAGCAAACCCTGTCTGTTGAGTCCTATTTATAGTCCCTCCAAACACAATGTATCCTCCCATTGGTCTAGCCTTAGCAAACTCCTCTTGAGTCTGTTTTAGCAAAACTTCATGTGAGTCTGTCTCAGCTGATATCACTCTGCCAATCGGCCCAAGTCTGAGGAAGTGGCAAGAAGCTGCCAGCACACCACCAGAAGTGTTTTGGTGCATTTATTTCTATAAAGTCATGACAAATGGTGACCCATCATTTGACATAACGGACTTTCCAAAGAAACCAGAAGCTTTCACTTCAGAAGTTCTTTGGTGAGTTACTCTTACAAAGTCATGACAAGCAAGGCGAAGATCAGCAATGCAATGCAACGCAAACCAATGCCAGAGCATCATCAGCAAAAACTAGTGAGGCAGAGCAAGGCTAACCAGTGCCAAAGCTTCCTCCCACCGTTTGTGGAGCCATATTTATACTCTTTCTAAACATCATGCATCCTCTCATGTGTCTGCTTCAGCAAAACCTCCTCTCACCTGTGTCTGCTTCAGCAAAACCTCCTCTCACCTGTATGCTTCAGGGAAACATCAAGGACATAACTGAGTTTCCAAAGAAACCAGAAGTGTCCGTTTCAGGTTTTGTTTGTTTGATTATTTGAAACAGGATTTTACTATGTAGTTCTGGCAGGTCTGGAACTCTCTGTGTAGACCATGTTAGCCTTGAGCTCCCCCTGCCTCTGCCTCCCAAATGGTAGAATTAAAGGTGTCCATCACAGTGTCTGGCAACAGCAAGCACTCTTGCATTATGAGCCATTTCTCCAGCCCAAGAGATTTTTTTTTTATTGTTTTGGTATTGGGAAACCTGGAGGCTCCCAGGCACTGAGTGTGCTTTCTATCTTCATGCCCCATCTCTTCCTATCATCACTGGGAACCTGAACCTAGCACTAACTTCTTCTATTAATTTTTTAAATTATAACCTAGTGAAAATGAAAATTCATTTTACAATTATCACAAAATACAGTTGTGATCAATTCCTTTCTCGGAGATACATATTAAAACAATTATGGGTGAGATGATGCGACACCTAAGACCTGCTGACCAATAATAAAAGAAACCAAAATATTCACCCAAAGGCATGCCCTAGAATGGTTCTCAAGCAACACTACCCAAATGTCAACTGAATGGAGACTGGATAAGCTGTGCCATGACCATACAACAGAATACTACTCAGCCATGAAAAGGAATGAACTGATGATCCGTATAAAGCCTGGATGGATGGCACCAACATAACTATGTAAGACATCATACTTCAAGAGTTCATAACATATTACTAAATAAAAGGTTTTGGGGGTTTTGTTCGTTTGGTTGGTTGGTTTTTCTTTTTTCTTTTTTTTAATTGGATAGTCTTTGTATTTACATTTCAGAAGTTATCCCTTCCCCCCAATCCCATACCTCCTCCCCTTCCCATTGCCTCCATGAAGGTGCTCCCTCTCCCATCCTCCCTCTCCGATCTCAGCGCCTTGGCGTTCCCCTACACTGGAAAAATGAGCCTTCACCAGATCATAGGCCTCTCCTTTCATTGATGCCTAAAAATGTTATCTTCTACTGCATAAGCACCTGGAGCCATGGGTCTCTTCATAACAACTCATTGGTTGGTGGTTTAGTCTCTGGGAGCTGTGGTGTTTGGTTGGTTGATAATGTTGTTCTTCCCATGGGGTTGCAGACCCCTTCAATTCCTTCAGTTCTTTCTCTAGGTCCTTCATTGGGGTCCTTGTGTTCAGTCTGATGGTTAGCTGCAAACATACTCAGCTGTATCTGTATGACTCTGGCAGAGCCTCTGAGGAGACATCTGTATTATGTTCCTCCCAGTAAGTACTTCTTGGCATCAGTAATAGTGCTTGGGTTTGGTGACTGCATATGGGGTGGATCCTCAAGTGAGGCAGCCTCTGAATGATCTTTTCTTTAATCCCTGCTCCTCTATTTGACCTTGTACTTACTCCTGTGATTGTTTTGTTCTCCCTTCTAAAAAGAACTGAGGCATTCCCAATTTGGCCTCCCTTCTTTTTGAGCTTCAAAAGTCTATGAATTGTTTCTTGGGTGTTCAGAGCTTTCTGGGGTTAGTATTTGTTTATAAGTGAGTGCATACCATGTGTGTTCTTTTGTGACTGGGTTACCTCACTCGGGACGATAGTTTCTAGTTCTATCCATTTTCCTAGGAATTTCATAAAGTCATTATTTCTAATAGCTGAGTAGTACTCCATTGTGTAAATGTACCATAATTTCTGTATCCATTCCTCTGTTGAAGGACATCTGGGTTCTTTCCAGATTCTGGCTATTATAAATAAGGCTGCTGTGAACATGGTGGAGCATGTGTCTTTATTGTATGTTGGAGCGTTGGTTTTGGTTTTTCAAGACAGGATTTCTCTATGTAGCCTTCAGGCTTCCAACTCAGAGATCTGCCTGCCTTTGCCTCCTAAGGTCTGGGATTAAATGCATGTGCCACCACTACCAGGCCCAAACAGGATGTTTGATGGCATTAGAAGTCAGCATAGCCATTGCCCTATGGGAAAAGGGAATAAAATACTTATTACTAAAAAATTAAAAATCATAACTAAGGCTGGAGAGATGGCTCATTCAGTAAAGCATTTGCCTCATAAGCATGAGGACCTGAGTTATGATCTCCAGCATCCATAATTCCAGTGCTCTCGGGGATGCGAACAAAGGAACCCCTAGAGTCCATTGAACAGACATTTTAACTGAATGGATAAGCTCCTGAGAGACCCCCATCTAAAAATTAACAATAATAAGGTGGAGAGGAAGGATGACAGTAGATATTAAACTGTGACTTCTATGTGCACCATATGCCACCTTATACACAGAGCATAATTGCACAGGAGGGCCACACCGACATTACAAGATATAAGTTCATAGCTGGGGGCTAATTACAGTGTTGGATGTTTGTTTGCTTGGGGTAGGATCTCACTCAGTAGGTTGCACTGGCTCGGAACTCCCTATGTAGCCAAAGCTAGCCTCGAACTCATGGCAACCTTCCTGCCTTCCCCTCCTGAGTGCTGTGATTACAAGTATGTGATATCGTGTTTGGATTAATGACAGTATTTAATATTCCCAATATTTAATCTTTGTTTAATATTCGTAATTTTCCACATAGTGTGTATTTTCAGTGATTTATTCAAAGTCGTGTTTCCCTCCATGGTAGGGTGAAGGTTGAGGTTGGTTGGGTTTGGAAGCTGGGGGGGGGGGCAGAGTGTTTTAAATACAGTTCCCTGTAGCTCTTTATGTTTTACTTCTCTCACCTTCTCTATTGCCTTCCACGGTCTCAGGACAACGGCCTATATATCCAGGGACAATTGTTTTCACAAGAAAGCTATCCAGAGCTTCCATTAGCCACTGTGCACTTCTATTGATTTATATTTGCCCAGATACATTTAGGATTTACAAAGATGCACACAGAAGCACAGCATAAAATAAATTGCGAATTAGTAAGAAGGCAAAGAAAAAAAAGAAGAAGAAGAAGAAGAAGAAGAAGAAGAAGAAAGTAAGAGGAAGCCAGAGGGGTGGGGTGGTGATTACCCAGGATGCCTACCATAAAACCCTCTCTAACTGGAGGCTGAAGGTAAATTTGAATTTGAGTTCATCCCCCACCTCCAAGCACCTTAGGTGCTCAAGGAGGCCAGCCACACTGTGATTTCCAGATGAGGGATATAAAACCAAAGCTGTCAGTCAAGAGAAATAGGAATCCGCAAAATGGGATGAAGGAAAAGCCACAGTCCCTGCTTCTGAACTCAAACTCCAAGCCAGCTCAGACTCTTAGGGAAGGCAGGGGACATAGGTCCACCATTGGATGGCACTGGAGGTGGGGCTTAAACCCTCCCTTGAGACCAAGTGGCTTGAGAATACAGGAACTAGATGTCCCCGCCCCTACTCAAACAGCTGCCAGGGAAATTCCCAGGGGCTAGGAACTTTAAGAGGAGGAAGTGATGGAGGTGCCATCCTGGTTCTGGGCCATCAAGCAGGGCTGCAATCATTTCTAGTAGAAGAATGTTTTTCTAATTTAAGGCAATGATGACTAAACACCCACTGAAATCGTCTTTTAAAAGTCATTAGTCTTTGATAGCCAGACCTCCTAATGAATCCTCCAGGCTCAGGCAGCACAGAATATGCTGTGACCCAGGTGATTAGTCGCTGGCATTGAAAGCCAAGCTGCAGGTAGTCCGGGAATCGGCACCACAATTTTGGATCCAGCACAATTCAACTGTAATTCTTGCTGTCAATAATGAGGTGGAAGCTGGCTGTGGAAGTCGTTCCTGGGTGTCGTGGATGATAATAAAAAGAGTCAGCATACATGAAGCATTTTCTCCATGCTAGGGGTTGTATTTTCTTGTGGGATTCTTATAACGGCACCCTAGTTGGAGAGGAATCCACCGTTTCCATCTTCCAGATGTCTTTACCCGCATGTGAGATGTAAATTCCTAAAATAAAACACTGTCTGCATGTGAGCACTTCGACCCCTGCAGTACTTGACGGAAGGTTTTGATTAGTTAATTATTTTCACTCCTCCTCTGAGGAAGAGACAGAGATTCAAACAGGTGAATTAACTCTTCTAGGGATCAAAGCAAGTGAGGTTCCAAGGTAGAAGTCACAGAGGCCTTCTGACTCCAGTGGTAAACCCTAGGAGCCAGCTCCAGCTAGGTGACTGAGAAGGGACTAGGGGAAGAGGTCTACTTTGGTTTTTGTTTGTTTGGTTTTTGTTGTTGTTGTTTTTTCTTTTTTTTTTTAAGACAAGACAGGGTTTCTTCATCCTTGGCTGTCCTGGAGTTTGCTTTGTAGACTAGGCTGACCTCAAACTCACAGAGATCTGACTACCTCTCTTTCTTGAATGCTGGGTATTAAAGGCATGCACCACCACTGCCCGGCATAATCTTTTCTTTTCTTTCATGTTCAAATCAAATGATAGATTTATTATCATTTCAGTAACCCGGAAAACAGTTTGCACTAGCCCCATTTTACAGGTGAGCAAACTTCTTACAGACTAACTTCTATACCATAAAAGGAGTGCAGAGTTAGAATTTAAGCCTGGGACCAACAGTGTTTCTGCTAGGTGATGCTGGACAGGGCAGAGGCAGAGGTAAATAGGGATTTAAGTTCAGAGACCAAGAACACCACATAGTCAAGCGAAGCGGTACAAACCCTAAATCCCAGATACTCAGGAGGCTGAGGCAGATACATCGCAAGCTCAATTCCAGCCTGGGAAACTTAGAGAGACCCTGTCCCAAAAATGAAAAGTGAGGAGAGGGTCAGGGATGAAGCTCAGTGGTAGATGGTTTTGCTCAGTGTATGCAAGGCCCTAATTTCCACAAAACATTACCCAAGGATCATGCTGGAATGTTCCACTGACCTTTGACCTGGAGAAATGTCTAATCTATCAGAGAAGATGACTTGCGTGTGTTCCCCTCAAAGGCTCATTCTAGCAAGGGCATGGCAAGAGAGGAGCTGAGAAGTGGAGGGTCGGCAGAGTTTGCCACAGAGTGTTGTCACGGTGACTTGTCTTGTTGCTGTGATGAAATACTTGGTAAAAGCAACTTAAGGAATGAAGGGTTTGGTTTGGCCTCATAGGTTGAGGGTGCAGTCCATCATGGAAGTGAAGGCGTGGCAGCAGGAGCACGAGGTAGTTTGTCTCATTGTGTCTGCTGTAGGGAAGCAGAGAGATGACCACTGGTGCTCAGCTCTATCTCACTCCTTTTCATTTGGTCCTGGATCCCCAGCCATTAAATGGTGCTGCCCACATTTAGGATGAACCAGCCTGTCTCCATTAAGCCAACCTAAATAACCCTCACAGACATGCCCAGAGGTTTGTTTCTGGATGATTTTAGACCTCATCAAGTTGACAACCCATATTAACTGTCACTGTTGTTTTAACAGGAAGAAATTTAACACATCGAATTACACGTGAATAGCATAATTTTGGAGGCTATGAAGACATGCATAGACCTTCCAGAAATGGGCCCCAAGGCTGACCCTCTAGAAAAGCCACACTCTCAGCACAATCAGAAAAGTGGCGATGTCGAGGTGCTACAGGGACTGATGGGCTGAGAGAATCATCACCGTTATAATTGTGATCTAAGAGTCACAAAGCTGCTGACATCCAGTTTGGGAATGTGGGGTCTGGCTGCTGTGATGATTCTCCCCACCCACAAAGCTGGACCAGAGATGTCATGATACTTCCAGAGAAATTTCCATTGGTACAATCTTGCTTGCATATAGAAAGCACCAAAGATGCAGACCTACCTCATGTCCAACCTGCAAATCTTGAGCCATCAGAAGTAAACACCTACTAACGGAATGTATGCTTGCAGCCCGGACCCTTAGCTGCAGGAGGGTCTAGGAAAGGTAATTTTTCAGTTTTCTTGTTTCTGCTCTATGGGACATCATATTGATGGTGGCGAGAGCTAAGTACCAATACAGTGGCAGAGCTGCAAAATCACCCACACCCATCAGGGGAAAGGCCTGACTAGTAGCAGTTGCCAATTCCCATTGTGGAAATATCCTCAAGGTGATTGGCGTGAAGCTACCAGTGTGTTATCGGTGAACACAGAGTTGGAAACGACATGTACAATCAACTCAATGCTTCCAAGTTAGAACAGACCAGTTCCAGAAAGCTACTTCAAAGAGAGCCTACCCAGCTTATGTCAGAGGCAGTAAGAAGAAAGACAGTGGAACTGAGCGAAGGACTCTGGATGCCACACTTCTTCTAATAAGTAAAGCAACCTCCCCGCTTGTTACCAAAATCTATGTTGCCCAGCACTGAGGGCACCAATCCCTGAAATGTTTCAGCTGTACCACAGAGATTCACAAGGTGATGATGTTGCAGAGTCAATGTTTGGAGTATCCAGGAGATAAAAAAGCAAAGGTGGTCAGGGTATGGTGCAAGGTGATTAAAGGAAGGAGTGAGGTAATGGGAGTTCTGTGCATATGCAATGCAACCTGATGGCTCTTTAGAGGACATGGGACCCCAATGAAGGCACAGGAGGTCAGTGGCTAAGCTAATCAAGGCGACTTCTAAATTGCTGAAAAACAATGTAATCATTCCCATAGTGACTGTGCACTAAAGGTGTTGCCTACATCAGGGCTGATAGGGGCCCATTTACTATTTAGATAATCAACTTCTAAAATTAGTGCTGTGAGCACGTCACCAAAGAAATGAACCAAACTAGAGGCTGCACTCAGATTTTCCTTCCATTATCCAGTGATAAGGCCTAATGGCTTCCTCGTTCCTTTTCCTATGAGCATGGTGGCCCTTTTGCTCAGCACTAAGACTCTGATCTTAATGACTGAGGCTTGGGTAATAGGAACACAGCCAGTTAAAGTCGAGCTTGCCCACAGATGGGAGACACACTCCAGCGTGACACTTCGGGGACCCTGGAGTTTAAGTTTCTTTATTCTCTATCTTCCCAAAATGCTCACAAGATGGCAACAGGAAGGAGCCAGAGGCCCACAAGTGACAGAATAAATGAGATGATTTGCTGACCAGCTTCACAACTCTTTCTCAAAAGGAGAGAATCTTCTGGGCTTTTGTTCTTCTCTCTCTCTCTCTCTCTCTCTCTCTCTCTCTCTCTCTCTCTCTCTGTGTGTGTGTGTGTGTGTGTGTGTGTGTGTGTGTGTCTGTGTGTCTGTCTGTCTGTCTCTGTCTCTCCCTCTGTGTGTGTGTTGGGAAATGGAGATTTGTCTTATATGTAGTTAGATAAAAACATCCTGAAATCAGCCACTTGATCAAAGAAAACAAACTTCAAAAGAAGCCCCTTTTAGAAGGGAGTATGAAAGCTAGAGGAAGGATAGGTGTGTTATTTTAGAGACTGGCTCATTTAGCTCAGGCTAACTTCAACCTCACGAGCCCAGAATGACCTTGAACTTCCACCTTTGAATGCTGGGATTCCAGGTGTATGCCAGAAAACAGGGTTTATAAAATTGTGCACGTGTGAGAGAGAAAGAGATTTTAAAATATATTTTTAAAGCTGAGAATGGTAATACATACCTGCAATCTTGGCACTCGAAAGGCTGGGACAGGAGAATCGGAAGTTCTAGGCCAGCCTGAGATACATAACAAGACCCTACTTCAAACAAACAAATAAATAAATGAACACCTTAACGTAAATTGGCCTTGTGATTGTTGAAATAGGAACCAGCTTTGTATTTTTTAACTAAAAACCGCAACGGTATTATGGCTGGAAGCAGAGGTTCCACCAAACCAGAAAGGACACTACTGGGGTCTCTCAGCAGGAGCAGGGCTGGGAGATAGGGTCTGGCCTCTTCATGAAGCTCTAATTGGTTGAGGCCACCAGCAGTGTGGGAACCCGAGGGGGAGGTGTCATATATAAAAAGTTACAGGACAGCACATCTACCTCAAGGGTCTTACAGAGCACACCTCTTGAATTTTAACGACCAGAGTTACAACTGGGCAATTAACCCCATGAGGTAGTCCTCTATCCAGCACTGCTGGAGACAAAAGGCAGAGCCAGTTCCGGTCTCCCTAGGGTCAGTGGAGTCAGGTCAATACCCCCTCCCAGCATAGGTAAATGACATTTCTTTTCACACCAAGGTCTCCAAAGAAAGGAAGCCTACACACCATAGAACTAGTTAGTGAATAACTTTCTTGGTATGTGAAATCCTGTTTTGTCTAAATGTTCTGCACGGTTTCATGTTTAGAATAAATCCAAAGAGGAGATACAAGTCCCAGGTCTACTTTGCTGGGGACAGGATTTGAGAGTATCCAAGGGATAAAAAAGCTAGGTGGTTAAGACATGGGGCAAGGTGATTGAAAATAAGGAGAAAGATAATGGTGTCCTCAAAAATTCTGAAAAGACCTAAAGCACATTTGAAACTGCTCAGAGTGTTGGTTATATAGCAACAACAAAAAAAATCAGCATTTGATGCAAATGTCACCACCACCACCACCACCACCACCACCACCACCACCACCGCTCACCCACCCTAAAAGAGCCTTATTATGTAGCCTTGACTGGCCTGCAACTCACAGACATCTGCTTGCCTGTCTCCAGTGTGCTGCTGCTGGAATTACTGGAGGGAGCCACAGCACCCTGCTAAACATCACTTTATTTTTAATTCAAGCCACCAGAACTATTCAGGACAGTCATATCATTTCCTAGGAAACCTTGGTGGGTGAGGGGAGCAGTAATGGGAAAACAATATCCTGGAAACGGGCAGAGCTTTATTCTCTGTCTCTTCTAATGGACGGGGTAGGGATGCAGAGTGGAGGTGGTCTGCAGCTGAGACTGCCCCTCCAGACAGAGACAGCTGCTGCTGACTGTCAAGTCTGAGTGATGGAGGGGTGAGTGGATGCCGAGGATCGGATGAAAAATCTTCTCATTCTGAATCCAGTGCCTTTCTGATACTCAAGCTTCTGTGAAAGCAGAGACTGAAAAGAAAGGTGATCCCAAAGCTCTAGAGCGTGCGAGTGAACACACACACACACACACACACAGACACACACATACACACCAAATTTATTAAGTTCGGTGGTGACTTCCATACCCTCAAGTCCTATGCCATAAGGTACGGGCCCTCTGGTTCTTTTTCAAGGGCTGGCCTGATCCTGGCCCTCCTGGTTATATACTACCATGTGGGGTTCAGTTAAATAATTTATGTGATTGTTTTAATAGAAAGTTCACCCTTTATAGGAAAATCAATAGTGTCTACAAGTTGTCCTACTTCTGTGCAGGCATGAGTTGAGTCTGTTCCCAAGAACCCCTGTTACCCTGGATAGGGGTCCAGCCAGCAGGGTGGGCGTGCTGAGCTGGAGGAAGTCTGTACTGGAGAGAAGTCAGCAAGCAGCATTGCAAGCAAGCAGTGAGGCTGGCAAATTCAGCCTCTGAAGCACGAGCTCTATAAGCACACAAGGCAGCTCCATTGGTGCCCAACAGCTCAGTCACACCCAGCCCCATGCTCAGAAGGCCCCTGTGCTGGGGAGCTGGATGCTTTGTGGCAAACATAGTCAGCCCTGTGTGTCCCTGTGCTATGCCTCTGTGGGTTCAACTAACCACCCATGGAAAATGGTGAGAAAATAGAGCATCTGTACTGAACACACAGGCTTTTTTCTTGTCATTATTCCCCAAACAATGTGTTTAACAACCATGTATACAGCATTTACAACTCATTGGTATTATAAGCAACCTACAAACAATTTAAAGTATACCGACATGGAACTGTGGGTATGTGATTCCAACACACAGGAGGCTGAAGTGGGAAGGTGACAAGTTCAAAGCCACCCTGGGCTACGTATGTAGCAAAACATTCTCCATGCAACCAAAACCAAGGCTAGAGTAAAAAACAAAATATACAAAAGGACCCATGTTCTGTGCAAATACTGTGGCTTTATACAAGGAGTGTAAGTATCCAGGATTTGCATTGGGTGGAGTTGGGGGCGGGGAGGTCTTGGTACTAATCTCCTGCCAATTCTGACATTGAGCTGTGTGGCTCCCTGGCAGGAAGAGGTCCAGCAGGAACCACTGTTTTTTTCTTTTTTTTCTTTTTTTTTTTTTTTTTTTGTGCTGTTATCTTTTTTTTTATTGAAGAACTTTATTTTAAAAAACAAAGATAAATGTACAAATTTTAAGCATTTTTGCATAAAAGTATACGAATACATTTTTGTCAGTGCTTGGCTTTTTTTTTTAAAGGTTTGATAGTGTGCATTAAGATCTTACTAGTTACAATGAGCATAAAGTACATGTAAAACAGGATGTAGCCTGGAATTAGTCAAAGTTTTCTTGGTGTGTAAGGAGTAAACATAACGGTTTTTTCTTTTCTTTCTTTCTTTTTTTTTCTTGAACTTCACACAGTCTGTGAGTTATTTCTGGAGTGTTCAGAGCTTTCTGTGGTTAGTATCCCATTATCAGTGACTGCATATTATGTCTGTTCTTTTGTGACTGGGTTATCTCACTCAGGATGATATTCTCTAGATGCATCCACTTTCTTTTTTTTTTAAACTTTATTTTAAAGACAAAGATAAAAGAAAAAAATTTTAAACATTTTTGCATAAATGTATACAAATACATTTTTGTCAGTGCTTGGCTTTTTTTTTTGCTTTTTTTTTTTTTAAGGTTTGATACTCTGCATTAAGGTCTTACTAGTTACAATGAGCAAAAAGTACATGTAAAACAGAATGTAACCCGGAATTAGTCAACGTTTTCTTGGTGTGTAAGGATTGAGCATAATGTTTTTTGTTTGTTTGTTTTCTTTTCTTTTCTTTTCTTTTTTTCTTGAGCTTCACACATTCTGTGAGTTGTTTCTGGGGCAGTCCGAGCCTCTGGGGTTAGCATCCCACTATCACTGACTGTATATTATGTCTGTTCTTTTGTGACTGGGTTATCTCACTCAGGATGATATTCTCTAGATGCATCCATTTTCTTAAGAATTTGGTTAAGTCATTGTTTCTGATAGCTGAGTAGCACTCCATTGTGCAAATGTACCACAAGGAACCACTTTTAAAAGTTTGTTTTCTACTTGTTGAGTGGTAGTGAGGATTGAACCTTCAAGATTTCAGGCTGCTTAATGAGACCTTCCCCACCCCAACAAAACAAACAAACAAAAAACTCAAATAGATGTGCAAATTACAACATAGAAACACAAGAAGCAGGAAAAAGCAAGGCAATGTGACTCCTCCTAAGACTCCAAACCCCTCGGCTCCTGGACTGGAAGGCACTGACATAAGTAAGAGGTCAGATGAAGAGTTCAAAAGTTTGCTTGTGAAAATGAGCAGTAACCTCAAAGAAGACACAAAGCAGGAGGCTTGAGTTGAGGACCTGGGGAAGAAAGTGAACAACCCAGAGAAGGAAGCCCACAAAGTGGCTAGGGAAATCAGCAGTACAGATGACATTACACACAGAAGTAAGATTTAGAATAGAAACTGAAATTTTCAGAAGGAGAAGGAGAAGGAGAAGGAGAAGGAGAAGGAGAAGGAGAAGGAGAAGGAGAAGGAGAAGGAGAAGGAGAAGAAGAAGAAGAAGAAGAAGAAGAAGAAGAAGAAGAAGAAGAAGAAGAAGAAGAAGAAGAAGAAGAAGAAAGTGAATAGACATATTAAAAAAGAAAGAATGCGTGTATTGGAAAAAATGAGGGAACACACACAAACAGGAAACGCCAGCAAATAAACTCAGCAGACCTTTAAAGAAGAGCTAACCCCAATGCTCCCCACCCAGCACTGTAAAACAGAAAGGTAAAGACCACCACCAGACAGACTAGTTCTATGAAGCCAGCCTTATCCTGATACGAAAACCTGATAAGGACTTGATAACACCAAGTCTATAGACCAACATCCCTGAAGAGCATAGATGCAAACACTCTCAATAAAATTCTTGCAAATGGAATTCAAGAACTCGTTAAGAAAAGCATACACCATGACCAAGCTGGCTTCCTTCCAGGGATGCAAGGTTGGCTCAACATATGCAAATCAATGAGTAAAATTTAGTACATAAGCAGACTTAAGGACAGGCACGGCAGGATCACCTCCGTATATTCAAAGCCCTGAAGAAGCTAGGACAATTAAAAATGTGGCTTAATGTGATACAGTTAAGTTATATGTGCTATGTATGGCAAACACTACATTTTAAACTAATAACATCATATCCAGGGACCAGGAGTATGATTGGACCAGGTGGACCAGGCAGTAACATTGTTTATTTTATTAAAAAGAGGGGGAAAAGCTGGAAGCCAGAGAATTCCCTGGACAAGGCACAGGGTCTCATGAAACCCAAGTAGTTGAGGATGACCTAGAATTTCTGCTTTCACCTCTCAAGAGTTGGGATAAAAGGAGTGCTCCACCACACTCAAGTTTCTTCAGAGTTGGGTCGAAAACACATAGCTCCAATGTGTTTGAACCACATCCCTAGTCCATTGGGAGTTTTAAACAAAATTCTCTGTGATGCTGGTGTGGCTGGTCTAGGAAGCACACTTGGGGAAATCACACTTTTAGAAAAATCTTACCATCCTAATTGAGAAGATACTGAATAAAAAGATTTCATTTATTTAGTTAATAGCCTCAGGCTTGCGTGTGGGAAGCCAGTATGCTCCTGTGTAAAGGAGCATTCTTGGTGTGAACACTGCCAGGTCAAGGACACAGTGCCACAAATTCATGGGAATAGCAAGACCTTCCCCTGGTCTGAGGACAGATGTTGAGAAACATTTGACCTGTAGTTAAAAAACAGTATGTACAAAAAGCGCCAACCAAAGCTTTCTTGTCCCAAATGACTACAGGGTCACCTCTCCCAATACAGAGACTCTCTACCAGAATTAGTTAACTGCCTTCCCCGTCATGTTGTATATAAGAAAAGTGCTGAGTTTCCAGACTACTACTGCATCCCCATCCAAGCGCATGGCCCATCTAATCCCAGCTTTGTGTTACTGGTATCTGTTTTTCTTAATCTTCTGTGGTTTCTGGTGAGGTTTCCAAGATCCATCTTTGCAAGGCAAAGCAATTGGAATTCACAGAAAATCTCTCTCTGGTGAAGAAGTTATTGAGCAAAAGTCAAAGGCAGGAAGAAGTCTGCCTGAGCTGTCACATGAGCCACCTGCTCAGTGAATAATACACACAGGGGATAGAGAGATGTTCGGTGATTATGAGTACAGACTGTTCTTGCAGAGGACCAGAGTTGGATCCCCAGCATCTATGCCAGGCAGTTGGTTCATAACCACCTAGAACTCTAGCTCCAAGTCGTCTAATGGCTTATTATGGACACGATGGGTACCCACACAAATACACACATACTTAAAGATAATGAAAATACATCTTTTAAAAACATGCATACAGGAGCAGGCTACAGAGATGGCTGAATGATTAAGAGAACTTGTTCTTGCAGAGGACCCAGGTTCAATTCCCAGCATGAGTGGTTCACAACTATGTCTAACTCCAATTCCAGGGGATCTAACACTCTTTGGACACCAGGCATGCATATGGTTCACATCCATGTGTACAGACAAAGCAAACACACACACACACACACACACACACACACACACACACACACACATGAATATTTGAATTTAAAAGATTTAATAAATAAAAATGGACACAGAAAATAGGCCAGGTTTATCAGAACTAGGTAGCACTAAAGAACATTCTGCCTGGCTGGGCTATCTGAGTAGCAAGCAGAGGAAGGGATCACCTCCTTCTTTATAGACTGTTGACTAATTCAGTTTAGTCACCCTACCCTAAGGATATCTAGCATCCTATGCCTGGCTCCTCAACTTCTCTGGGTTGAGGATCGTTTTTAGGCAGGTTGATTTTTGAGACTACATAGCCCAGGCTTACTTCCAGTTCCTACATAGCCTGGGCTAATCTGGAACTGCTAATCCCCCTGACTCTTTTTCCCCCAGTGCTGGGCTTGCAGGTACATGCCACGATTCCTAGCCCTTGGTCGTTCTTCTGCTCATCTCTCTTTTAATACATTCCTAGCCACTTGTGTATCATAGTCCTTTCTTCCGTTCCAAATTGAGGCTGGAAGACAAAATCTAGGTATCCATCACAATATCACTGTGGGACTATCATCCAGTGGTACAGTGCTACTAGCTAGAACAAAACCCTGGGTTCCATCACAAAATAATAAAAATATCTATTTTGGTGGTGAAATTGGTATTGGAAATTCTGCTTTCCTTGGGCAACCCTAGTCTACAGAACAGCCATCATTCTTTTCTTTTAATAAGTATTTTTAAAGATTTATTTATTATATATAAGTACACTGTAGCTGTTTTCAGGCACACCAGAAGAGAGCATCAGATCTCATTACAGATGGTTGTGAGCCACCATGTGGTTGCTGGGAATTGAACTCATAGCCTCTGGAAGAACAGTCAGTGCTCTTAACCGCTGAGCCATCTCTCCAGCCCAACAGCTATCACTCTTACTATAAAGTCTTGCTCCCTAGAAAATAGATCTCCTAGCACTTCACTGAGGTAGGCAGGGATGGAGCTCAGTTAAGAGTGCTTACCCAGCATGTTCCTGGAAGCCATCCCCACAAAGCACTACATAAAGTGGTCATGGAGCTGCATGCTTAAGATGTAGAGGCCAGAGGTTCAAGGCCATCCTGATTGATACAGCAACTATAAAGCCATCCTGAGTGACATGAGACTCTTTCCTCAAAAAGAGAATATTTAAATAGGACTAACACTGAACACATAGCACTTAAGAATATCCTGACCCAGGGATCTCATTCTTTGGCATAGCCAAGAGAAATGAGTTCATTCACCCACACAAGGGCAAGGACGTGACATTCACAGCATCTGGATTCACTGGAGCCAAAAAGAAAAGAAAAAAAGGAAGGAAGGAAGGAAGGAAGGAAGGAAGGAAGGAAAAGAAAATGAAAAAAGCCAAAATGTTCATTAGTGGGACAATGGATATTTATATTGTGGTTTTTACCTAGCAATGGAAAGGAAAAAATCATGGATATGGACCAAAACATATGTAGACAGAGCTCAGATATTATAGTGACTGAATAAGGAGAGAGACCAAGGAGTCCCTGTCTGATTCCATCTACAGAAAGACCCAGAGCAGGCTAATCGGTGGTAGAACTTTGGGTATTAGTTGCTTTTGTCACTTTAGAACAAATGTGGACGCATCTGGAAGATGGATTTTAATTGAGAACTTGTCTCCATCAGATTGGCCTGCAGGCGAGTCTGTTGACTATTGTCTCAATCAGTGATGGAAGGAGGAGGGCCCCACACACTGCCAGGGATGCTGTCCCAAGGCAGGGGGCCCTGGATTGTATAGGAATGCAGGCTGAACCAGCCAGTAAGCAGTACTCCTCCACAGTCTCTGCTTTGGTTCCTGCCTTGAGCTCTTGTCCTGGGTTCCCTTCATGTCAGACATAGGGTGTAAGATGGAATAAACCCTTTCCTTCACAGGTGTTTTCATTCGTGGTGTTTATCACAGCAATAGAAACCTAACTAACACAACTGGGAAAGGGTAGAAGGAATCCTCTGGAATATTGGGAACATCACAGATCTTGATGATCCCATGATCTAGGCACATGTAAAAATTTATTGAATTATTCCATTTGAGGAGAGTGAGGTTTAAGATACATAAATTATCCTTTAATTAAAAGATGTTTCAATGTAATTGAAGACATCATCTTAAGCCATCTGGTCTTGGATGATATTCTTTTAATACCCATAAATTAAGGTTTAAAAAAGTTTGACAAATGAATTATGTTTTTTTTCTTTGAATTTGCCAAAATAAAGAAATGGTTTTTGTCAACTACACACACACACACACACACACACACACACACAGCCTGTGTGACAGCCACCATTGGTGTGTACTGAACTTGTACCTTTAGCCATGTTCAGGGCCAAGTGCTGTTCACATCTTCTTAAACCCACAATAACCATGAAATGTTAATGTTGGAACAAACTGAGCAGAAGCTAAGAAGGTAACTCAACGCTGTTGCCAGCCAAGCTGAACTGCCATTTCATCCATGAAACTGAATCTGTGGCAAAAGATATCATATGCATTAATGGAAACTGATTCTTAAAAAGTCGATGAAATCTTTTTTTTCTAATTGTTTTTTCCTTTTTAAAAACATTTTTAATAGATACTCTCTGTATTTACATTTGAAATGTTACCCCCTTTGCCCATCCTGCTCCCATCCCCCTCCCCCTCTACTTTACTTCATGAAGGTGCACTAGCTCCCAATCACCCTCTCCACCTCAGTGCCTTGGCTTCCCCTACATTGGGAAAACATGCCTTCACTGGACCAAAGGTCTCTTCTCACATTGATGCCAAACACTGCTATTCTCTACTACATATGCAACTGGAGCCGTGGGCCTCTCAATGCGTGCTCAATGGTTGGTGTTCTAGTCCATGGGGGCTGTGGAGGATTTGGTTGGTCAACAATGAAATTTTTCCCATGAGGCCGCAACCTCCTTCAGTTCCTTTGTTCCCCCTCCCCCACCCTCCGCACTCTCACTGGGGTCCCCGTGCTCAGTCTGATGGTTAGCTGCAAGCATGCTCAGGTGCATGACTCTGGCAGAGCCCCTGAGGAGGCACCTCTATCTGGTTCCTGCCAGCAAGCACCTTCCAACATCAGTGATAGTGCTTGGGCCCGGTGGCTGCACATGGGGTGGATCCCCAGATGAGGCAGCCCCTGAAAGATTCCCTCTTCAATCCCTGCTCTTCCACTTGATCCTGTAAGTTTTGCTCATTCATTTAGTTTGCATATGTCCATGTGGAGGCCAGAGGCAACTTATGGGAATCAAATCTCTCCTTTCATTCTGTGTGTCACAGGAATCAAACTCAGGTCATCAGGCTTCTCAGCAAGGAACTTTCCCTATTGCTGGCCCCTGGTATCTTTTTTGTGCCATGGCTTCTTCATAGGCTGATAAAGCCTGTGAACACACCCTCCCATTATCAGCATACAGCATTAAGTGCATGCAATCAAGTGTTGTGCAGGACTGAGCATGATGCTCAATGATAAGGTATGCATTTAGCTCGAGGGGAACCCTGAGTTCCATTCCCAGCACTAAAAACCAAAATAAAGCCAATAAAATTATAAACAAACCAAGTATTTATTTTATTATATTTTGACAGGCATAAAGTATGTGGACTGGTGATACAGCCACTATGTGTGTGTATTACACACACACATACACATTATATATATATATATATATATATATATATATATATATATATATATATATATTGCATTACATAGTGAGGTAAATGAACTGCTATATTTCAGAAAGGTCATAACTGTAAGGCATTATAACAATATCCATGATTTCTCTTGGTGGCTGCTGTAGTTTTATTACAATCTCCTCCCTCAAACTTGGGCTGAAATTTAATCCTACTGTGAGGTTTTAAAAGGGTGGGAATACAAGTTGTCTGTGGTATTTAGAGATGGGACCTTTGGGAAATGTTTAGGATTAGATCATCAGGGTGGAGACCCATCTATGAAATGTAGTGGCCTTAAAAGAAAAGGACAGGGACTGAAGGTATGGCTCAGAGCAATAACTGCAGTAGCAGAGATTTTGGATCCAATTCCCAGCACCTACATGGTGGCTCACAACTATCAGTAACCCCATTTCTAGGAGATCCTTTTAGCCTCTGCACAGGCGTGCATGCAGTGCCCAGACATACATGCAAACAACCACTCATATACATCAATAAAATAAAGTAAATAAAGAGAGAATTTTGAAAACCCATGCATACATACCACCCCTGCCTCTTGTCATGTGATACTCTTCAATACCTCGGTGGCTCTACCAGCAATAAATCTATCTATCCCCTGAGCACAGTGGCTCACACCTCTAATCATAACACTAGACAGGCTGAAGCAGGACTGTTGTGGGTTTGAGACCAGCAGGGACTAAGAGTGAAACCATGGTGGTGGTGCGGACAGACATGGCCCCTATCACTTGCTTTGTCAAAGCTATGAACCCAAATAAACTCCCTTTCTTTATGAAGTAGCTTGCCTCTGCTTTTCTTGTTATAGGTCATGAAAATTGGTTAAAACGGTAACAAACTCGCAATCACCTGATTTGTTTCCTACATGGACTAAAGGGACTGCTCCATTTCACTTAGGTTTTTTTGGGGGAGGGGGCGGTATAAAAGTGTCTTTTTTTTTTTCTGCCCAAATTCATAGCCGTCCTCATGTCTATCAGTTTAATAATCCTACCTTCCAGAAAATGGCTAAAGGCCACAGAAGGAAGGGGGGCAGCTAGCCTGGGCCTCAGGTCACTGGGTGACTTCACTACCTCTCTATGGCTCTGGTTCTCTCCTCTGGAAAGAGTTCCATATTAAGCACTGTTCCTAGTCCTTGTCTGGGGTCTTGTTCCCCACAGTCCTTTATTAGTTCCAAGGGCTGTCTTTAGCCAATCAACAAATATGTGTTGTGGCCTTTCTTGTGCTAGAATCCAGGAAACTCCTAAGTATGACCCTCAGGCTTCCCCAAAGTACAATGAGATCTCCCCTTCCAACCCAGAGGGCCATTGAAAGCCTGAAATAAACAACTTCCTGCCCAGGCAGCCTCCCAGAGGAGTGTCTAGTATCTCTCTGACCACAGCCTTCCTGGTAAACATAGGCTAGTCTAGTCTCTGATTTCCACAGGAGACCTGGGAGGAGCAGACATTGGGCCCTTCATTTGTAGGCCTGGGCCTTTGCATTTCAAAACTCTTGTCTGCTGATTCTATACCCTAGGCAACCAAGTTGAGAGAGACCAGAGAGTGTCTAACTTAATACAGGTCCAAGTCAAAGCTGAAAACCCTGGGGAAGAAGGTTAGCACAAGGGTCAAACATGAACCCAGAAAAAAGTGACTAACTACCAACCACCTAGTCCCAAAACCAACCTAGAGAGAGAGAGATACAGTGAGACAGAGAGACAGAGAGAGACAAAGAGAGAGACAGAGAGAGAGGCAGAAAGAGAGAAAGACAGGAATAGAGACACACAGAACAGACATAGACAGACAGACATACATATAGAAAGATACACACAGGAATACACACAGAGAGACACAGAGATACAGAGAAACAGAGAAAGACAGAGAGAGACAGATACACAAAAACAGACAGATATACAGAAACAGACACACATACATACACAGAGAACTGGTGTAGTTTTTCTCTACCACAGTCGGCCCCTCAGCTGGGAAGGGTCCGTGAGGTCCCTTTTATCTCTAAGAGAGGATTGACAATCACAGGTTGTAATAATCTTTGGTGTCTGGTGGACTGATAAGTACCCCAGGCTCAGACCAAAAAAAAAAAAGAATCAGTGGGCCACGCACAAAAAGACAATACAAAAGTATGAGGGAGACTGGTTGAGACTGGTTCCAGCAGAAGATGGAGGAAGATGGGGAGGATTAAAGACAACTAAAATTCGATTAATGCATGTGCAAAGCTTAATTTTTTTAATGTTGTCTGCATATGGGGAGAGGTCATGGCATGTGTGTGCATACTTCCTTGCATGTGTGCAGGTGTGTGTGTATATGGGTTGACTTCATGTGTATATGTGTACCACATGTGTGTCTGGTGCCTCCAAAGTCAAGTGAGTGTGGGATCCCCTGGAACTGGAGTTAGGTATCACTGTGAGCAACCATGTGAATGCTGAGAACTGAACCCAGGTTCTCTGAAACAGAGACAGGTACTTTTAACCTCTCTGCCATTTTTCTAGTCCTTTTATTTTTATTTATTTTAAAGAAGGAGATCTGAGGGGAAACAAGTGCTAGCCTGTGTCACAAGGCTCAGCCAGAAATGGATTCTGAAGGTTGGCAGAATATGAGCTTGTCAAGGAATAATTACTCAATGACCAAGTCTGGTAGGACAGGCAACATACTCCCTAAGTCCTGGTCCCTTAGCAGAACTACCTAGGGTCTTCGTAAGACTGTGGTGCATGGGTTCCATGCCAATAATTTGAGCATGGTGGGATCCTGGCAAAGGGAAGTTCATAACAAGCTCTCTTGGAATTCTCAGTTATGGTCTGGGCTACAGAGCTGAGCACCAAGCAGTAAGAACTGGGAGGAGGCTTTCATGTCCACAGAAGCTCTGTCCCTGCATTCTGTGGGAAGGCTGCATTATAGTCAAGACAAGGCTGAAAGGCAGAAGCCTACAGAGCAGGCTTCTGGGTGAAAGGGAAGGCCCTTGGGAAATGAGTGAGCTGGGTTCATTCTAGGAAGAAAGACGGCCTGGCTCACCTTTACAGGGTTTGATGGTGTAGACAGTGGCTGCAATGCCTTGTCCTTTGTTTTCCACTCAACAGAAACATTCATGAAATGTCTGTGCAGGCCAGAACAGTAGGCCTCCAAGTCGTGATGGGCCTAAGGGTTTTGTAGGACCTTGCCTAGCCTAGCTTGCTCACCTTCCTAAACAGAACCATCTTAGAATCTTTAGCTGAATCCTGAAAGGATATGACACCGCCCTGGTCATTTACTGGAAATACTTTGAGAGCGGGTACCAAACCTCCAGCCCCAGATCTAGAATGGGGCTTCTGAGACCTTTGCTTATGAGACTTCCAGGGCCCTTGCAGGGTAAGAACTTGGCCAGACAGAGTAGGGCCTTGGAGATGTGGAGGTCTTGCAACAAGAATGGTTACTGATTTTGCTGTAGCCGACTTTATCTTCAAGGCACCATCCCAGCGTTTGCTGCCAGTTCTGCGCATTCACAGAGCTGGACTGAGCTGGGCATGATGTAATCACAGCACTCAGGGGCTGAGGCAGGAGGATTAAAAGTTCAATGCCAGCTTTGACTATACAGTGAGTTCAAAGCTATCCCAAGAGTCACAGTATGATCCTGCCTGAAAAAAATAATACAATTGGAGCTCTGCTATGTTCTAAACACTGAACTGGAGATTGAGCAGCAAAAAGCAATTTAAAACAAATCTCTAGGGCTAGGGATGTATTGTTCATACATAGTGTGCTCGGGACCCTAGGTTCAATTCCAAGTACTGAAAAAAAGAGGAATAGAAAATAAATAAATAAATAGATAGATAGATAGATAGATAGATAGATAGATAGGATGGATGGACAGATAAACAAATAAATGACAAATAAAGAAGGGAGACGAGTTGGCAGGTAAAGATATTAGTGCACAAATTTGCTGACTCCTTCTATTCTAAAAGATGGGAGGGGGGAAGTCATGGCACACCTTTAATGCCAGCACTGGGGAGGCAGAGGCAGGCAGATCTTTAAGTTCAAGGTCAACCTGGTCTACAGTGAGTTCCAGGACAGCCAGGGCTACATAGAGAAGCCATTTCTGGGAAGAGAACAAAAGTGACCAACCAAAACCCTAGGTGTGATCCCAGAACTCCTAATAGAGATGGGAGGGTTGAGACAGGAGACTCTCATGGACGGTCTTAGCCAGCTAGCCTATAGTGTATAGCATAGCAGCAAAACCAAGAGAGAATTGGCTTCTGAAACTTGCCCTTTGGCCTCTGCATGCATGAGAGGACACACGCACAATGTATATATGAATTAAATTAAATATAAACAAAGGTCTGCCCCTAGGGTGGCTACTATGCTCACTGTTGAGAGAGAAAGGTCAGAAATCAGATAGTCAAATATACTACATTGTGCCTGATGGCCATTAATACCAAGAAATCTAAGAAAGTAGGGAGGGCAGGCTTGGGAGAGTTCATGACCTTCCATAGTTCCAGGAGACTTCCCAAGAGCAGTGGTATTGCCATGGGAACTAATTCTGCTGTGATTGGGCTAGGAAAGTTTAGGAGGGTTGTTTGGTTGTGGTCTCTGTTTTTTAATTATGCTGGGGACTGTACCTAGAGGCCAGAAGAGGGCGTTGGATTTTCCCCCCAGGTCTGGAGTCACAGGCAATTGTGAGCCACCAGAATGGGTTCTGGGAAGAAAACCCTGGTTCTCTGCTCCCTCCAGCTCAGCTTAGATTTTGAGATGAGGACCTGACATGGCAGGGACATGATGTCATTCTCACTGAACCTTAGTTTGAGAGAGGACAGGGAAAGCAGAAGCCACAGAGGACAGCCACCCATGAAAACGGTCTAGAAATGCTCTTCCCCATGTAGGCAAACAGGGTCTACTAAACCACTACATGTCACCCATGAATCAGAGAAAGGACAATTTAGGGGATACCAAGGGCTGGGCTTGGGGGTGGGAAGTCTACAGAACTGGGGAGGTGAGCTGTGGGTAGATGAAGAGGTATGTGGCAGGAGATGGCATGTGACATTTGAAGGAACCCAGTTGGCTCAGCAAACACCTCTGCACATACTCCACAGTCATCACCCTTGCCCTCTGCTAGAGAAAATTGAAGTCCCCATATCCATAAGCCCCTCAAAATCCTAGAGACCCTTGTACCTAATGATAGCCAACAGGGTGGAAGCCCACTTCTAGTAAAAACACTTAAAGCTCATATTTTCCTTATAAATACTGTGTGTGTGTGGGGGGGTGGTGTACCTGGAACTTGATCTCCCAAATGACAGTTGATTCAAAACTAAGTTGTCGTTATTAATGTTTTATTCCCAGATATTAGATGAACTTAAAATAATTAAGTTCAAGCAGTTAAATTGATGGATGGGGAGTAATGGCACATACCTATAATCTCAACACTCAGAAGGTTGAGGCAAGATAGCCTGGGCTACATAGGAAGTCCCAGGCCATCCTGGGCTACAATAGCAATACACTATAACAATGTGCTAGGATGTTTGATTGGAAATCCAAAGCTTCTCTTTTCCCCAACCGAATTATTCAGTGACATAACAGTCCGCACTTGACTTACCATCATCATAAAGAGAATAATTCAAACTGCTCAAGGGTTGCCACCAGCTGTTTCCCAGGGGATCTGCTTCTGAAAGCTCCTTTGCTTTTCTGACTTGTGGATGGGCCCTTCCGCTGAGAATGGTGCCAACTGGCTCACCATGCCCAAGGCTGGGATGTGGGTCAGGGGCACAGGGCTTGCCTAGCATTCGCAAGGTCCTAGTTCCATACCAGTGTCTGGGATGTGGGTGGGGAGGTTGTGAAGCAGACCTACAGTAACTGAATGAATGAATAACTGGGCTGGGAGCAACAGCCAGACCAGAACCTTTCTCACTGGCTTCAGGGACATCAGCAGCTTCAGGCCTATGATGCCTGGTAATGTTGGGCTATGACCCTTGCAGCAAGCTGGTCAGAAAGGAAGACTATCTGGGTGGGAACAGATTTTATAGTTATTTCATTGGTGAATATTTCTGTAGTGTGACAACTTGTCATGTAACCACAGTGACCTAGACAATAAATGTTGAGAGAAAGATAGAGAGACCTGTATCTAGATACACCCAACCCTCTCCTCTGTACCTCAGTTTCGATATCCACTAAGCACCTCTAGGAATTGCCATCTAAGAAAACTAAAAATGGCCAGAAGGTTCCCATTGGGCAATGCCAGGTCTTAACCCCCAGATCTTCTGGACTCGTTCACTTCGCTCTCCTTTGTGTTTCTGTGTTTTACTTCAAGGGCCTGACTCAAGAGGTGGAGTATCCCCCGCTCGGTGCTCCGCGCCCACAAAGCCTCATTCATGTAATCATTCCAAAACTCACAACTCCTGAGAACTTTGAGGAATGTTATTAGGCCCTGGAGGCCAGAAGGGCCGTTTCCAGGGTAACAGCAGCTCCATACAAGGCAGCCAGCAAGGTCTTTCCCTCCTTCCACTCCTTCTGGAGTTCAGTGACAAGCCAGGCCTAGAGCCCAGGAGCCTCGTCTTACAGTCCTTACCCACCAGCCCAGGACCCACGGGAAGGGTCCATCACCAGCCTATGAGCATCATAAGACCACCCCATCCTGCCTCAAATATGCCACCCACTGTCTTTACTGCCCTGCCTGTTCCTGTGGGTCAGCTTTCTGCAAGACTGGCTGCGGTTTGGAAAGTTAGAGATGTGAGGTACTCCAGCCAGCGTTTGTTTTTTCCACAGTGTAGCCCCAGGCGAGCTGGGCTGCCTTTTGTTTTGTGCAGAGGCGGAAATGAAAATTGTCTGCAACAGAGCGAATGCTCTTCCCAAGTGCTCTAGCAACTGCCTCTGGCTGCCTGTGAGATCCACCGCCCCTTACCTGGGCTGAGCCTTCTTACTTCAGTGGCTCCCCATTGGATAAAAGAGAGTTGGAAAGGCGGAGGGAAGCAGGCAGGGAGCATTTCAGATTGACAGTCCATGTGAGAACTTCTCTCCCTATGGTTTTGGGTAGCCTGATAAAGCCTTACAGTTCTCTCTCTCCCTCTCTCTCTCTCTCTCTCTCTCTCTCTCTCTCTCTCTCTCTCTCTCTCTCTCTCTCTCACACACACACACACACACACACACACACACACACACCACCACCACCACCACCACCACCACCACCATCACCACCACCACCACCACCACCATAAACTCATATCTCATGGAAATTCAAGATCAGAGCTCTATGTTCTCGGGGCCAAGGTAGGTCATGACCATGGGACATCCAGATGTGTGTTTTCCTGTCTCTGGATGCCCCACAGCCTCTGTTCCCACAGTCCCAAAGCTCAGTCTTCTGTATACTTACAAATTTCTTAAGTGATGCCTGGAAGAACCAGCTGTTGCTCCAAAGACACCGCCCTTGTCTGATTCATATGGAGTCAGCCTTCCAGATGACTCCTGCCTCCTGGGAATAGAAATCACTAACAGGAAACCCCTGGGACTGGGAGATTCACCCTTGACAATGAGAGAAGCCAGGAAAGAGTAAAAACAAACTCCAGAAACAAAGTAAGAGACTAGAACGGGGCCAGGTGGCACTATTTAGGTTCAGTGACAATGCAGAAAAGTGGCAGACTTGGGGTAGAGGTGAATGGTTCGGGGGTTGTGCTGAATGAAAGATACCTGCTGGCACAGAGGCAAATGAACAGCCCGGCCATAGGTGAGAAGAGAGAACCACACATATAACCCAGGTCTGCTTGTTTCATTCCGAGAATTTTTTAAGCCATTCAACATTCCCCTATTATGCATGGCTACCATGGTCAGAACTACAGGGGACTTGTGGCTAATTAGGCAGGACAAAGGGCCAGAACAAAATGATATATGATCTAAGTTTGGGTGTCACCCCCCACCAGCGGACCCCGAAATAAGGGTCTGAGTATAACTTTTCTTTTCTCTTTGTTTTTGTGGTGCTTCCGGTGAAACCTGAGATCTTGTGCATGCTAGGTAAGTGCTTTACTGCTGTATTACGCTCCCACCCTTAAGGCAACTATTTATCTGAGAAGAGGCGGGGAAGGGAATTGGACAGGCTATTGCAATTTTTGTTAGTTTGTTTGTCTCTGGTTTCTTGAGATGGGGATTCTGTGTAGTCCTGGCTTTCCCGGACTTCACTCTGTAGAACAAGGTGGCCTCAAACTCAGAGATCATCCTACCACAGCCTCCTGAGTGCTAGAATTAAAGGTGCACCACCACCGTCTGACTGAATAGGCTACTATTATGGGCAACTAACAGGGGCTCAGTCCTACTCCAGAGCAAGCTGGGACGTGGAGATAAGCAATGAATGCTCCAGTTCCCATCACTCACTGATGGAGGCGTACCGCTGGAGAACATAAGCCCCGTCCCCCCGGAGTTCCAGTCTGCTTCGGGTAGACACAGAGGACTCAGGTGGTCAGAAACAGCCTGAAGGCACAGGAACACAGGTGCTGGCAGCTATGTGCACAGAAAGAAAAGCCACAAGGGGATATAGACAAGGTACCATGGCCTCTCCTCCACATGTGGCTGTGGAAACACAAAGATAGGAACTTGTATCCTTAGTAAGGAGATCAGGGCAGAGATGGGTCCCAGCACACACCTTGGATGACCTAGAGGGGCTTCAGAAGTTGGCCTTGGTGAACTAGTTCACTGGTTCAAACTGAAGGGGTAACAGGCATAGAAATAGTCAAACAACAGAACAGCTGTGTCTAGGGAGGCTGAAGAACCTGCTTTGCCTGATGAACAGTGGCTAGGGCGATTAGAAGAGAAATCCAGCCACACAACGAAGGACTCAGATGTCAAGTTGCAACTTTATCCTTCATTCCACAAACAATGGAGGACCACTGAAGGTGTCTGAGCAAAGATGCTGTTGAGTTGTGTTGTAGAAACATTAACCCTGTCAAAAAAAAAAACAAAAAACAAAAAAAAAAAAAAAGAAAAGAAAAGAAAAGAAAAAAAAAAAAACCGAGGAGGACAAGTTGGAAGTGAGGAGACTAGATTTAAAAAAAAAAAAAAATCCCAAGTGAATGTTTGTTAACCATCATGGAGATAATTTTAGCAGGCAGAAAGATGAAGGGGGCACCCTGTTGCTCTGGCCCCAAGGGAAAGGCCCCTGAAAAGAATTGTGTAGGAGCTGCTGAAAAGGGGACCAGTACGTCAGCTGTTTGGCCTGATTGTTCCCTCTGGCAAAGATTCGGGCCCACTCATTTCTCTCCTATTTGCTTTCCTCCCAAACCGCTTTTGGCCTCTGGTTTCCGAAAGCTTTGCTCAGTGCGTTTAAACAGCATTTCACAGCATGGCCGAGCAATAACAAATGGCGCCTGGTGGCTCGCCTGCTGGTGGCTTAAAAAACAATTGATGACTTTTAATCAGCTGAATGAGCATGGGACAAATGACAGCATGGCCTGAATGCAGCCCAGACGTCATCGGCTGACATCAGTGGGGAGGAGGGACGTGCCCTTCTGGCAAGCTTGGGAACAAACAAGAACAGCCTCAGCGGGTCTCTCTCTCTCTCCCTCTCTCTCCTCTCCCCCTATCTGTTGTCTCTTTCTTGTCTCTCCCTCCCTCTCTGTTGTCTGTCTGTCTGTCTCTCTCTGTCTCTCTCAGAGCTACCTCCCGGGAGCCAACTCCAAAGCCATCGCCTGCCCTTTGGGGGTGGGGGTGGGGAAATCGAAAACTGCGGCTGAAGCAGCAACTGTAAACCTCTGGGAAGGCCACCTACTCATCCTGTCAGGAAACCTGCCAGGTCAGACTCCTGTTATCAGCTGGTAACTGTGGGCAAGTCAGTTTCCCTACAGGCTTCCCTCTTAGGAAAATGGAGTCCTTAGTAAGGTGGGATGGCTCATGCCTATAATCCCGTTTGAGATTCTGGACAGGAGGATTGCTACGATTTTGAGGCCAGCCTAGACTACAGATGGGACACCTGGGCAGTCTGGACTGCATAGCAAGACCTCCATCTCAAGAAAAATCAAGGAAATTGAGTTGGTTTTATTTTTTTAAGTGTTATTAAAAAGAAAATGTGCTCCTTCTGGGCAGCAGCTTCCATGAGACTGGGTAGGACTGACTCCAGAGGACTCAGCTTCAGAGCATCTCTGTATCTTCAGCCTCTTCCACTACCATCAGCACTCCCTGACTCCTGTATCCACAAGCCCAGAGAATACTCAACAATCGATTCTGCTAGAGGAGGATCACAAAGCAATCCAAAAATGACAGGAAGGAAAATAAAGGCAACCTCTGCAGGACTGTAGCTCAGTTGTAGAGTGCTTGACCAGCAGGCAGAAGCTCCTAGGTTCAATCCCCAGTAGCAGGGGACAGAGGAAGAAAGAAAAAGAAAAGCAGCTACCTTGTGCTTAAGATGCAGGCAGGTCTCATGCAGACCGTTTATATGCATTATCTCATTACCTCCGACTCACTGTGGATAAAGAAACAGACTCTAGAGGGTTTAGGAATATGCTCAGAGCTGTGCTACTGAGGGGGTAGCTCATTTCAAAGTACCTGTTCTTCCTTCCTTCCAGCTCAACCCATGGGCACAGCAGCAACTGAGAGAAGAGGTTGGGGCAAATGAGGCCCTTCTCAGGAACATATCCATTAAATTAAGAAGTGCCAGAAATCTCACTGGGTGGCTGGAAGTGATCCTTCCCAGCCACCATAGGAACTTCCTCTCCTGAAATCTCCTTGTTCACCATTGTAGAGACATGAAGAAACTCTTCCCAGGCTTTTCTTGATTTGCATCCTGGGTGTGGCCCACAGAACAGGACATTTTCCCCTTAGTACACGTATTCATCCTCAAATATGTATATAGAAAATGGAGTCCTTAGCCAGGTGTACACACACACACACACACCCGCAGGCTCTCTCTGCCCCTGAGAATCATTGCCCCCACCTACCCTGGCTTCCCTTGGGTGTCCCAGGAAAGCATTCCTGATACACACAGCTACCTGCAGAAGCTTAGCTGCTGGTGTTCTCACCTGTGAGTGAGGCAGGAAAACATGAAGAGCAGAGCAAGGCAGGAAACTACAGTGCAAGGGTTAGCAGAGGTCTCAGCTGAGCCCACGGAATGTTCTGGAGATGCAGAGATGTCAAGAATCGAAGTAAGGAGACAAGTCCTTTCATGACCCCATATGGACCAGTGGCAGAATGAATGACTTTCCCCACCCTGTCCAACAAGACTCCTGCTCAACTTTCCAATAACAACTGGAGACTGGCCCATTCTTTTGAGACCCATAGTCTGGAATGAACATCATGAGCTCGCTACTATTTCTGTGTTGGGGGGGGGGGTGCGGGGATAGTGGCCTGTTTCAGAACCATGGGCTAGCTCCTTCCCGTCTGGGCAGTGAGGAGTAGATGTACATCCCTCTTTCTCACCTCAGCCCCAGCCTGTTCCCAGAACACACTTAACTGTTTCCCCTTAACAGCTGAGTGGTTGGATGTTGCCTGGGAGGTACCGGCAGGCTGGTGGGAATGTTCCAGCAGGCCCGTGGGAATTCTACAGCTTCCACGATTTCCTCTCTCTCGGTGCCTCAAAGTGTCTGTGGGGCTATACCCATGACAGGCAAGCACAGGGAAAGCTGGCTTCTACAGCCAACCTGGCAACCTCTCTTGGGCTCAGGCCAGAAAAGTCCCATCCTTGTTCCCTTTTCTGCCTGTCTTACTGCTGCATGCCCATTTCTTAGCTAAGAGAAGCAACTGCATTTAGAGCCCTCCGTGCCAGGGAAAGCCCAATGCCAGTGCCAACCACACTACATCGCCGTTCTTCGGAAGGAAATTACTATTGATCCCACGGCTTCTCCTCCCCATGCTGTTTGCCGGGGACAGCCAAGGATTCCCGTGCCAGCTGGGCTCCCACACGGCTCAACTGTTCCTGTACCAGATGGCCAGACCAACACCCTCTGGCTGCCGCACACTCCCTGGGAGACAAGGCTCTGACGTCTCTCAGCCTGGCTTTTCAAGCACAAGGACAAGGACGATGGGTCAGGGATAACAGGGCCAATCAGGTTATTCTAAAATCTCTGCATTTCCAAACCCCAGTGGTTATCAGCATAACCAACAAGGCAAGAAAACTTGTTCCATTGCCTTCACTTTCGCTGGTCTTTTGACAAGCATGGGTTGAAGGCTTCCTTGGCTGGGCATTGCAAAAAACATAGAACCCAGTGCCTACCTTCAAACAAGTTGCAATCTACTGGGTACAGGTTGGATGGCTGCATCTCTACTGATCAAACAAGGGCACTTCTGAGACTGTGAAAAGTGGGTGCTACTCAGAGTTAATCCAGTGCAATGAGTTAAAGCAGGGTCTATTCCAGGCAAAGCAAGAGGGTTGGTCTTCCCAAATGGTCACGATATGACCAAAGTGGGGGAGTGGGGATGAGGGGGTGGGATAGGGTACTGTTAGGTGGTGCCACAAGGTGGCGCAATTGAAATGCCAGCCTTGCTTTGTCTTTGTTTTCTACCTTGATGAAAACTGATTTTTTTTTCTTTCCAGCCAATAGAACCCATCCACGTGTGCCGGAGCCAAATGATGCTGGTTTAGAAGAACCAATCCTTAAATTTTCAGAACTTGCAAGCCAGTTGTGGCACACGCCATTAATAAAAATTAAAATAAATTAAATTAACATAATTAAAACTTGAAATGGGATAAATCACATTAAGAACAAATTCTCCACATTTACATCTTCCTACCTTGCCACAGTCTACAATCCTGTCTGCCATGAAGTCTTTCCAGTCTAGACTGTGTAGAAGTACTTCCTCTCTCATGCCCCCTCCCACCCACCCCCAGCACCACACTGTCAGCACGTCTGCACGTCCGCCCGCCCGCCCGCCCGTGTGGGAAGCTCCAGGCTAGCTGTGGTGGGAATATTTACATCAAGGCGATCAGCAGATGCTACAAATCAAGGCTTGGGTGGGGGCAGGGATTCTGTTGTTAAGCATTTACCATCCCATCACGGGGACCATTATTTGAGCTCCATAATTTATGTGGCTGACTTCATATGCCATGAACAGGCCTATCAGAGTCTCAGAAATTATAGTGTCCCCTTGTCTACTCCCAAACTGAGGAAGTTGAGAAAGGGCTGTTTCTCCCATAACCTCTCTGAATTTTCCGAAAAACGTAGATAAACCAGTTAGTGCTCCGTGGCATGGCAAGCCTGAGCAAGAGAGAGTCAGAGTCAAGGAGAGAAGATGGGAGGCTTAGCATCCACCCCAACCCTTTACACGTGCGCCATCAAATGAGCCAATAAGAAACTCAAGGTAGTTGCTCATCTGTGATTGGTGAGATGACCTGCTAGAGGAGGCGGGGAATCTCGAATAGATAGCACATAACAAGAGAGTCAGTTGAAGAAGGGACTATTTACAGAGGTGTGGGTGGGCAGATAAAGAAACTCGAGGCTTAGGGGAAGCTCCATGGGATAAATAGAAAATGTCTAGAGACCAGAGCAGCTAGCCCACTGAGGGGGGGGGCTTTGAGTGAGGGTTGGGGTGGGCAGGGAGTTATAGCCACTGGCAAACTTACTGCCCAGATGGGGAAACAAAAGCTCCAACATTTAACTCCTCCTACTGCCTGATGGCCCAGTGGTGCCTTCCATTGGCCAAACCCAACGGGAAGCCAATGGCCGAGGCAGTGATCCAATTAAGGATCAACCTACTCCAGTCAGAACAGGGTACAGACGTAACTGGGGTGAGGGAAAGTGTAACAGATTTGCCCAGCCAGTTTGGTTCTGCCCTCAGTTGTTAGGATCCAAGAGGACACGCCTGGGACCACTCACTTGTATGAGGCCTGGCCTGGGGTGGCAGAGCAAACCACAGACTGGCTGTGAGCCCAGAAGCAGGCAGGCCATGTGGCCTGGCAATGCTGCCTGGGAGTGTATGAGGAGACTGTCCAAGCCCATCTAACAGTGGCCTTGCACATGGCTAGTCCCAGATTTTACATGAGCCCATGATGATGTCTGGGCCCAGGTGAAGGTTTCACCTGAGTACTAATAACTTCAAGGTCTGGACCTGGTACAGTCCCCTTCCGGGATCAGTGCAGGGCCCTACAAGTAATTTGTACCTTCAAACTACTTTCCTTTAAAAAGAAAAAAAAAAACGCAAAAAAACCTGTATTCGGTTTAGGCTCCCACACTTGGATCTTAGCAGGCAACTATAAACAAGGAACTGGATTGGTCTCTTCCCAGAGCTAAATCCCAAACCGGGTCCAGATGCGGAAGTGAGGTCATAAGGGGCTGTAATTCCCAGGAGCATCTCCCATCTCCCCCCTCCCCCCCCACCACAAACACAGGGTTAATAGACAGCAAAGTAGGCATAGGGCTTTTGTGGGCCAGCACTTATGGAAAGCTGGGGGCCTCCTCACTCCACTCCGGAAGATTCCCAATGAACATTAGCATAGTAAAGGCTGCAGATAAAGAAAGCGTTTGCCTTTGTTTACCGTGGGGGTTGTTCGTACTTCCTGGAGCTTAAAGGGAAACTGGGAGAGTAGGCGTCTGATAAGAGGGTTTTAGGCTTGGGGCACAGCTCAAGGCTCAAGCAGAGCTGCTCCCAACCCCCAGCCTTGAGAACCGGGAGAAGATACCAGAAGCTGCTTGCAGCTGGCGGGAAGTGTGAAGAGGAGCGGGAAGGGATGGGCTGGAGGGGAGTGAAGAGCAAGTCTTTGGGCCGGGGCGGCGATATGTTGGACAAGCTTGCACTTCCACTCCCTTCTTCAGAAGGCCTGGCTCCTTCCTTCACCTGCATCCTTCCTCTGGGAGCAGGCTGGCTAGGTGTGGGTAGGGGTAGATGCTGGTTGCGAGGTGGGCAGGGTCCTCTCCAAATCCACCCTGGAACTGGTTTGACTCTAGTGCACAGAACCTCCTGGCAGGAGGCAATCCTGCTGGACCCAGTGGGGACCAAGGCTTCCTTTTGTGTGCAGACACCACAGAGTCTTTGTAGGTACCCCTAACTCCTAGAACAGAAACGGGGGGGGGGCTATCCCCAAATTCCGGCCTCCAGCCCCCTGCCCAGTGTGCTGCAGCTTGGAGCTTGTAAAGTTCTATGGGCGGGTTAAGCAATTAGCCCCAGAAAAAGCTCTTCAGCCAGGGCCACTGCTGGGATCTGGCTCCAGTCCCGTGGTCCCTCAGGTCAGTTAGTGAATTTGCAGAGATACGCTCTTTTCAAAAAGCTTGAATGGTGGACAGGGCGTCAGATACCAGTAACATACCTCTTCCCTCCCTACTACACTCCCACTAACTTAGGGCCTGTCTTTTCTCCCCAGGGACTGGGATCTATGATTGTATCTCCCAGGCTAGGGAGGGAGCTGGCCAGGGTTCTCTTTCTAGACTGGAATAACCACCCTCCCCATGTCAAAGATGACACACTCCCCTAACTAGTGACCTCTCTGCCCCTTCCCCTTCAGAAAACAGTCCTCCACTTCATCTGTCTTTCATCTTCATCCACTTTGCCTGCCTTTCCTGGAACAGGGGAGGCTCTAGCAGTGCCTTTGTTTCCCAATTATGCCTTTTCTGCTCCACTTGCCTTCTTTGGATCTGATTTTGCGTTGGCCAGTCCTGCTCCACCACCCTGTCCAATGCATCTTTCACAGTCCATCTGGGGAGTCAGTGTGCTGATTTGTAGGACTTGCTCAAAGCATTTGATGGAAAGAATTATGGGTCTCAGAGTTGAGGGCTGGCCTCCATGCAGACTGCCAAGCAACTAGACTAGTCGGTGAGCAGAGCCAGCCTTCTGGAACACAGGGACCCTGGGCAGAGAGGGGCCTTGCCATACCTAGGATAGCAAGACTAAAAGAATAAAAACAAGCCATAGGTAGCATGCAGCTGGCCATCTAGCCTAAAAGGCTGCAGGTAAGCATCTGCACCTAGAACTTTCTGGAATGGGGCAAAGGAGTGATCTGCTTTATTTTCTGAATGCTCCTATAGGTATAAGGGCTGACTGAAAATGGAGAGGAACATGTTATAGCAGTTCAAATCCCCTAGGAATAATCCCCAAGATGGAATTCAGTGCACAATAAATGTGTTGGGGAAAATGGATACAAAGAATACAGGGGAGATGGTATGGGGGACTGGCTAGTTGTTTTGTCAACTTGACACCAGCTAGGGTCATCTGAGAAGAGGGAACCTCAACTGAGAAAATGCCCTCAGCAGGATGGACTATTGGCAAGGCTGTGTATCATTTTTCTTGATTGGTGGTTGATGTGGAGGCCAGCTTATTATGTGGAGTGCCATCCCTGGGCTGGTGGTCCTGATGAAAGCAAGCCGAGCAAGCCAGTAAGCAGCACTCCTTCCTCCATGGCCTCTGCTTCTGTTCCTGCCTCCAGGTTCCTGTCTTTAGTTCCTGCTCTCACTTTCCTCTGTGATGAACTGTGATCTATGAAGTGATATAAATCCTCTCCTCCCCGAGTTGCTTTTGGTTGTGGTGTTTTATAACAGCTTTCGGTTGTGGGAAGACTTTAGGTGTCACAGGGAGGAACACTGGATCTAATCTTTGTCTCAGGACCTCAGCCAAGTTTCCCCTGCTTTCTTTTCTTAGTAAGAAAGGAAGAGACTGAGTCTACCATCTCATTGATCCATTTTTCCTCCTCTCTGAGGCCTGCTTAACACACTAGATTCAGGCTTATTTTACATGTGGTTATTTTTAAAATCATAGTAGTTGTCAAGCATTTCCAACTTAGGTACCATAAAGAATCTAGTGACTAACGTTAGGAAAAGTCTAGAGTCCCTTCTATTTGTAAGTAGAGAAGGACCAGGAGACTGGACCAAAGCCATTAACCCTTTGATTTCATTAGTGAATAAAGGTGTGCTGAGTCCGTATAGATGACAAAGTGCCCAAGAGAGGCCGTGGGTCTCCAGAGAAGTAGAGGAGCTTGATTCTCAGAGAAGAGGGGGTACTTCCCAGATCAATCCCACCTTAGTCCCAAGAAGCAGAGAAATGACAGGTTCAAAACAGGCTTCCCAAGAGCAAAGCTTATAATTCCAATCACACACACACACACACACACACACACACACACAGACAGAGCCACCAACTCACGCATGTGCATGCATACAAACACAGCCATTTTGGGCATCATTAATAATTTATTTTTGTAACCGTCTGTACTGTACAAATAGTACAGCATTATCTCACTGTTTTAATCACAACCGCTTTGGGATGGCCTTGTTCGTCCTGGTAATGAAGCCAAGCTCAGGAATCAGACCTGCAAGAGGTCAAATAGTTGGTAGGTGGTTCTTAACCTTTGGGGCTGCCTCAGATCCCCTAAGAATTCTCCTTTTAGAAAACTGCATTTCTACTCAGAATTGTGTTGGTACTTCCTTTCTCTACTCTCAGTTTTTACGCAGCTCTAACACACACACACACACACACACACACACACACACACACGCACACACACACCACTACCACCACCAGTGAGAAGCCCAACTAATGTCTGAAACTCAGAGAAGCCTGTGGGAATGAAGATACCATAGCAGGACTGAGAAGTCTCCTAGACCACAATGGGCACAGAAAGGGTTAAAGGGGTGTAAGGGTTTGTTTTTCACCTCTGAGAGCTGTTATGGGTCATTAAGAGCACACACAAGGCCCAGTGAGCATTCCATTCGATAGGCCTGCCTCCAGCACAGAGAGCCCTGCTTCTCCACAAGTCCTGTATGTGAAGATTGGTCCGGCTGCCCAGAAAGGGTGGATGGAAAATCACCCCAGACAAGGCAATTGCTACCGCAAGAAAGGCACCTCTGGAGGTGCAGCCTAAGGAGCTTCTGCTCTTCCAGGCAGTTTGGGAGGAAGAACATGGCCCCTTGGGTGTAGCCTCTTGCCTGGCAAAGGGGTTGTTCTGAGGACCCAAGTCCCTGCAGTTCAGGGGTGGGCCCCCCTCATAGATGCCCCAGCTGCCTTCTCCTAAAGCCACATAATGCTTACTCCCTCTTCCCCAACGGACAGATCCACCAGGGCCTTCGGGCACCACCCGGGTGGTACCTGTCGCTGTGCAGGTGAGGGGAAAGGCCTGCGGAAAACACCATTACTGATAAGTAACAGCTCCTTTCAGGTTTAACGACACGTGGCATCCATCCTAAAGCCCTCAAAAGGGGGAGGGGGCAGTCTTCTGGAGGTACAGCGCCTCAAGCCTGCAAATAGGAACGGCAGGCTGGTGTGCGCGGGGAGCTGGGGGGGTGATGGGGGCGGCGCAGCGCGAGGGTGTAAATTAACTGGGGGCAACAGAGTAAATACATTACACATGGTATTTATTATGCGTCCGGACCTCGGAGGGGTTCTCCGACTCCTGGACACAGCAAATCTTGTCCTGGACGCCGCAGGCCTTGCTGCAGAGACTGCTGGCGAGGGGAGCCGGGGACTGCGGGAAACTGGGGGCGGGGGAGTGATAGCTCCTCGTTGTCTGGCTATCGGGACCCCCCCCCCCTTTCCGGCGACTGCAGCGGGTAAAGGGCTTGAGCTCTGATAGTTGTGGCACCGTGAGCGGGGCTCCAGGCCAGTCGGGGAGGGCTGCGGGGTGGGAACGGGCGACGCGCCGGGCCCCTTAGCATTCCGCCGGCGCGCCCGCCATCGCCGCGTGCGCCCCCGCGCCCCTCTGTAATTACCCCGATTACCAAATGAATCTGGCGCTTTTGTGCTCGCCAGGCGGTGGGTGCGGGGAGGCAGTTCTAATAGTTGTCATTAGGGCCGCGGGAGGCGGGGCGCCGGGGGAGGGGGGTGGGGAGCGCGGGCGGGGGAGGCCGCTGCTCCCTCGCTGGCTCGCTCGCTCGCGGGCGGTCCCGGGCGGCGCGCAGGCCGCTGCTGGCTGCTGAGTAATGATTTTTTTTTTCTAATTGGAGGCGAACAGCGGCCCTAATGGATGGAGCCGCTCTCGGCGCGCTCGCTGCGCCCGCCCCTCGATCGATACGGCTTGCTAACACCGCGGGCCCGAGCTCCCCGGCCCTTTGTGGTTCGAGATGCTGCAGGGGGCCCCCAATCTCCCGCCCCCTCACCTTGAGCCGCCACGGCTTCACTCCGTGTCTCGAAACTAACTCCCCAAACGCCCTCACGCCATCTCTGAACATGCCATTCCTTTCCCTTTCCGGGACCCCCGGAGCCCCAGTTCCCCCCTCCTCATGCACTCTAAGGCCTTTCTTCAATCGCCACTTCAGTGTCTCCCCCCTCCTCCCTGGCCCCCTTCCTGGACATTCTATCCTCTTCTGCCCTCCCACACGTCTGCCAGCTTAGCAGCCAGGAAGGACTAGAGGGATAATGTAGGGAGCCTACTGGCCCTAATTACCACCACCACCACCCCCAGTCCTCTCTTGGTCAGCACACTTCCACCGATAGTTGTAGACCTGGAGGAAAGCCAGAAACCGGAAGCTGCCTCTGAGGGCTTGGGCAGACTGGTCCAGGAAGAGTTCGCTGAGTCTAATCACATCCCCAAGTTTTTTCCTTCCTGAGACCTCACGGGCTCCAAAGCTCAAACCCACTCTTAACTCAGACCATTCAGCGTTGTGGAAGGGCAGACACAGTTCTGTTAGAAGACTCAGTGGTGTGTTTTGCTGGGAAACTAGATAGGCCAGACAGATCTTTGGAGGTGAAGGGTCAAACAAGCTTTTGGTTTTGCAGGTCCTGTTCCCATACTGACACTAACAAGCTGGTGACCTTGGCCAAGGACTCAGCCTGGGAAATAGCCCTTTTATCCCACACCTAGCAGAAGCTTATCCAGTCCCGGAAGCTAGATCCCTGGGATACAGTTTTAATAGCGAAGCCTTCTCACTCTTCCCTGCAGGTTACAGACCTTTCCAGATACAGGGTGGGGGTGGGGGTCGCTTCATCATCGGTTCACTTCTTTACCCGTTCAAACACACCACTTATTCCTGGCACTATAAGCACTTGTTGTGGATTGCCAATCTTCCCCCACTACTACATAATGTCTACAATGTATAGGATTTTTATCCATCCTCTATCCTTGGTGTCTAAGGCAGCGTGGGACACAGTAGACACTCACTAAAGATTTCATTGCATCCACAGATGGAAGGAATCTGAATTGGTGTAACTTCTTCCTTTACTTCCTGGTAGCTCATTGTTTTTTCCAGAATGTAGTCACAGCCCTGTCTCTTCTGCTCTCTGCTTTTCCAGAGCTTTGTCACTATCCCCTGAAGGGGGAAGTCTTTTTCACCTCCACTTGCCTTGCGAGGGGCAGCCTGCCCATGCGGTAGGCTTGGAAAGCAGAGGAGCACTTCTAGCAAGTTCTTTGAAGTTGGATGATCAGCAATCGCTCCACAGCATTAGAAATGCTGACTTTCAAAAGGAACTCCCTAAGCAGGGATTCGGACGGGCTGTGTCAGCCATGGAGACCCATTTCTCTGACCATCCGAGAGAACTTCCCATGACAGAGGCAAGTAGCCAAAAACTTCCAGCTCTAGAGCCCAAAAGCTTTGTCTCAGCTTTTAGGCCAAGGTTTCCCACCGAATGTACCGAACACTGTCCTTTGCAGCAGCTAGCCATTTCTTCACTGGGTAAGCTTTCCTGGTATTTCCCACTCATATCCCTGAGACCTTCTTTCATCTAATTCCTGGAGTATCTGACCAAGGCATGCAGAGAAACCTACTCTTTCCAACCATAGACAATCCTCTCTGAAGCACTCTTACTCACACACCATCTCATGCCCCTCCCCCAAAAGATCGCAGGTAAGAATGGGGGGGAGGGGTTAAAGACCAAATTATTTGCATAAGACCTTGCAACTATGCCTTGATGGACTGACTCAAACTCAGGTCTAAGTATATGTGACTACAAAATTCAGGCTCTTGATCTCTGGTGGTGACTCATTGGGGGCTGGTTGATATGACAGTGTCCTAAAGACACTGTCAAGGAACACAGAGGTGGATGGCACTGAATCAGGAGATTCTGTCTCTGTAGCTTTGTAACATGCACATGTGAATGCCATGCAAACCCCATGTTAGGAGAAAAGAGATTGAGATTTCAATTTGGTGTCCGGTGGAGTGACCTCAGGCAAAAGACCTGATTTCTCCAAACACCTTAGTTTCCACAGCAACCGGAACAATCTTATTCCCCTGATGAGCTAGTGGCATGGCCACTAAAAACCCCTCTCCAGGACAGCCTCGTCTCCTATCAATGGGATGCCTATTCCAGATGCCCAAAGAAAGAGATGGGGTTTGTCCTCTGGCTCACTAGATGACCAGAGTATATACTCTTGGTTGAAGAAACTGGTGTTGGCAGCCCCAGGACCTCAAATAGAATACATAAAGACTGACCTAGGTAAACAGCTCAGATTAGCTGCTTCTGGAGAAGATACTTGGGTCAGAGGCAAGCTGGGCGCAGAGGAATCCTAACCTCTTTTAGCTACCACAACAGGCTGTTACACTGCAAAGGTTCGATCTTGGCCCTGTTGAGTAGACCGTGCAGTAGTTGACAATGACCTCTCAACTGTCTGCTGAGACCCATTACCCTCAGGTTGCTTTTCCTACCCCCCTCACCTTTGCCCTGCCAACCCAAGACCTTTCTCCTTTTTCTTCATTGCAGGGGGTGGGGGGTTGTTTAAAGAAAGGGGAAAACACAGAATTCCAGGAATTGCTATGAGTTTGACCTGAGGACACTAAAAACTCAGCCAAGGTGAGATTGACCCCCAGTGCCTTGGGCGGACACCTCAACCATGTAAGTGGTCTTTCATCATACCCCTGGCTCACTAGGGTTCTGGGTCCAAGCCAAGAAATTGCCAAGGACAAGACAGACAGCACCTGCTTGCAAACTCAGCAGTGCTGACTCCCCTCTGAGGCCTTTCTTGCTGTGGGAGCCAGGGAGAAGTGAGCCAGGAGCAAGCTAGAAGAGGGGGTGAGTTGCGCTGAGCTAGAGCTGCGCCTGACAAGTGACACTTTGACGAGAGACACGATGACGATGACGAGTCCCAAGGGAGGCTGTGGAGTCTGGTTCCTGCAGACAGTGTTTCCCCTAGGGCAGTCTCTTTCGTGCCTGAGAGTGCTGTGTGTGTGTATGCGTGTGTGTGTCTGTGTGTCTGTGTGTGTATCAAGCTGGCTTCTCCAAGTAAGATTGTAGGAGCTCTATAACAAGCTTCACAGAGGATCCCTGGAACAGTGTGTGTGTGTGTGTGTGTGTGTGTGTGTGTGTGTGTGTGTGTGTGTGTGTGTGTTGTCCTTGGACATCAAGAGCCTGCATGGCAAGCCAGCCACTTGCCCTTGAATTTAAGAGGTCCTTCCTGGAATTGCTCTGTCCTCCAGCTCCTTGCTCCCAAGAATGGTAAGGCAGGAAAGAACAGCCCCCAGGCTGGTGGCTTGTCTGTCTCTGTCTCAAGCCATGGATCATACCTAGGCCACAAAGTATACATCCAAATACAGCCTGTCTTTCCAGAGGGCCTCAAGTCTAGGCCCTGCTAACTGTAAAAGGGTATTTATTCATTCTGAAGAACCAAAGTGCCACACAAAGCCTTCAGAAGAAGGTAGCAAGTGCATATTGAAATTTTCTAGGCCAGCAGAAGTGAGGTGGTGGACTTCAGTCTCGAACAGGGCTTATGAAGGAGGGTTTCAACAGTTTTCCTCGGTGCACTGTCAGGGGACTAGGGGTGGGGGTGGGACAGATGGAGCGAACGTAGAAGAGAACAAGCAATTAAACAAGCACAGGGTAGAACTGTATGACTGATATGTGCCCTCCCAGGTCCCCTGTCAGAAGCTAACAAGAAGCCTCCATCTTTTCTTTCATGGTCTAAGATGAGTATACCAAGGCAAATCAATCCCTCTCTATTGCCACTTTTCTTGTGGCTGTGACAAACTATGTGACCAAAGCAACTTAAGGGAGGGGGGTTGGATTTGGGTCACTGCTTCATGTATCTGGGTCCGTTACAAAGGAGAAGGCATGCCAGAGATCTTAGTAGCTGGAACATTAGGCAGACACCCTTTTATCATGTTGGGCCAGGAAGCAGAGAGTACTAGGAAGTAGGGCTTGTCTATACCTTTAAAGGCCTTCCCCTAATGACCAATTTCCAGCCTGGCCCCACTTCCCAAAGACTCCCAACCGTTGTGGCCAAATGGTTAAGATATAAGCCTGTGGAGACATTTCAGATGGAAAGCATGGTGCCCTCTTAGATGACTTTACATATCTCAGGATTCTCACCTATGCTGAACCAAAGCATGCTGTGTAGTGTACTTACTGTCTCTGGAACCTGCAAGGACTCCTTCTCTAACATTGACTAAGCCCTTCAGTGCTGCCTAAGAACAAAGTGACTGAAAGCAACCATAGCTTTTTGCCCAACATTTTTGAGTTAGATCTTCTGCTCCACCTGGCAGCTACAGCTCATGCCACTGCAATCAGCTAGGTGTTTGACGAGGTCTGAGGCATCCTGGTACCTCAGTCAAGCTTGGGCCCCAGGTGCTAACTCTTGACAACCAACCTCTCTCTCTCTGGTAGGATAGCTAGGTGCTCCTACATTCTATCTCACAGACCTAAGGTCCAAAATTCCAAAGCTCCATGACAACACTTCTGTTGTGTCCTTATTGGAGAAGTCAAACCCCAAGACCAATCTGGGCTCTAAGAGAAAAGAGATGACCCTTATTTGTTTTCTTGCTTGTTTGTTTTTCTAACATGTATGCCTGTTTTGCCTGCATGTGTGTATGTACACCAAATGCATGCCTGGTGACCTCAGAGGTCAGAAGAGGATGTCAGATCTCCTGGAACAGGAGTTGTGGATGGCTGTAAGCCATCATGGGGGTGCTAGAATCCAAACTCGAGTCCTCTGCAAGAGCAGTAAGTATTCTTAACCTCTGAGCCATCGTTCAAGCCCCAGTGACTTCTTGAAGGGAGGAAGCCATGTATAGTTCCCGGGAGGAACTGTTCACTGCCTTCTTTCAGATGGCTGGACAGAGTCAGAAGCAATCACCACTCCTGAATCTAAACCTGAAGACTAGGCACAAGCCACATCCTTCCAGAAATACCTATAGCACAGAGGTCTTTCTTCCAAGTCATTTCTAACATTTGAGCCTGGCTTGGGACACTTAGGGGCTTTGCCATACAGCCTGCAGTGTCATCTGAGGAATGGAATATGTAGACATTTCAAGGGAAGTCCAGGGGAAGCAGGCTGAGGCCAAAGCAAGCTCAAACCTCTGGGGGCATCCCCTAAGTTGAGTTGGGTAGAGGTGGGGTGAGAGCAGAGGGGGCAGGGGTTCCCAACAGTTGGTACTAATCACCTCCCTGTGTTTAAAAGCCATAAAAAAGAGCTTCCTAGCTTTAACCATTCCAGAAAAATCTGTCACATGGCAGAAGTAGGCAATCCTTAAGAACTCGGAAGACTTCTTTTCTCATGTCCCAGCTAGTCACTTGGAGCAAGTATAACAACTTAGGGTTTTTTGGTAGTCAGTTTTTTGGAGCTCTGGGGCATTCCTCATTTTACTTCAAGTTGTTATTTAGCTCTGGGAATGTATGTGCTTCTTGGTTCCTCTGGTAATTCTTACTTTCTTCATTCCATACCTCTGTCTTCAAGTTCTATATCAGGTTTATTGTATCTTCATTTAAAAAAGGATAATATTAGCAAATTACCAGAACCGCCCCCCAACGAAGATGTTCCCTGCAAGTGTCCTTTACATTAACAGAAACTTGAGAGTCAAGTGCAATGGCACTTGTCCTCACAAAACTTGGGAGACTGAGGCAGGAGAATTTGAGTTCTAGTTCAACCTAGCTTATATAGGAAGAACCTGTCTATAAATAAATGAATAACAAGTGGGGGAGGGGATGACAGTGAAGTGATTCATCCTGTAAAAGCACTTGCTACCAAGCCTGAAGACCTGAGTTCGAGCCCTAGAACCCACCATGGTGGAAGGAGCAAAGGAACACCATCCGTGCACATGCATGACCTCATCATGCACTCTGTGGCAGCCACGTGACCACACACACCCATGTTGCACACATTCATAATGGCGAACAAACAAAGCTTTTAGGAGAGAGAAGGAAAAGCCAAAAGCAGCATTAATGTCCAATAATTAGGACACTGCTAAATTCTGATGAATCCACAGGGTAGAAAACCTCACAGCCATCTCCAGTAAGTTTTATAATAAAAGAAAGGCTGGTTTTACCACATCAAGTGAGGAAACAGCGAATTGAAAGATGTTGAAGAGTTTTGTCTCAGTGGCGATACATAGAAATATAGTCAGAAGAGCAAGAACTTTGTGAGTACCTACTACAGTGCTTTAAGGGATGACCCCCATCGGCGCTTTAGCTAACCCCAAAAGACAGATACCATCCACAGTCCCATTTTCTGTTTGATTTTGATTTTGAGGTAGAGCATCACTACATAGCCCTGGCTGGCCAGGAAATGGGAATGTAGGCCAGCCTAGCTTCATACTCAGAGAGATACGCATGCCTCTGCCTGCCAAATGTTGGGATCAAAGGTGTGCACCGCCATGCCAGGTTTCAAAGCCCTACTCTAAAGTTGGAAACGTGGAGGCCCACAGAAGGGAATAAACAATGATATTGCTGATGTTATAAGGACACATGCTTGAATGCAGACGTCAGGGTTTCTGCCCCACTGAACTGCTAGAATGTGTACACTTTTATTGCAATCTTGAAAAAGTTGTGTCTAAGTGTAAGCAGCAGTTGTCTCGCAAAGGATCATGGGCAAGTGGCACTGATCTCATTACATTTTTCTGTATGTTCCCAAGTTTGTATAAAAGGGTATGCTTATAATAAGAATAAAAACAAGTGGAATTCCTGACCAGCAAAATCGCACCCAGTGTGTGCATGGTGACACACACCTGTAATCCCAGCTCTCAGAGGTGGGGGAATGATGGATTTGAGGCCAGCCAGGACTACAGAACAAACAAAAACCAGACAAGTGGGCTAGGATGTGGCTCGGCTGGTAGAATACTTGCCTAGTATTCTGGGTTTGAACCCAAGCACCCATGAACCACATAAATCATCGGACATGGTAGCTTATGCCTCTAATCCCTGTACTTAGGAGGTGGAGGCAGAAGGATCTGGAATTCAAGGTCATTTTTGACTAAACAGTGAGTTTGTAGCCAGCCTGCGATACAGAAGAATCTGTCTCAATAACAAAACAATAAAATAAAATAGATTTCGCCCACTGGCCTTAAGGTTGGAAAGCTTGCCTTTTTCCCTGAACCTGTCCTTGCCTTGGCTCCTGCCAGGGCCCCCTCTTGGCTCTCTTCCTGAGGAAGCAGTCCCCACTGGCTCACTGTTTCTTGGCAGCCTGTCGCTGTCAGTATTTGACCAGACCTCACAGGTCCCAAATGACTGCTGGGAGGCAGCTGCTTCCCCCACACAGAGCTGCCCCTCCCAACCACGCAGTGTGCAGCTTTCAATGCCCCAGCATCTGGCATCCACGTGTGTCTTATCCCCAGCTAAATCACTGGGCGCTCTCAGTGCAAACGTGACTCCCACACATCTCGCCTGAGCCCCCCATCACCTGCAGCACCTGTGGTCTCCACAACCTCTGAAAACACATTTACCCATTTGTCTCGGACACGTGGAAACCTAAACAGTGTGGACCGTGCACCCCGATCTCCTACCTCTGGGTCCACCTTGGTGGGGAGGGATAAAACAAATGCAGAAGGGTTCAGACAGCAGCCACCAGGGGAAGCAGCTTGAGAATGCTGGAAACGAAGCAGACAATGAACAGTAAAAATCCGCTGGAGAGTCAGAGTGTGGAAGCTAGATCCTTCCAGTGAGCCTACATCCTCACTCTCTGTGACATTCAGTGCAAGCCCCAGTAGGATTCTTTGTCCCTGAGAATGTCCCCCATTGATCAGTCAGTATACATATTTATGGAGCCCAAGGTGACAAGTTACAAGGTACTCGAGTTTAGTCACAGGTTCATGGGGACTGAGGAAGGACTGTGAAGCTTTCCCTATTCACTCCAACACACACACACACACACACACACACACACACACACACAAATTTAGGGGACTTGTTCTTATAATGTGATCTTTCTCCTCTCTCTTTATAAGAATAGACCAGAAGTCTCTCTCTCTCTCTCTCTCTCTCTCTCTCTCTGTGTGTGTGTGTGTGTGTGTGTGTGTGTGTGTGTGTGTTGAGCTTGTTCTTGCTTCCAGCTCACAATCCTCCAAGTGCTAGGATTATAGGCATATACCCTCACACCTCACTGTCTTAGTGCAACGCTAATAAATGGTTTATAAGCTAATGTACACAGTGGTATGTGGACATCATTTTAAAATTTGCCCCTACTCTGAGATTCTTCCTCTTGCATAAGACTGCATTTTGTCACTCAAAGTGGAAGGCATCTTTTGCCCCTTGATTGTGAGCCTGGATTTATGACTTTCTTTGGACGATAAGCGTAAGCAAATAGGCAGCAAGCAAAGGTTTGTGCTGTGATCATGAGATCTGGTTAACTCTGATGTTTCTGCCAGGATGAGAGGAGTAGGTCTGGTTGGCCAGAAGGCAACTGAGTCAGCCCAGGCTTCTCACCATGGACGTCGCCCTTTACCTCTACCAGGCACTCTGGCTGCTGTATCAAAAGCATGAAGCCAAGAACTTTCAATCTACTCAATAGCTCTATGTGTTCAATTCTCTTGACCAGAGTCACGGAGTCAGCAAACAGCAAATGAGGATGTAAATTCAGCAGTTGGGTTCCAGAACCTTCCACACGGGTCACCTGGATGAACTGCTCCCGGGTGACCTCAGCAACCCGAAGAATTTAGGCTCCAAGCCAATGAGAACACTACTTATTCAAAGAAAACTCATGTCTGTGCCTCATTTCAATCCCTGCCTGGTAAGAACTCTAAAACATCTCTGCCTACTAATATCACCACCACTGCCACAGCCACTGCCACCACCACCACCATACTTACCGTCTCAGAAGTGGCTACGAAACCCACATGGGGTAGCTGGAATCAACCTCCCAATGTTTTCCTTTCTCCAGATAGATTTTCTTTTTTAATAGAGTGTCATATTTTTCTGGCCTAGAATTTGCTGTAGAGACCAAGTTGGCCTCAGACTCACAGATACCCACTACCTCTGCCTCATTAGTGCTGAAATTGAATGGCACATACCATCATGCCTAACTTCTAGGTAGAATGTGAAACCTCAAAAAACAAAAGAAGACTTTCCAACATCTTGCCAAGGCTGTGACCATAGACCCATGGCATTGACCTGTAAACATCCTGGTTGGTAACAGGTGTCTGAAGACAAGACTCCTACATCTCCAGATACATGTATGTTTATATACTTCTCATGAAGATAAGTACAAAGATCCCATGCCATGTTGATGTTGGCCTTAAAGGTCTCAAAAAAGAAGGGCTAAGTCCACTGCTATTAGAAAACAAATATATGTTGTGTTGAGGATTGAATTGGGAGTTTAATTACTTAGCAAAACATCCTGTTAATGGCCTATGTCCTCAGTACCCCTTTGCCATTTATATTTTTATTACATTTAATATGGGGGGTATCATGCACATGTCATAGTGTGCATGCAGAGGTCAGAGAATAGCATACAGGAGTCGGTTCTCTTTTTCTCTGTCTCAGACCTCCAGATCAAACTCAGGTTGTCACTGAGTTACTTGGCTTGCCTCAGAACTCACTTTGTAACCTAGGCAGGCCTTTCTCCCAAGCAGCTGGGATTACAGGTCTGTACAACCAGGACTAGCCAAAACATGCTGTTTGGTTTGGGTTTTGGTTTGTTTGGAGACAGGGTTTCACTCTGTAGCCCTGGCTGGCCTGGAACTTACCATATTCGTCAGTCTGGTCTGGCACCCACCCCAGAATGCTGGCATTAAAGGCATGCACCACCACATCAAGCTCAAATGTATCTTTTATTTAGGATATTTTTAACTTATAACATGTTTATTATGTCTCCAGCATGAGCCAAGGTGCAACTATACTTCCAAAGATTAAAATGCTGATGTTTACATGTATATTTTACTACACACTACTACAACAATGATAAGCAAAAAAAAAAAAACAAAAACAAAAACAAAAAACAAAAAACAAAACTTTTGGTAGCTTAAAACAGCTCTGTGGGGCTGTGAATTTACCCAGGATGCACTGGACAATTCTGAGGATTCACTGGGACTCATATGACTATGGCCAGATTAGCTGGTCCCAGGAGACTGTGCATGTCTCCTGAGTGTTGCTGTGTGTCAGCTGGGTGTTATCAGTGACTGATAAACATCCCTCCTCCTGCCTCCATCAAGCAATTGGCCACTGTTGGTTGTGAAAATGGATATTTTTTATAGTATTTGGAGGTGGGACCATTAGGATTGAGTAGAGTGAGACAGGTAGGGTCCATGATAACATTTCTGGCTTTATAAAAAGAGGAAGAGAAACCAAAGCTTGCACAATTGTGTAGTTATAGTGTGCCGTGCCACTACAGTCGTGTGGCAAAAGGTCTTCACCAGATGCCCAGCAGATGTTGGTGATGTGCTTTTAAACTCAAATTCCACAACTGTGAGCTATATACATGTCTTTTCTTCATAAATTACCCAGCATAAGGTATTTTGTTATAGTAACAAAAAACGAAGCATGAGAGGGCAAGTTTCAATGCATAAAGAATTTTTATTTTATTTATTATTTATTGAAACAGTGTTTTGCTCTGTAGCCTTGACTGACCCGGAACTTGCTGTATAGAACAGACTCATCTCACAGTAGCAACAATTCTCTAATGCTTCCCAAGTGCTGGGATTACAGACACGTGCAGTGAGACATGGCCACTCAAGAACTCCTTACACAATTAACAGTGTCTTTCTGGGCAAAGCAAGTCACCGAGGGAAACCCGGGATCTGAGCATGAGGACTTGTGAGCAATTTAAGAGGCAACACAGACTACTGCTAAAACTGTGAAGGAAACATAGGGCCATCTTGGTATGTTAATGTTCAAAACAGAAAACAAATCTGGTCAACTCTATTAGTCAGTGAGGACATCGGGTACAAATGAAGACCACAAACAGGAACATTCTCACATGGGATCTTTCCACAAAAAACTGAAACAGTATGTATTCCCAGCTCTTGGGGATTACTGTCAGAATTTAGCTAAGAAAGCCAGCGCCCTCAGCTCATCCCCAGTCTGATTGAAAGAGGTGCTCAGCTTCTCCTACCTGTAGTCCCTATAGGCAAGCCATGGTCCCCAGGCTCTGGCTCAGCTTCATTGGAATGACAGAAGTCAGATTTGAAGGGAGAAGACTCCACTGTGAGACAGGCAAAACAACTGGACTCCCTCCATAGTGTGTCAACCTTCCTTTCTGTTCTTCTCCTGGAGAGTGGGGTTAGAGGAGGACAGTTGACTGTCCCCTCTCATAAGGGAGCATGCCTTTTGTTGGGGAGGAAGTGGGTAGACATTGTCTTCTCCCCATGACTGGATGAGTCAAAACTGGAAGACCAGCCTCTGCAGCTGGCCAGGTAACAAAGAGGAGTCTGCAGTGGGAGTTCAGCCTATGTCAGTCCCTACTGGGTGACCTTGAGCAGGTCACTGTGTCACCTATCCATTTTCACATAGAGATGAAACAAGAGCAAAGTAACATACTTCCCCCACCCCCAAGCACCTACTGATACTCCTGCACTCTAAACCTTTCCTGAGATAGCCCAAAACACAAACAGGTAGGTGTCATGGTTTTCCTCTCAAAACAGCCCTCTCAAACCATAAGGGAAGAAGACATCCAGTACCTATGCCGGGGCAATAAAGAATAAAAACCACTTTCTAACTCTATGTGTGTGTGTATGTGTGTGTGTGTGTGTGTGTGTGTTGCTGTTTGTTTGGTTTTGGTCAACTTGAGTTGGCCAGCTAGAGTTATCTGGGAATTGGAACCAACAATTAAGAAACTATCTCCATCAAATTGCTTGTGAGCAAACTTACAGGGCATTGTATTGATTAGTGCTTGGTAGTAGTGGGGTCATTCTCGTGTGGGTAATGCAATCCTTGGAGGTGGTCGTGGGTTCTATCAAAAATCAGGCTGAGCAAGCTATAGGAGGCAAGTTAGTAAGTAGCACCCCTCTATGGCCTCTGTGTCAGCTCCGTCTTCGGGTCTCTGCTCTGCTTGGGTTTCTGCCCTGATTTCCCTCAGTGATGGAATAGTATCTGAGAAATGTAAAATGAAATAAATGGTTTCCTCCCCAAGTTGATTTTGATGATGCCGTTCTTTCATAGCAATAGAAATAATAACTAAGACACCAACCCATGTCTAGATAGTAAATCTAATAGTCTGACTTCATCTAAAAGGCAGGCTCACAGGTACATGAACACCTTTAATCCAAGCATCCAGAGGGAGGCAGAGACAGGTAGATCTCTATGAGTTAGAGGCCACCCTGGTCCACATATCAAATTCCAGATCTGCCAGGGCTGCATAGTGAAACCCTTTCTTAAAAAGCGACTGGGGACAGACTCATTGGCTCATGGCAATGCACTTTCTCAGACCTGATGCAAGAGTGCTTCGTGCCTCCCTGAGCTCTTCCCTAAATCTCTTGATGTGTCCACCCACCATCCTCTAAGGATGCCCCAATTATCCTGGAAACTCTGTTTCTAGGATTGTGGCAGATGACCAGGCAGGAGGAAATACTGTGACTCCCTTAGGGTGGGGATGGAGAGCCACCAGCCAAATGGGTGGTTTATGGAGCATCCTTGGGAAGCTAACAGCTATGGTTATCCAAACCCTAGCCCATGAAGAGGATCCTAAAAGCACACACACCCCCATTTCACATCCCTTCAGGGTTTGGCAGATCTTACCATTAAACACACTTATGTGTTCTCAGCTGACCTGCAGCACACACCTGACTCACTGGATGACACAACCCAGCATGTTTTTACATGCTGACCCCATGAGTGTGAGCATGCCCCTACCTGGCTCTGTAGGTTTATTGCAGCTTAATTGGTCTCCCCTCCCCCGGTTCCATTATTTATTTTTACATGCCAGCCACTTGATATTTCCACTTCGTTCATGAAGTAGCTAGATGCCTCTGTCTCCTGACTATTTATTTTGGAAAGGAGACAAGTAATGACCCAGACGAACGCTTATGTGTCACCTGACACATGGGGACACTTGGAAGCTCTCTTCTCTGGATTCTTTGGGTTCTACAGAAGTGAGATTCCTGTTGTTCTTTGTAGGTTCCCTGCCTGCCTGGGTACAGAAATGTGGCCCTTAGTGCATTGGGGAGGGGGGTGTCATAGGGGCTCATAGGCACAGAGTTAGAGGACACTGAGAAATTCCTTCTCCCTTTGAAGATTGTCTCCATTGCCGCCTTTCTGCAGGTTTGGAAACCTGGACAAGGAGCTTCCCCTCCCAGGGCCAGTGGCCAGATCTGAGCAGAGGGGGAGGTGAGAACCAGGCTGCAGGGAGTGGGGGCAGAGCCGACGAGGCGGCTGCCTTGGCCCCCTGTGTATAAAACTCCCTTTGTATGCAGGTCGCCGGCTGCTCCCCATGCCAGGTGCAGCTGCCAGGATTCTCAATGCGGTTTGAACACAATTTGCCAGTGTTGGTTCAGCCCCGCTGGCTTCCAGTTGGGGGGCCATATGCTGCCTTTAATCTGCCTGTGCGATTCTCACCCATGTCAATAGGCACAGGAGGGTGGGTGGCTCAAATGGCCCAAGAACTGAGGCTGGCTGGTGCCCTATGTGCTGCCAGCCAATCGGGCTCTCCACACCATCAGCGGGTCCTCCAAGAGACTGTGGCACGGGATGGGGTTGGGGGACAGGCAAAGAGGGCCTGACAGCTGGCTGCAGCCCTGTGTTTGGCCATAGCTCATGAGAGCCTCTGGGTTGGGACCTCAGGACCATCGCTGGCCCTTCCCCTCAGCAGAAATCCCTGCCAAGGAAGTTGGCCGGGGCGGTGCCAGCACACAGTCCAGACTTCGCATTTCCCTCATTCTTTCTTTAATTGGATTTTTGGTCCTGCTGGGCAAAATAAGCCTTCCACCGGCAAAGCGCTCTCGCATCCTGTGGTGGTACCCAGCGGCTCCAGGCAGAATGCAATCTTCCTCCTGGGCCAAAGCAGTCATTCCTTCTCCCCAGGGACACAAGACACTTGCACACACATACACATTCCCACCATGCTCAACCCACACGCCTTCTGCCACATCCAGGAAACTCGACTTCCCTTGGACAACATTATTTTGAGTCCTTCTTGGAAAACAGCTACTCTCGCTTACCTCCCTCCCCCATCCCAGGTGGGGGTGGGGAGATGCATCTGGGAACGGACACTCTGGCTTAGGCACCAGACACTAGCCAGGGTTGGGCGTGCTCTTGGCCTGAAAGCCCAGTTTGGTCACTCAGCTACAGATTAAAATACCAGGAAGTGTCTGCCACCCTTCCTAGACAACCAGGCCAGCAAGCAATGTGTCTGTGAGGGGACATGGTGGGGGAAGGACTAGAGTCTAACTGGGGATGTCATCCAGAGAAGTGGCAGTTTACTGGCAACACTCAACATGAGCTGCTTGGGTGCTGTCAAATTTTGAGTTGAGCAATAGGAAAGAATGGGAGGGTGTGAAGGCAGGGTAGGAAGAGGGAAAGAAAGGGGGAAGGAAAGTGTGGAGGATGGGAAGAGGGGGGAGTGGAAGGAAGGGAACTAGAGGGATAGGGGAGTGGAAGGATCTGGAAGAAATGGAAGAAGGTACCGAAAGAGATCAGAGAAAGGCTAGAGAATGGGAAAGGGGGAAGAGAGAAGAAAGGAAAAAGGGAAAGAGACTGGAGGAAGAGAAGGAACCGAAGGATGAGGAGAAAAGGACAATGCAGGGGAAGAAGAGAAAGTGGAGGGGAACTGGTCTTATCCTCTCCAGGACCATTTCCACACAAGCTGTCTGTCCCATGGACAGACAGACTGGTGGACTTCCCAGCCAAAAGCAAGCATGAAGCAGACTTAAAGGTGTTATTGGCCAAGCCTCTCTTCCTCTGCAGTCTTAGGGGACAGAGGCCCTGAATCCTACCCTACTCTTGCTATCAGCTGCGTTCTTCCAACCCAGTAGACCTGCACTGTTAGAGTTCTTCAGGACCACCAGAGCAGCCCCCAGTCTCTGCTGTGAAGGTCCCTATTAAAATACGGCAGCCCAACCCCATTGGCAGGGGTTGATGGTCAAACATGTCAGAGTATTTCAGAGTCCCTGTTAACAAGCACCCATTAAAATTTGACAACCAGGTAGTATCACTCAAAGTCCTCAAATTGAGGGGAAAGAACTTGAACAGTTGCTGCTGTTTCAAGACAAGGCTAGTTTAGGTGTCCCGTCCATTTGAAGTCCGGGAGAACCAGGCCTCACATCTGGGTGCTACCTGGTTAATGGAAAGCTGGGTGTTTATTTACCAGGCTGCATCTGAACCAGGCTTCTTAATGAACCTATCATTGGGAGCCCACTGTCAGTCAACCTGCCTTTTTTTTTTTTTAATCAAAAGATAAAACAGTCCGTTATCAAGGATTAATGACTCTTACAGCACCCATTCGAGACTCATATTTGTGTTTTAAAAGAAAATGGAAGGAAGAAAAATGACCAGACTCTGTTTCCGTAAGCAATTTAAATCTGCCCTGGTAAGTTGAATTCATTCATTCATTAATTCAGTCATATGTCTGGGAGAAGCCAGCAGGAGCTCCGTCCATCATAAGAACTTCTGACTGTGAAATAAACCCCAAGTAACCAGATTAACTATGAAGGATGTCTCCGTCAGGTTTCAGGCATTAGTTCAAGTGTAGTTTCTGTGTATTCTGGATTCTTGTAGCAAGGTTGCTGATTTGGGATCCCAGGCAAACTGCAGCAATTGAAGGGGTGTCTGATTCTCACCCCCACCGCCTAAGGTGTCTTGTAGACAATGACATGATTGCGCTCTGTTGATTTAACTGAGGATATCAATATTTTAAATAGATTCCCATATGGCTCATATGGTTTTGCATAGCCCTGCATGTGTAAATAGCTTTGAACACACAGAGGTGTATGCGCACACCAGAGCAGG